>NW_025728101.1:0-300000 GCF_021461385.2 Schistocerca piceifrons
TTAATTACGATGCAATTTCTGTGTTTCATCGTCAATAAGAAGGTCAGTGGGATACAGTAAACCTGAATTGAAGCATCGGAATCTATAACTAGTGTCACAGGAATGGTTCAAAGCATAGACAGTAACAAGAGTAAGTTTACTTGTACTTAAGTCGGCATTGTGACTTTCGTGTTTAATTCCGATGCAATTTCTGTGTTTCTTCGTCAATAAGAAAGTCAGAGGGATACAGTTAACCTGAAGTGAAGCATCGGAATCTATAACTAGTGTCACAGGAATGGGTTCAAAACATAGACAGTAACAAGAGTCAGTTTTCTTGTACTTAAGTCGGCATTGAGCCTTTTCTATTTAATTCCGAAGCAATTCCTGTGTTTCGTCGTCAATAAGATGGTCCAAGGTATACAGTAAACCTGAAGTCAAGCATCGGTATCTAAAACCGGTCTCACAGAAAGGTTCAAAACATAGATAGTACGAAGAGCCACTCTTCCAGTACTTGAGTCGGCATTGTGCCTTTTGTATTTAATTCCGATGCAATTTCTGTGTTTCATCGTCAATAAGAAGGTCAGAAGGATACAGTAAACCTGAAGTGAAGCATCGGAATCTATAACTAGTCTAACAGGAATGGTTCAAACATAGACAGTAACAAGAGTCAGTTTACTTGTATTTAAGTCGGCATTGTGCCTTTTGTATTTAATTCCGATGCAATTTCTGTGTTTCATCGTCAATAAGAAGGGTCAGAGGGATACAGTAAACCTGAAGTGAAGCATCGGAATCTATAACTAGTGTCACAGGAATGGTTCAAAACATAGACAGTAAGAAGAGTCAGTTTTAATGTACTTAAGTCGGCATTGTGCCTTTTGTATTTAATTCCGATGCATTTTCTGTGTTACGTCGTCAATAAGACGGTCCAAGGGATACAGTTAACCTGAAGTGAAGCATCCGAATCTAAAAACCTATCTCACAGGAAAGGTTCAAAACATAGACAGTAAGAAGAGTCAGTTTTCTTGTACTTGAGTCGGCATTGTGCCTTTTTTATTTAATTCCGATGCAATTTCTGTGTTTCATCGTCAATAATAAGGTCAGAGGGATACAGTAAACCTAAAGTGAAGCATCGGAATCTAAAACTAGTGTCACAGGAATTGGTTCAAAACATAGGCAATAAGAAGAGTCAGTTTTCTTGTACTTATGTCGGCATTGTGCCTTTTGTATTTATTTTCGATGCAATTTCTGTGTTTCATCGTCCAATACGTAGGTCAGGGGGATTCAATAAATCTGAGGTGAAGCAACGGAATCTATAACTAGTGTCACAGGAATGGTTCAAACCATAGACAGTAAGAAGAGTCAAACTTCTGGTAGTTAAGTCGGCATTGTGCCTTTTGTATTTAATTCCGGGTGCAGTTTCTGTGTTTCATAGTCAATAAGAAGGTCAGAGGGGATACAGTAAACCTGAAGTGAAGCATCGGAATCCATAACCAGTGTCACAGGAATGGTTCAAAACATAGACAGTAACAAGAGTCAGTTTACTTGTCATCGGCATGGTTCAAAAATGGTTCAAAACATAGACAGTAAGATGAGCCAGCCTTCTTGTACTTGACTCGGCATTGTGCCTTTTGTATTTATTTCCGATGCAATTTCTGTGTTCCATCGTCATTAAGGAGGACAGAGGGATACAGTAAACCTGATGTGAAGCATCGGAATCTATAACTAGTTTTACAGGAATGTTTCAAATCATAGACAGTAAGAAGAACCAGACTTCTTGTACTTGAGTCGGCATTGTGCCTTTTGTATTTATTCCGATGCAATTTCTGTGTTCCATCGTCAATAAGGAGGTCAGAGGGATACAGTAAACCTGAAGTGAAGCATCGCAATCTATAACTAGTGTCACAGGAATGATTCAAAACATGGGCAGTAAGTAGAGTCAGTTTTTCTTGTACTTAAGTCGGCATTGTAATTTTTGTTTTTAATTCCGATGCAATATCTATCTTTCATCGTCAATAATAACGTCAGAGAGATACGGTAAACCTGAAGTGAAGTATCGGAATCTATAACTAGTGTTACAGGAATGGGTCAAATAATAGACAGTAAGACGAGTCAGTTTTCTTGTACTTAAGTATGCATTGTGCCTTTTGTATTTAATTCCGATGCAATATCTGTGTTTCATCGTCAATAAGAAGGTCAGAGGGATACAGCAAAACTGAAGTGAAGCATCGGAATCTATAACTAGTGTCACAGGAATGGTTCAAAGCATAGTCAGTAACAAGAATCAGTTTTCTTGTACTTAGGTCGGCATTGTGCCTTTTGTATTTAATTACGATGCAATTTCTGTGTTTCGTCGTCAAAAAGAAGGTCCAAGGGATACAGTAAACCAGAAGTGAAACATCGGAATCTAAGACCGGTCTCACAGGAGAGGTTCAAAACATAAACAGTAAGATGAGCCAGTCCTCTTGTACTTGAGTCTTCATTGTGCCTTTTGTATTTAATTACGATGCAATTTCTGTGTTTCATCGTCAATAAGAAGGTCAGTGGGATACAGTAAACCTGAATTGAAGCATCGGAATCTATAACTAGTGTCACAGGAATGGTTCAAAGCATAGACAGTAACAAGAGTAAGTTTACTTGTACTTAAGTCGGCATTGTGACTTTTGTGTTTAATTCCGATGCAATTTCTGTGTTTCTTCGTCAATAAGAAAGTCAGAGGGATACAGTTAACCTGAAGTGAAGCATCGGAATCTATAACTAGTGTCACAGGAATGGTTCAAAACATAGACAGTAACAAGAGTCAGTTTTCTTGTACTTAAGTCGGCATTGAGCCTTTTCTATTTAATTCCGAAGCAATTCCTGTGTTTCGTCGTCAATAAGATGGTCCAAGGTATACAGTAAACCTGAAGTCAAGCATCGGTATCTAAAACCGGTCTCACAGGAAAGGTTCAAAACATAGATAGTACGAAGAGCCACTCTTCCAGTACTTGAGTCGGCATTGTGCCTTTTGTATTTAATTCCGATGCAATTTCTGTGTTTCATCGTCAATAAGAAGGTCAGAAGGATACAGTAAACCTGAAGTGAAGCATCGGAATCTATAACTAGTGTCACAGGAATGGTTCAAAACATAGACAGTAAGAAGAGTCAGTTTTAATGTACTTAAGTCGGCATTGTGCCTTTTGTATTTAATTCCGATGCATTTTCTGTGTTACGTCGTCAATAAGACGGTCCAAGGGATACAGTTAACCTGAAGTGAAGCATCCGAATCTAAAACCTATCTCACAGGAAAGGTTCAAAACATAGACAGTAAGAAGAGTCAGTTTTCTTGTACTTGAGTCGGCATTGTGCCTTTTTTATTTAATTCCGATGCAATTTCTGTGTTTCATCGTCAATAATAAGGTCAGAGGGATACAGTAAACCTAAAGTGAAGCATCGGAATCTAAAACTAGTGTCACAGAATTGGTTCAAAACATAGGCAATAAGAAGAGTCAGTTTTCTTGTACTTAAGTCGGCATTGTGCCTTTTGTATTTATTTTCGATGCAATTTCTGTGTTTCATCGTCAATACGTAGGTCAGGGCGGATTCAATAAATCTGAGGTGAAGCAACGGAATCTATAACTAGTGTCACAGGAATGGTTCAAACCATAGACAGTAAGAAGAGTCAGTCTTCTGGTAGTTAAGTCGGCATTGTGCCTTTTGTATTTAATTCCGGTGCAGTTTCTGTGTTTCATAGTCAATAAGAAGGTCAGAGGGATACAGTAAACCTGAAGTGAAGCATCGGAATCCATAACCAGTGTCACAGGAATGGTTCAAAACATAGACAGTAACAAGAGTCAGTTTACTTGTCATCGGCATGGTTCAAAAATGGTTCAAAACATAGACAGTAAGATGAGCCAGCCTTCTTGTACTTGACTCGGCATTGTGCCTTTTGTATTTATTTCCGATGCAATTTCTGTGTTCCATCGTCAATAAGGATTACAGAGGGATACAGTAAACCTGATGTGAAGCATCGGAATCTATAACTAGTTTTACAGGAATGTTTCAAATCATAGACAGTTAGAAGAACCAGACTTCTTGTACTTGAGTCGGCATTGTGCCTTTTGTATTTATTCCGATGCAATTTCTGTGTTCCATCGTCAATAAGGAGGTCAGAGGGATACAGTAAACCTGAAGTGAAGCATCGCAATCTATAACTAGTGTCACAGGAATGATTCAAAACATGGGCAGTAAGTAGAGTCAGTTTTCTTGTACTTAAGTCGGCATTGTAATTTTTGTTTTTAATTCCGATGCAATATCTATCTTTCATCGTCAATAATAACGTCAGAGAGATACGGTAAACCTGAAGTGAAGTATCGGAATCTATAACTAGTGTTACAGGAATGGGTCAAATAATAGACAGTAAGAGGAGTCAGTTTTCTTGTACTTAAGTATGCATTGTGCCTTTTGTATTTAATTCCGATGCAATATCTGTGTTTCATCGTCAATAAGAAGGTCAGAGGAATACAGCAAAACTGAAGTGAAGCATCGGAATCTATAACTAGTGTCACAGGAATGGTTCAAAGCATAGTCAGTAACAAGAATCAGTTTTCTTGTACTTAGGTCGGCATTGTGCCTTTTGTATTTAATTACGATGCAATTTCTTTGTTTCGTCGTCAAAAAGAAGGTCCAAGGGATACAGTAAACCAGAAGGGAAGCATCGGAATCTAAAACCGGTCTCACAGGAGAGGTTCAAAACATAGACAGTAAGATGAGCCAGTCTTCTTGCACTTGAGTCTTCATTGTGCTTTTTGTATTTAATTCCGATGCAATTTCTGTGTTTCATCGTCAATAAGAAGGTCAGTGGGATACAGTAAACCTGAAGTGAAGCATCGGAAAACGTAACTAGTGTCACAGGAATGGTTCAAAACATAGACAGTAACAAGAGTCAGTTTACTTGTACTTAAGTCGGCATTGTGCCTTTTGTGTTTAATTCCAATGCAATTTCTGTGTTTCTTCGTCAATAAGAAGGTCAGAGGGATACAGTTAACGTGAAGTGAAGCATCGGAATGTATAACTAGTGTCACAGGAATGGTTCAAATCATGGACAGTAACAAGAGTCAGTTTTCTTGTACTTAAGTCGGCATTGAGCCTTTTCTATTTAATTCCGATGCAATTCCTGTGTTTCGTCGTCAATAAGAAGGTCCAAGGTATACAGTAAACCTGAAGTCAAGCATCGGTATCTAAAACCGGTCTCACAGGAACGGATCAAAACATAGATAGTAAGAAGAGCCACTCTTCCAGTACTTAAGTCGGCATTGTGCCTTTTGTATTTAATTCCGATGCAATTTCTGTGTTTCATCGTCAATAAGAAGGTCAGAGGGATACAGTAAACCTGAAGAGAAGCATCGGAATCTATAACTAGTCTCACAGGAATGGTTCAAACCATAGACAGTAACAAGAGTCAGTTTACTAGTTTTTAAGTCGGCATTGTGCATTTTGTAATTAATTCCGATGCAATTTCTGTGTTTCATCGTCAATAAGAAAGTCAGAGGGATACAGTAAACCTGAAGTGAAGCATCGGATCTATAACTAGTGTCTCAGGAATGGTTCGAAACATAGACAGTAAGAAGAGTCAGTTTTAATGTACTTAAGTTGGCATTGTGCCTTTTGTATTTAATTCCGATGCAATTTCTGTCTTTGATCGTCTATACGAAGGTCAGAGGGATACACTAAACCAGAAGTGAAGCATCGGAATCTATAACTAATGTCACAGGAGTGGTTCAAAAATAGACAGTAATTAGAGTCAGTTTACTTGTACTTAAGTCGGCAATGTGCCTTTTGTATTTAATTTAGATGCAATTTCTGTGTTTCATCGTCAATAAGAAGGTCAGAGGGATACAGTGAACCTGATGTGAAGCATCGGAATCTATAACTAGTGTCACAGGAATGGTTCAAAACATAGACAGTAAGAAGAGTCAGTTTTCTTGTACTTAAGTCGGCATTGTGCCTTTTGTATTTAATTCCGATGCATTTTCTGTGTTACGTCGTCAATAAGACGGTCCAAGGGATACAGTTAACCTGAAGTGAAGCATCCGAATCTAAAACCTATCTCACAGGAAAGATTCAAAACATAGAGAGTAAGAAGAGGCAGTCTTCTTGTACCTGAGTGGGCATTGTGCCTTTTTTATTTAATTCCGATGCAATTTCTGTGTTTCATCGTCAATACGTAGGTCAGGGGGATTCAATAAATCTGAGGTGAAGAATCTGAATCTATAACTAGTGTCACAGGAATGGTTCAAACCATAGACAGTAAGAAGAGTCAGTCTTCTAGTAGTTAAGTCGGCATTGTGCCTTTTGCATTTAATTCCGGTGCAGTTTCTGTGTTTCATAGTCAATAAGAAGGTCAGAGGGATACAGTAAACCTGAAGTGAAGCATCGGAATCCATAACCACTGTCACAGGAATGGTTCAAAACATAGACAGTAACAAGAGTCAGTTTACTTGTCATCGGCACGGTTCAAAAATGGTTCAAAACATAGACAGTAAGAAGAACCAGTTTTCTTGTACTTATGTCGGCACTGTGCCTTTTGTATTTAATTCCGATGCAATTTCTGTGTTTCATCGTCAATAAGAAAGTCAGTGGGATACAGTAAACCTGAAGTGAAGCATCGGCATCTATAACTAGTGTCACAGGAATGGTTCAAAACATAGAGAGTAAGAAGAGTCAGTTTTCTTGTACTTAAGTCGGCACTGTGCCTTTTGTATTTAATTCCGATGCAATTTCTGTGTTTCATCGTCAATAAGAAGGTCAGAGGGATAAAGTAGACCTGATGTGAAGCATCGGAACCTATTACTAGTGTCACAGGAATGGTTCAAAACATAGACAGTAAGAAGAGTCAGTTTTCTTGCACTTTAGTCAGCATTGTGCCTTTTGTATTTAATTCCGATGCAATTTCTGTGTTTGATCGTCAATAAGAGCGTCAGAGGGATACAGTAAACCTAGAGTGAAGCATCGGAATCTATAACTAGTGTCACAGGAATGGTTCAAAACATAGACAGTAACAAGAGTCAGTTTACTTGTACTTAAGTCGGCATTGTGCCTTTTGTATTTAATTCCGATGCAATTTCTGTGTTTCATCGTCAATAAGAATGTCAGAGGGATACAGCAAACCAGAATTGAAGCATCGGAATCTATAACTAATGTCACAGGAATGGCTCAAATATAGACAGTAATTAGAGTCAGTTTTCTTGTACTTAAGTCGGCATTGTGCCTTTTGTATATAATTCCAATGGAATTTCTGTGTTTCATCGTCAGTAAGAAAGACAGATGGATACAGTAAACCTGAAGTGAAGCATCGGAATCTATAACTAGTTTAACAGGAATGGATAAAAACATAGACATTAAGGAGGGTCAGTTTTCTTGTACTTAAGTCGGCATTGTGCCTTTTATATTTAATTCCGATGCAATTTCTGTGTTTCATCGTCAATAAGAAGGTGGGAGGGATACAGTAAACCTGAAGTGAAGCATCGGAATCAAAGTGACGCATCGGAATCTATAACTAAATTCACAGGAATGGTTCAAAACATAGTCAGTAAGAAGAGTCAGTCTTCTTGTACTTAAGTCGGCATTGTGCCTTTTGTATTTAATTCTGGTGCAGTTTCTGTGTTTCATAGTCAATAAGAAGGTCAGAGGGATACAGTAAACTTGAAGTGAAGCATCGGAGTCCATAACCAGTGTCACATTAATGGTTCAAAACATAGACAGTAACAAGAGTCAGTTTACTTGTCATCGGCATGGTTCAAAAATGGTTCAAAACATAGACAGTAAGAAGAGTCAGTTTTCTTGTACTTATGTCGGCACTGTGCCTTTTGTATTTAATTCCGATGCAATTTCATTGCTACATCGTCAATAAGAAGGTCAGAGGGATACAGTAAACCTGAAGAGAAGCATCGGAATCTATAACTAGTCTCACAGGAATGGTTCAAACCATAGACAGTAACAAGAGTCAGTTTACTAGTTTTTAAGTCGGCATTGTGCATTTTGTAATTAATTCCGATGCAATTTCTGTGTTTCATCGTCAATAAGAAAGTCAGAGGGATACAGTAAACCTGAAGTGAAGCATCGGATCTATAACTAGTGTCTCAGGAATGGTTCGAAACATAGACAGTAAGAAGAGTCAGTTTTAATGTACTTAAGTTGGCATTGTGCCTTTTGTATTTAATTCCGATGCAATTTCTGTCTTTGATCGTCTATACGAAGGTCAGAGGGATACACTAAACCAGAAGTGAAGCATCGGAATCTATAACTAATGTCACAGGAGTGGTTCAAAAATAGACAGTAATTAGAGTCAGTTTACTTGTACTTAAGTCGGCAATGTGCCTTTTGTATTTAACTTAGATGCAATTTCTGTGTTTCATCGTCAATAAGAAGGTCAGAGGGATACAGTAAACCTGATGTGAAGCATCGGAATCTATAACTAGTGTCACAGGAATGGTTCAAAACATAGACAGTAAGAAGAGTCAGTTTTCTTGTACTTAAGTCGGCATTGTGCCTTTTGTATTTAATTCCGATGCATTTTCTGTGTTACGTCGTCAATAAGACGGTCCAAGGGATACAGTTAACCTGAAGTGAAGCATCCGAATCTAAAACCTATCTCACAGGAAAGGTTCAAAACATAGAGAGTAAGAAGAGGCAGTCTTCTTGTACCTGAGTCGGCATTGTGCCTTTTTTATTTAATTCCGATGCAATTTCTGTGTTTCATCGTCAATACGTAGGTCAGGGGGATTCAATAAATCTGAGGTGAAGAATCTGAATCTATAACTAGTGTCACAGGAATGGTTCAAACCATAGACAGTAAGAAGAGTCAGTCTTCTAGTAGTTAAGTCAGCATTGTGCCTTTTGCATTTAATTCCGGTGCAGTTTCTGTGTTTCATAGTCAATCAGAAGGTCAGAGGGATACAGTAAACCTGAAGTGAAGCATCGGAATCCATAACCACTGTCACAGGAATGGTTCAAAACATAGACAGTCACAAGAGTCAGTTTACTTGTCATCGGCACGGTTCAAAAATGGTTCAAAACATAGACAGTAAGAAGAACCAGTTTTCTTGTACTTATGTCGGCACTGTGCCTTTTGTATTTAATTCCGATGCAATTTCTGTGTTTCATCGTCAATAAGAAAGTCAGTGGGATACAGTAAACCTGAAGTGAAGCATCGGCATCTATAACTAGTGTCACAGGAATGGTTCAAAACATAGAGAGTAAGAAGAGTCAGTTTTCTTGTACTTAAGTCGGCACTGTGCCTTTTGTATTTAATTCCGATGCAATTTCTGTGTTTCATCGTCAATAAGAAGGTCAGAGGGATAAAGTAGACCTGATGTGAAGCATCGGAACCTATTACTAGTGTCACAGGAATGGTTCAAAACATAGACAGTAAGAAGAGTCAGTTTTCTTGTACTAAAGTCGGCATTGTGCCTTTTGTATTTAATTCCGATGCAATTTCTGTGTTTGATCGTCAATAAGAGCGTCAGAGGGATACAGTAAACCTAGAGTGAAGCATCGGAATCTATAACTAGTGTCACAGGAATGGTTCAAAACATAGACAGTAACAAGAGTCAGTTTACTTGTACTTAAGTCGGCATTGTGCCTTTTGTATTTAATTCCGATGCAATTTCTGTGTTTCATCGTCAATAAGAATGTCAGAGGGATACAGCAAACCAGAACTGAAGCATCGGAATCTATAACTAATGTCACAGGAATGGCTCAAATATAGACAGTAATTAGAGTCAGTTTTCTTGTACTTAAGTCGGCATTGTGCCTTTTGTATATAATTCCAATGGAATTTCTGTGTTTCATCGTCAGTAAGAAAGACAGATGGATACAGTAAACCTGAAGTGAAGCATCGGAATCTATAACTAGTTTAACAGGAATGGATAAAAACATAGACATTAAGGTGGGTCAGTTTTCTTGTACTTAAGTCGGCATTGTGCCTTTTATATTTAATTCCGATGCAATTTCTGTGTTTCATCGTCAATAAGAAGGTGGGAGGGATACAGTAAACCTGAAGTGAAGCATCGGAATCAAAGTGACGCATCGGAATCTATAACTAAATTCACAGGAATGGTTCAAAACATAGTCAGTAAGAAGAGTCAGTCTTCTTGTACTTAAGTCGGCATTGTGCCTTTTGTATTTAATTCTGGTGCAGTTTCTGTGTTTCATAGTCAATAAGAAGGTCAGAGGGATACAGTAAAGTTGAAGTGAAGCATCGGAATCCATATCCAGTGTCACATTAATGGTTCAAAACATAGACAGTAACAAGAGTCAGTTTACTTGTCATCGGCATGGTTCAAAAATGGTTCAAAACATAGACAGTAAGAAGAGTCAGTTTTCTTGTACTTATGTCGGCACTGTGCCTTTTGTATTTAATTCCGATGCAATTTCATTGCTACATCGTCAATAAGAAGGTCAGAGGGATACACTAAACCTGAAGTGAAGCATCGGAATCTATAACTAGTGCCAAAGGAATGATTCAAAACATAGACAGTAAGAAGAGTCAGTTTTCTTGTACTTATGTCGGGATTGTGCCTTTTGTATTTAATTCCGATGCAATTTCTGTGTTTCATCATCAATAAGAAGTAAGAGGGATACAGTACACCTGAAGTGAAGCATCGGAATCCATAACTAGTGTCACAGGAATGGTTCAAAACATAGACAATAAGATGAGCCAGCCTTCTTGTACTTGACTCGGCATTGTGCCTTTTGTATTTATTTCCGATGCAATTTCTGTGTTCCATCGTCAATAAGGAGGACAGAGGGATACAGTAAACCTGATGTGAAGCATCGGAATCTATAACTAGTTTTACAGGAATGTTTCAAAACATAGACAGTAAGAAGATCCAGACTTCTTGTACTTGAGTCTGCATTGTGCCTTTTGTATTTATTCCGATGCAATTTCTGTGTTCCATCGTCAATAAGGAGGTTAGAGGGATACAGTAAACCTGAAGTGAAGCATCGGAATCTATAACTAGTGTCACAGGAATGGTTCAAAACATAGGCAGTAAGAAGAGTCAGTTTTCTTGTACTAAAGTCGGCATTGTAATTTTTGTTTTTAATTCCGATGCAATTTCTATCTTTCATCGTCAATAATAACGTCAAAGAGATACGGTAAACCTGAAGTGAAGCATCGGAATCTATAACTAGTGTCACAGGAATGGGTCAAATCATAGACAGTAAGAGGAGTCTGTTTTCTTGTACTTAAGTATGCATTGTGCCTTTTGTATTTAATTCCGATGCAATTTCTGTGTTTCATCGTCAATAAGAAGGTCAGAATGATACAGCAAACCTGAAGTGAAGCATCGGAATCTATGACTAGTGTCACAGGAATGGTTCAAACATAGTCAGTAACAAGAGTCAGTTTTCTTGTACTTAGGTCGGCATTGTGCCTTTTGTATTTAATTACGATGCAATTTCTTTGTTTCGTCGTCAAAAAGAAGGTCCAAGGGATACAGTAGACCAGAAATGAAGCATCGGAATCTAAAACCAGTCTCACAGGAGAGGTTCAAAACATAGACAGTAAGATGAGCCAGTCTTCTTGTACTTGAGTCTTCATTGTGCTTTTTGTATTTAATTCCGATGCAATTTCTGTGTTTCATCGTCAATAAGAAGGTCAGTGGGATACAGTAAACCTGAAGTGAAGCATCGGAATCTATAACTAGTGTCACAGGAATGGTTCAAAACATAGACAGTAACAAGAGTCAGTTTACTTGTACTTAAGTCGGCATTGTGCCTTTTGTGTTTAATTCCAAGGCAATTTCTGTGTTTCTTCGTCAATAAGAAGGTCAGAGGGATACAGTTAACCTGAAGTGAAGCATCGGAATCTATAACTAGTCTCACAGGAATGGTTCAAACCATAGACAGTAACAAGAGTCAGTTTACTAGTATTTAAGTCGGCATTGTGCCTTTTGTATTTAATTCCGATGCAATTTCTGTGTTTCATCGTCAATAAGAAGGTCAGAGGGATACAGTAAACCTGAAGGGAAGCATCGGAATCTATAACTAGTGTCACAGGAATGGTTCAAAACATAGACAGTAAGAAGAGTCAGTTTTAATGTACTTAAGTTGGCATTGTGCCTTTTGTATTTAATTCCGATGCAATTTCTGTCTTTGATCGTCTATAAGAAGGTCAGAGGGATACAGTAAACCAGAAGTGAAGCATCGGAATCTATAACTAATGTCACAGGAGTGGTTCAAAAATAGACAGTAATTAGAGTCAGTTTACTTGTACTTAAGTCGGCATTGTGCCTTTTGTATTTAATTCCGATGCAATTTCTGTGTTTCATCGTCAATAAGAATGTCAGAGGGATACAGTAAACCTGATGTGAAGCATCGGAATCTATAACAAGTGTCACAGGAATGGTCCAAAGCATAGACAGTAAGGGGAGTCAGTTTTCTTGTACTTAAGTCGGCATTGTGCCTTTTGTATTTAATTCCGATGCATTTTCTGTGTTACGTCGTCAATAAGACGGTCCAAGGGATACAGTTAACCTGAAGTGAAGGATCCGAATCTAAAACCTATCCCACAGGAAAGGTTCAAAACATAGACAGTAAGAAGAGGCAGTCTTCTTGTACCTGAGTCGGCATTGTGCCTTTTTTATTTAATTCCGATGGAATTTCTGTGTTTCATCGTCAATAATAAGGTCAGAGGGATACAGTAAACCTGAAGTGAAGCATCGGAATCCATAACCAGTGTCACAGGAATGGTTCAAACCATAGACTGTAAGAAGAGTCAGTTTACTAGTATTTAAGTCGGCATTGTGCCTTTTGTATTTAATTCCGATGCAATTTCTGTGTTTCATCGTCAATAAGAAGGTCAGAGGGATACAGATAACCTGAAGTGAAGCATCGGAATCTATAACTAGTCTCACAGGAATGGTTCAAACCATAGACAGTAACAAGAGTCAGTTTACTAGTATTTAAGTCGGCATTGTGCCTTTTGTATTTAATTCCGATGCGATTTCTGTGTTTCATCGTCAATAAGAAGGTCAGAGGGATACAGTAAACCTGAAGTGAAGCATCGGAATCTATAACTAGTGCCAAAGGAATGATTCAAAACATAGACAGTAAGAAGAGTCAGTTTTCTTGTACTTATGTCGGCATTGTGCCTTTTGTATTTAATTCCGATGCAATTTCTGTGTTTCATCGTCAATAAGAAAGTCAGTGGGATAAAGTAAACCTGAAGTGAAGCATCGGCATCTATAACTAGTGTCACAGGAATGGTTCAAAACATAGACAGTAAGAAGAGCCAGTTTTCTTGTACTTAAGTCGGCACTGTGCCTTTTGTATTTAATTCCGATGCAATTTCTGTGTTTCATCGTCATTAAGAAAGTCTGAGGGATAAAGTAGACCTGATGTGAAGCATCGGAACCTATTACTAGTGTCACAGGAATGGTTCAAAACATAGACAGTAAGAAGAGTCAGTTTTCTTGTACTAAAGTCGGCATTGTGCCTTTTGTATTTAATTCCGATGCAATTTCTGTGTTTGATCGTCAATAAGAACGTCAGAGGGATACAGTAAACCTGAAGTGAAGCATCGGAATCTATCACTAGTGTCACAGGAATGGTTCAAAACATAGACAGTAACAAGAGTCAGTTTACTTGTACTTAAGTCGGCATTGTGCCTTTTGTATTTAATTCTGATGCTATTTCTGTGTTTCATCGTCAATAAGAAGGTCCCAGGGATACAGTAAACCTAAAGTGAAGCATCGGAATCTATAACTAGTGTCACAGGAATGGTTCAAACATAGACATTAAGAAAAGTCAGTGTTCTTGTACTTAAGTCGGCATTGTGCCTTTTGTATTTAATTCCGATGCAATTTCTGTGTTTCATCGTCAATAAGAAGGTCAGAGGGATACAGCAAAAATGAAGTGAAGCATCTGAATCTATAAGTAGTGTCACAGGAATGGTTCAAATCATAGTCAGTAAGCACAGTCAGTCTTCTTGTACTTAAGTCGGCATTGTGCCTTTTGTGTTTAATTCCGATGCAATCTCTGTGTTTCATCGTCAATAAGAAGGTCCAAGGGATACAGTAAACCTGAAGTGAAGCATCAGAATCAATAACTAGTGTCACAGGAATGGTTCAAAACATAGACAGGAGGAAGAGTCAGTCTTCTTGTACCTAAGTCAGCATTGTGCCTTTTGTATTTAATTCCGATGCAATTTTTGTGTTTCATCGTCAATTAGAAGGTCAGAGGGATACAGTTAACCTGAAGTGAAGCATCGGAATCTATAACTAGTGTCACAGGAATGTTTCAAAACATAGACAGTAAGAAGAGTCAGTCCTCTTGTACTTAAGCCGGCATTGTGCCTTTTTTATTTAATTCCGATGCAAATTCTGTGTTTATCCGTCAATAAGAAGGTCAGAGGGATACAGTAAACCTGAAGTGAAGCATCGGAATCTATAACTAGTGTCACAGGAATGGTTCAAAACATAGACAGTAACAAGAGTCAGTTTACTTGTACTTAAGTCGGCATTGGGCCTTTTGTATTTAATTCTGATGCTATTTCTGTGTTTCATCGTCAAAAAGAAGGTCCCAGGGATACAGTAAACCTAAAGTGAAGCATCGGAATCTATAACTAGTGTCACAGGAATGGTTCAAACATAGACATTAAGAAAAGTCAGTGTTCTTGTACTTAAGTCGGCATTGTGCCTTTTGTATTTAATTCCGATGCAATTTCTGTGTTTCATCGTCAATAAGAAGGTCAGAGGGATACAGCAAAAATGAAGTGAAGCATCTGAATCTATAAGTAGTGTCACAGGAATGGTTCAAATCATAGTCAGTAAGCACAGTCAGTCTTCTTGTACTTAAGTCGGCATTGTGCCTTTTGTGTTTAATTCCGATGCAATCTCTGTGTTTCATCGTCAATAAGAAGGTCCAAGGGATACAGCAAACCTGAAGTGAAGCATCAGAATCAATAACTAGTGTCACAGGAATGGTTCAAAACATAGACAGGAGGAAGAGTCAGTCTTCTTGTACCTAAGTCAGCATTGTGCCTTTTGTATTTAATTCCGATGCAATTTCTGTGCTTCATCGTCAATAAGAAGGTCAGAGGGATACAGTTAACCTGAAGGGAAGCATCGGAATCTATAACTAGTGTCACAGGAATGTTTCAAAACATAGACAGTAAGAAGAGTCAGTCCTCTTGTACTTAAGCCGGCATTGTGCCTTTTTTATTTAATTCCGATGCAAATTCTGTGTTTATCCGTCAATAAGAAGGTCAGAGGGATACAGTAAACCTGAAGTGAAGCATCGGAATCTATAACTAGTGTCACAGGAATGGTTCAAAACATAGTCAGTAAGAAGAATCTGTTTTCCTGTACTTAAGTCGGCATTGTGCCTTTTGTATTTAATTCTGATGCAATTTCTGTGTTTCATCGTCAATAAGAAGGTCCAAGGGATACAGTAAACCTGAAGTGAAGCATCGGAATCTATAACTAGTGTCACAGGAGTGGTTCAAAGATAGCCAGTAAAGAGAGTCAGTCTTCTTGTACTTAAGTCGGCATTGTGCTTTTTTTTTAATTTCCGATGCAATTTCTGTGTTTCATCGTCATTAAGAAGGTAAGAGGGATACAGTAAACCTGAAGTGAAGCATCGGAATCTATAACTAGTGTCACAGGAATGGTTCAAATCATAGTCAATAAGCACAGTCAGACTTCTCGTACTTAAGTCGGCATTGTGCATTTTGTGTTTAATTTCGATGCAATTTCTGTGTTTCATCGTCAATAAAAAGGTCCAAGGGATACAGTAAACCTGAAGTGAAGCATCGGAATCTATAACTAGTGTCACAGGAATGGTTCAAACATAGATTGTAAGAAAAGTCAGTCTTCTTGTACTTAAGTCGGCATTGTGCCTTTTGTGTTTAATACCGATGCAATTTCTGTGTTTCATCGTGAATAAGAAGGTCCAAGGGATACAGTAAACCTGAAGTGAAGCATCGGAATCTATAACTAGTGTCACAGGAATGGTTCAAATCATAGACAGTAAGAAGAGTCAGTCATCTTGTACTTAGGTCGGCATTGTGCCTTTTCTATTTAATTCCGATGCAATTTCTGTGTTTATCCGTCAATAAGAAGGTCAGAGGGATACAGTAAACCTGAAGTGAAGCATCGGAATCTATAACTAGTGTCACAGGAAGGGTTCAAAGCATAGTCAGTAAGAAGAATCTGTCTTCTTGTACTTAAGTCGGCATTGTGCGTTTTGTGTTTAATTCCGATGCAATTTCTTTGTTTCATCGTCAATCAGAAGGTCCAAGGGATACAGTAGACCTGAAGTGAAGCATCGGAATCTATAAATAGTGTCACAGGATTGGTTCAAATCATAGTCAGTAAGCACAGTGAGTCTTCTTGTACTTATGTCGGCATTGTGCCTTTTATGTTGAATTCCGAGGCAATTTCTGAGTTTCATCATCTATAAGAAGGTCCAAGGGATACAGTAAACCTGAAGTGAAGCATTGGAATCTATAACTAGTGTCACAGGAATGGTTCAAAACATACACAGGGGGAAGATTCAGTCTTCTTGTACTTAAGTCAGCACTGTGCCTTTTGTATTAAATTCCGATGCAATTTCTGTGTTTCATCGTCAATAAGAAGGTCAGAGGGGTACAGTAAACCTGAAGTGCAGCATCGAAATCTATAACTAGTGCCACAGGAATGGTTCAAATCATAATCAGTAAAAAGAGTCAGTCTTCTTGTACTTATGTCGGCATTGTGCCATTTGTATTTAATTCCAATATAATATCTGTGTTTCGTCTTCAAAAGAAGGTCCATGGGATACAGTAAACCTGAAGTGAGCATCGGAATCTATAACTAGTGTCACAGCAATTGTTCAAAACATAGACAGTAAGAAGAGTCAGTCTTCTTGTACTTCAGTCGGCATAGTGCCTTTTGTATATAATTCCAATGGAATTTCTGTGTTTCATCGTCAATAAGAAGGTCAGATGGATACAGTAAACCTGAAGTGAAGCATCGGAATCTATAACTAGTTTAACAGGAATGGATAAAACCATAGACAATAAGGAGGGTCAGTTTTCTTGTACTTAAGTCTGCATTGTGCCTTGTTTATTTAATTCCGATGCAATTTCTGTGTTTCATCGTCAATACGAAGGTCGGAGGGATACAGTATACCTGAAGTGAAGCATCGGAATCAAAATGAAGCATCGGAATCTGTAATTAAATTCACAGGAATGGTTCAAAACATAGTCAGTAAGAAGAGTCAGTCTTCTTGTACTTAAGTCGGCATTGTGCCTTTTGTATTTAATTCTGATGCTATTTCTGTGTTTTATCGTCGATAAGAAGGTCCAAGGGATACAGTAAACCTAAAGTGAAGCATCGGAATCTATAACTAGTGTCACAGGAATGGTTCAAACATAGACAGTAAGAAAAGTCAGTGTTCTTGTACTTAAGTCGGCATTGTGCCTTTTGTATTATATTCCGATGCAATTTCTGTGTTTCATCGTCAATAAGAATGTCAGAGGGATACAGTAAAAATGAAGTGAAGCATCTGAATCTATATCTAGTGTCACAGGAATGGTTCAAATCATAGTCAGTAAGCACAGTCAGTCTTCTTGTACTTAAGTCGGCATTGTGCCTTTTGTGTTTAATTCCGATGGAATTTCTGTGTTTCATAGTCAATAAGAAAGTCAGTGGGATACAGTAAACCTGAAGTGAAGCATCGGCATCTATAACTAGTGTCACAGGAATGGTTCAAAACATAGACAGTAAGAAGAGTCAGTTTTCTAGTACTTAAGTCGGCACTGTGCCTTTTGTATTTAATTCCGATGCAATTTCTGTGTTTCATCGTCAATAAGAAGGTCAGAGGGATGAAGTAGAGCTGATGTGAAGCATCGGAACCTATTACTAGTGTCACAGGAATGGTTCAAAACATAGACAGTAAGAAGAGTCAGTTTTCTTGTACTAAAGTCGGCATTGTGCCTTTTGTATTTAATTCCGATGCAATTTCTGTGTTTGATCGTCAATAAGAACGTCAGAGGGATACAGCAAACCTGAAGTGAAGCATCGGAATCTATAACTAGTGTCACAGGAATGGTTCAAAACATAGACAGTAACAAGAGTCAGTTTACTTGTACTTAAGTCGGAATTGTGCCTTTTGTATTTAATTTTGATGCTATTTCTGTGCTTCATCGTCAATAAGAAGGTCCCAGGGATACAGTAAACCTAAAGTGGAGCATTGGAATCTATAACTAGTGTCACAGGAATGGTTCAAACATAGACAGTAAGAAAAGTCAGTGTTTTTGTACTTAAGTCGGCATTGTGGCTTTTGTATTTAATTCCGATGCAATTTCTGTGTTTCATCGTCAATAAGAAGGTCAGAGGGATACAGCAAAAATGAAGTGAAGCATCTGACTCTATGACTAGTGTCACAGGAATGGCTCAAATCATAGTCAGTAAGCACAGTCAGTCTTCTTGTACTTAAGTCGGCATTGTGCCTTTTGTGTTTAATTCCGATGCAATCTCTGTGTTTCATCGTCAATAAGAAGGTCCAAGGGATACAGTAAACCTGAAGTGAAGCATCAGAATCAATAACTAGTGTCACAGGAATGGTTCAAAACATAGACAGGAGGAAGAGTCAGTCTTCTTGTAACTAAGTCAGCATTGTGCCTTTTGTATTTAATTCCGATGCAATTTCTGTGTTTCATCGTCAATATGAAGGTCCAAGGGATACAGTAAACCTTAAGTGAAGCATCGGAATCTATAACTAGTGTCACAGGAGTGGTTCAAACATAGTCAGTAAAGAGAGTCAGTCTTCTTGTACTTAAATCGGCATTGTGCTTTTTTTTAATTTCCGATGCAATTTCTGTGTTTCATCGTCAATAAGAAGGTCAGAGGGATACAGTAAACCTGAAGTGAAGCATCGGAATCTATAACTAGTGTCAAAGGAATGGTTCAAATCATAGTCAGTAAGCACAGTCAGACTTCTCGTCGTTAAGTCGGCATTGTGCATTTTGTGTTTAATTTCGATGCAATTTCTGTGTTTCATCGTCAATAAGAAGGTCCATGGGATACAGTAAACCTGAAGTGAAGCATCGGAATCTATAACTAGTGTCACAGGAATGGTTCAAACATAGACTGTAAGAAAAGTCAGTCATCTTGTACTTAAGTCGGCATTGTGCCTTTTGTATTTAATTCCGATGCAATTTCTGTGTTTCATCGTTAATAAGAAGGTCAGAGGGATATAGTAAACCTGAAGTGAAGCATCGGAATCTATAACTAGTGTCACAGGATTGGTTCAAATCATAGTCAGTAAGCACAGTCAGTCTTCTTGTACTTAAGTCGGCATTGTGACTTTTGTGTTTAATTCCGATGCAATTTCTGTGTTTCATCGTCAATAAGAAGGTCCAAGGGATACAGTAAACCTGAAGTGAAGCATCGGAATCTATAAATAGTGTCACAGGAATGGTTCAAATCATAGTCAGTAAGCACAGTGAGTCTTCTTGTACTTATGTCGGCATTGTGCCTTTTATGTTGAATTCCGAGGCAATTTCTGTGTTTCATCGTCTATAAGAAGGTCCAAGGGATACAGTAAACCTGAAGTGAAGCATTCGAATCTATAACTAGTGTCACAGGAATGGTTCAAAACATACACAGGGGGAAGATTCAGTCTTCTTGTACTTAAGTCAGCACTGTGCCTTTTGTATTTAATTCCGATGCAATTTCTGTGTTTCATCGTCAATAAGAAGTTCAGAGGGATTCAGTAAACCTGAAGTGCAGCATCGAAATCTATAACTAGTGCCACAGGAATGCTTCAAATCATAATCAGTAAGAAGAGTCAGTCTTCTTGTACTTATGTCGGCATTGTGCAATTTGTATTTAATTCCAATATAATATCTGTGTTTCGTCGTCAAAAGAATATCCATGGGATACAGTAAACCTGAAGTGAGCATCGGAATCTATAACTAGTGTCACAGGAATGGTTCAAAACATAGACAGTAAGAAGAGTCAGTCTTCTTGTACTTAAGTCGGCATGGTGCCTTATGTATATAACTCCAATGGAATTTCTGTGTTTCATCGTCAATAAGAAGGTCAGATGGATACAGTAAACCTGAAGTGAAGCATCGGAATCTATAACTAGTTTAACAGGAATGGATAAAACCATAGACAATAAGGAGGGTCAGTTTTCTTGTACTTAAGTCGGCATTGTGCCTTGTTTATTTAATTCCGATGCAATTTCTGTGTTTCATCGTCAATACGAAGCTCGCAGGGATACAGTAAACCTGAAGTGAAGCGTCGGAATCAAAGTGAAGCATCGGAATCTATAACTAAATTCACAGGAATGGTTCAAAACATAGTCAGTAAGAAGAGTCAGTCTTCTTGTACTTAAGTCGGCATTGTGCCTTTTTTAATTAATTCTGATGCTATTTCTGTGTTTCATCGTCAATAACAAGGTCCAAGGGATACAGTAAACCTAAAGTGAAGCATCGGAATCTATAACTAGTGTCACAGGAATGGTTCAAACATAGACAGTAAGAAAAGTCATTGTTCTTGTACTTAAGTCGGCATTGTGCCTTTTGTATTAAATTCCGATGCAATTTCTGTGTTTCATCGTCAATAAGAATGTCAGAGGGATACAGTAAAAATGAAGTGAAGCACCTGAATCTATAACTAGTGTCACAGGAATGGTTCAAATCATAGTCGGTAAGCACAGTCAGTCTTCTTGTACTTAAGTCGGCATTGTGCCTTTTGTGTTTAATTCCGATGCAATCTCTGTGTTTCATCGTCAATAAGAAGGTCCAAGGGATACAGTAAACCTGAAGTGAAGCATCGGAATCTATAACTAGTGTCACAGGAATGGTTCAAATCATAGACAGTAATAAGAGTCAGTCCTCTTGTACTTAAGTCGGCATTGTGCCTTTTGTATTTAATTCCGATGCAATTTCTGTGTTTATCCGTCAATAAGAAGGTCAGAGGGATACAGTAAACCTGAAGTGAAGCATCGGAATCTATAACTAGTGTCACAGGAATGGTTCAAAACATAGTCAGTAAGAAGAATCTGTTTTCCTGTACTTAAGTCGGCATTGTGCCTTTTGTATTTAATTCTGATGCAATTTCTGTGTTTCATCGTCAATAAGAAGGTCCAAGCGATACAGTAAACCTGAAGTGAAGCATCGGAATCTATAACTAGTGTCACAGGAGTGGTTCAAACATAGACAGTAAAGAGAGTCAGTCTTCTTGTACTTAAGTCGGCATTGTGCTTTTTTTTAATTTCCGATGCAATTTCTGTGTTTCATCGTCAATAAGAAGGTCAGAGGGATACAGTAAACCTGACGTGAAGCATCGGAATCTATAACTAGTGTCACAGGAATGGTGCAAAACATAGTCAGTAAGAAGAATCTGTTTTCCTGTACTTAAGTCGGCATTGTGCCTTTTGTATTTAATTCTGATGCAATTTCGGCGTTTCATCGTCAATAAGAAGGTCCAAGGGATACAGTAGACCTGAAGTGAAGCATCTGAATCTATAAATAGTGTCACAGGAATGATTCAAATCATAGTCAGTAAGCACAGTGAGTCTTCTTGTACTTATGTCGGCATTGTGCCTTTTATGTTGAATTCCGAAGCAATTTCTGTGTTTCATCGTCTATAAGAAGGTCCAAGGGATACAGTAAACCTGAAGTGAAGCATCGGAATCTATAACTTGTGTCACAGGAATGGTTCAAAGCATAGTCAGTAAGAAGAATCAGTCTTCTTGTACTTAAGTCGACATTGTGCATTCTCTATTTAATTCCGATGCAATATCTGCGTTTCATCGTCGATAAGAAGGTCAGAGGGATACAGTAAAACGGAAGTGAAACATCGGAATCTATAACTAGTGTCGCAGGAATGGTTCAAAACATAGTCTGTAAGATGAGTCAGTCTTCTTCCACTTAAGTCAGCATTGTGCCTTTTGTATATAATTCCGATACAATTTCTGTGTTTCATCGTCAATTAGAAGGTCCAAGGGATACAGTAAACCTGACGTGAACCATCGGAATCTATAACTATTGTCACAGGAATGATTCAAATCATAGACAGTAAGAAGAGTCAGTCCTCTTGTACTTAAGTCGGCATTGTGCCTTTTCTATTTATTTCCGATGCAATTTCTATGTTTCATCGTCAATAAGAAGGTCAGAGGGATACAGTAAACCTGAAGTGCAGCATCGGAATCTATAACTAGTGTCACAGGAATGGTTCAAAACATAGTCAGTAAGAAGAATCAGTCTCCTTGTACTGAAATCGGCATTGTGCCTTTTGTATATAATTCTGAAGCAATTTCTGTGTTTCATCGTCAATAAGAGGGTCCAAGGGATACAGTAAACCTGAAGTGAAGCATCGGAATCTATAACTAGTGTCACAGGAGTGGTTCAAACTTAGACAGTAACAAGAGTCAGTCTTCTTGTACTTAAGTCGGCATTGTGCTTTTTTTTAATTCCGATACAATTTCTGTGTTTCATCGTCAATAAGAAAGTCAGAGTGATACAGTAAACCTGAAGTGAAGCATCGGAATCTATAACTAGTTTCTCAGGAATGGTTCAAACATAGACAGTAAGAAAAGTGAGTCTCCTTGTACTTAAGTCGGCATTGTGCCTTTTGTATTTAATTCCGATGCAATTTCTGTGTTTCATCGTTAATAAGATGGTCAGAGGGATATAGTAAACCTGAAGTGAAGCAACGGAATCTATAACTAGTGTCACAGGAATGGTTCAAATCATAGTCAGTAAGCACAGTCAGTCTTCTTGTACTTAAGTCGGCATTGTGCCTTTTGTGTTTAATTCCGATGCAATTTCTGTGTTTCGACGTCAATAAGAAGGTCCAAGGGATACAGTAAACCTGAAGTGAAGCGTCGGAATCTATAACTAGTGTCACAGGAGTGGTTCAAATCATAGACAGTAAGAAGAGTCAGTCCTCTTGTACTTAAGTCGGCATTGTGCCTTTTCTATTTAATTCCGATGCAATTTCTGTGTTTGTCCGTCAATAAGAAGGTCAGAGGGATACAGTAAACCTGAAGTGTAGCATCGGAATCTGTAACTAGTGTCACAGGAAGGGTTCAAAGCATAGTCAGTAAGAAGAATTTGTGTTCTTGTACTTAAGTCGGCATTGTGCCTTTTGTGTTTAATTCCGATGCAATTTCTTTGTTTCATCGTCATTAAGAAGGTCCAAGGGATACAGTAGACCTGAAGTAAAGCATCGGAATCTATAAATAGTGTCACAGGAATGGTTCAAATCGTAGTAAGTAAGCACAGTGAGTCTTCTTGTACTTATGTCGGCATTGTGCCTTTTATGTTGAATTCCGAGGAAATTTCTGCGTTTCATCGTCTATAAGAAGGTCCAAGGGATACAGTAAACCTGAAGTGAAGCATTGGAATCTATAACTAGTGTCACAGGAATCGTTCAAAACATACACAGGGGGAAGATTCAGTCTTCTTGTACTTAAGTCTGCACTGTGCCTTTTGTATTTAATTCCGATGCAACTTCTGTGTTTCATCGTCAATAAGAAGGTCAGAGGGATACAGTAAAGCTGAAGTGAAGCATCGAAATCTATAACTAGTGCCACAGGAATGGTTTAAATCATAATCAGTAAAAAGAGTCAGTCTTCTTGTACTTATGTCGGCATTGTGCCATTTGTATTTAATTCCAATATTATATCTGTGTTTTGTCGTCAAAAGAAGGTCCATGGGATACAGTAAACCTGAAGTGAGCATCGGAATCTATAACTAGTGTCACAGGAATGGTTCAAAACATAGACAGTAAGAAGAGTCAGTCTTCTTGTACTTAAGTCGGCATGGTGCCTTTTGTATATAATTCCAATGGAATTTCTGTGTTTCATCGTCAATAAGAAGGTCAGATGGATACAGTAAACCTGAAGTGAAGCATTGGAATCTATAACTAGTTTAACAGGAATGGATAAAACATAGACAATAAGGAGGGTCAGTTTTCTTGTACTTTAGTCGGCATTGTGCATTTTTTATTTAATTCCGATGCAATTTCTGTGTTTCATCGTCAATAAGAAGGTCGGAGGGATACAGTAAACCTGAAGTGAAGCATCGGAATCAAAGTGAAGCATCGGAATCTATAACTAAATTCACAGGAATGGTTCAAAACATAGTCAGTAAGAAGAGTCAGTCTTCTTGTACTTAGGTCTGCATTGTGCCTTTTGTATTTAATTCTGAAGCTATTTCTGTGTTTCATCGTCAATAAGAAGGTCCAAGGGATACAGTAAACCTAAAGTGAAGCATCGGAATCTATAACTAGCGTCACAGGAATGGTTCAAATATAGACAGTAAGAAAAGTCAGTGTTCTTGTACTTAAGTCGGCATTGTGCCTTTTGTATTAAATTCCGATGCAATTTCTGTGTTTCATCGTCAATAAGAAGGTCAGAGGGATACAGTAAAAATGAAGTGAAGCATCTGAATCTATAACTAGTGTCACAGGAATGGTTCAAATCATAGTCAGTAAGCACAGTCAGTCTTCTTGTACTTAAGTCGGCATTGTGCCTTTTGTGTTTAATTCCGATGCAATTTCTGTGTTTCATCGTCAATAAGAAGGTCCAAGGGATACAGTAAACCTGAAGTGAAGCATCGGAATCTATAACTAGTGTCACAGGAATGGTTCAAATCATAGACAGTAAGAAGAGTCAGTCCTCTTGTACTTAAGTCGGCATTGTGCCTTTTGTATTTAATTCCGATGCAGTTTCTGTGTTTATCCGTCAATAAGAAGGTCAGAGGGATACAGTAAACCTGAAGTGAAGCATCGGAATCTATAACTAGTGTCACAGGAAGGGTTCAAAGCATAGTCAGTAAGAAGAATCTGTCTTCTTGTACTTAAGTCGGCATTGTGCCTTTTGTGTTTAATTCCGATGCAATTTCTTTGTTTCATCGTCAATAAGAAGGTCCAAGGGATACAGTAGACCTGAAGTGAAGCATCGGAATCTATAAATAGTGTCACAGGAATGGTTTAAATCATAGTCAGTAAGCACAGTGAGTCTTCTTGTACTTATGTCGGCATTGTGCCTTTTATGTTGAATTCCGAGGCAATTTCTGTGTTTCATCGTCTATAAGAAGGTCAGAGGGATACAGTAAACCTGAAGTGAAGCATCGAAATCTATAACTAGTGCCACAGGAATGTTTCAAATCATAATCAGTAAAAAGAGTCAGTCTTCTTGTAGTTATGTCGGCATTGTGCCATTTGTATTTAATTCCAATATAATATCTGTGTTTCGTCGTCAAAAGAAGGTCCATGGGATACAGTAAACCTGAAGTGAGCTTCGGAATCTATAACTAGTGTCACAGGAATGGTTCAAAACATAGACAGTAAGAAGAGTCAGTCTTCTTGTACTTAAGTCGGCATGGTGCCTTTTGTATATAATTCCAATGGAATTTGTGTGTTTCATCGTCAATAAGAAGGTCAGATGGATACAGTAAACCTGAAGTGAAGCATCGGAATCTATAACTAGTTTAACAGGAATGAATAAAAATATAGACAATAAGGAGGGTCAGTTTTCTTGTACTTATTCGGCATTGTGCCTTTTTTATTTAATTCCGATGCAATTTCTGTGTTTCATCGTCAATAAGAAGGTCGGAGGGATACAGTAAACCAGAAGTGAAGGATCGGAATCAAAGTGAAGCATCGGAATCAATAACTAAATTCACAGGAATGGTTCAAAACATAGTCAGTAAGAAGAGTCAGTCTTCTTGTACTTAAGTCGGCATTGTGCCTATTGTATTTAATTCTGATGCTATTTCTGTGTTTCATCGTCAATAAGAAGGTCCAAGGGATACAGTAAACCTAAAGTGAAGCATCGGAATTTATAACTAGTGTCACAGGAATGGTTCAAACATAGACAGTAAGAAAAGTCAGTGTTCATGTACTTAAGTCGGCATTGTGCCTTTTGTATTAAATTCCGATGCAATTTCTGTGTTTCATCGTCAATAAGAAGGTCAGAGGGATACAGTAAAAATAAAGTGAAGCATCTGAATCTATAACTAGTGTCACAGGAATGGTTCAAATCATAGTCAGTAAGCACAGTCAGTCTTCTTGTACTTAAGTCGGCATTGTGCCTTTTGTGTTTAATTCCGATGCAATCTCTGTGTTTCGTCGTCAATAAGAAGGTCCATAGGATACAGTAAACCTGAAGTGAAGCATCAGAATCAATTACTAGTGTCACAGGAATGGTTCAAAACATAGACAGGAGGAAGAGTCAGTCTTCTTGTACATAAGTCAGCATTGTGCCTTTTGTGTTTAATTCCGATGGAATATCTGTGTTTCATCGTCAATAAGATGGTCAGAGGGATACAGTAAACCTGAAGTGAAGCATCGGAATCTATAACTAGTGTCACAGGAATGGTTCAAAACATAGTCAGTAAGAAGAATCTGTTTTCCTGTACTTAAGTCGGCATTGTGCCTTTTGTATTTAATTCTGATGCAATTTCTGTGTTTCATCGTCAATAAGAAGGTCCAAGCGATACAGTAAACCTGAAGTGAAGCATCGGAATCTATAACTAGTGTCACAGGAGTGGTTCAAACATAGACAGTAAAGAGAGTCAGTCTTCTTGTACTTAAGTCGGCATTGTGCTTTTTTTTAATTTCCGATGCAATTTCTGTGTTTCATCGTCAATAAGAAGGTCAGAGGGATACAGTAAACCTGAAGTGAAGCATCGGAATCTATAACTAGTGTCACAGGAATGGTTCAAAACATAGACAGTAAGAAGAGTCAGTCTTCTTGTACTTAAGTCGGCATGGTGCCTTTTGTATATAATTCCAATGGAATTTCTGTGTTTCATCGTCAATAAGAAGGTCAGATGGATACAGTAAACCTGAAGTGAAGCATTGGAATCTATAACTAGTTTAACAGGAATGGATAAAACATAGACAATAAGGAGGGTCAGTTTTCTTGTACTTTAGTCGGCATTGTGCATTTTTTATTTAATTCCGATGCAATTTCTGTGTTTCATCGTCAATAAGAAGGTCGGAGGGATACAGTAAACCTGAAGTGAAGCATCGGAATCAAAGTGAAGCATCGGAATCTATAACTAAATTCACAGGAATGGTTCAAAACATAGTCAGTAAGAAGAGTCAGTCTTCTTGTACTTAGGTCTGCATTGTGCCTTTTGTATTTAATTCTGAAGCTATTTCTGTGTTTCATCGTCAATAAGAAGGTCCAAGGGATACAGTAAACCTAAAGTGAAGCATCGGAATCTATAACTAGCGTCACAGGAATGGTTCAAATATAGACAGTAAGAAAAGTCAGTGTTCTTGTACTTAAGTCGGCATTGTGCCTTTTGTATTAAATTCCGATGCAATTTCTGTGTTTCATCGTCAATAAGAAGGTCAGAGGGATACAGTAAAAATGAAGTGAAGCATCTGAATCTATAACTAGTGTCACAGGAATGGTTCAAATCATAGTCAGTAAGCACAGTCAGTCTTCTTGTACTTAAGTCGGCATTGTGCCTTTTGTGTTTAATTCCGATGCAATTTCTGTGTTTCATCGTCAATAAGAAGGTCCAAGGGATACAGTAAACCTGAAGTGAAGCATCGGAATCTATAACTAGTGTCACAGGAATGGTTCAAATCATAGACAGTAAGAAGAGTCAGTCCTCTTGTACTTAAGTCGGCATTGTGCCTTTTGTATTTAATTCCGATGCAGTTTCTGTGTTTATCCGTCAATAAGAAGGTCAGAGGGATACAGTAAACCTGAAGTGAAGCATCGGAATCTATAACTAGTGTCACAGGAAGGGTTCAAAGCATAGTCAGTAAGAAGAATCTGTCTTCTTGTACTTAAGTCGGCATTGTGCCTTTTGTGTTTAATTCCGATGCAATTTCTTTGTTTCATCGTCAATAAGAAGGTCCAAGGGATACAGTAGACCTGAAGTGAAGCATCGGAATCTATAAATAGTGTCACAGGAATGGTTTAAATCATAGTCAGTAAGCACAGTGAGTCTTCTTGTACTTATGTCGGCATTGTGCCTTTTATGTTGAATTCCGAGGCAATTTCAGTGTTTCATCGTCTATAAGAAGGTCAGAGGGATACAGTAAACCTGAAGTGAAGCATCAAAATCTATAACTAGTGCCACAGGAATGTTTCAAATCATAATCAGTAAAAAGAGTCAGTCTTCTTGTAGTTATGTCGGCATTGTGCCATTTGTATTTAATTCCAATATAATATCTGTGTTTCGTCGTCAAAAGAAGGTCCATGGGATACAGTAAACCTGAAGTGAGCTTCGGAATCTATAACTAGTGTCACAGGAATGGTTCAAAACATAGACAGTAAGAAGAGTCAGTCTTCTTGTACTTAAGTCGGCATGGTGCCTTTTGTATATAATTCCAATGGAATTTGTGTGTTTCATCGTCAATAAGAAGGTCAGATGGATACAGTAAACCTGAAGTGAAGCATCGGAATCTATAACTAGTTTAACAGGAATGAATAAAAATATAGACAATAAGGAGGGTCAGTTTTCTTGTACTTATTCGGCATTGTGCCTTTTTTATTTAATTCCGATGCAATTTCTGTGTTTCATCGTCAATAAGAAGGTCGGAGGGATACAGTAAACCAGAAGTGAAGGATCGGAATCAAAGTGAAGCATCGGAATCAATAACTAAATTCACAGGAATGGTTCAAAACATAGTCAGTAAGAAGAGTCAGTCTTCTTGTACTTAAGTCGGCATTGTGCCTATTGTATTTAATTCTGATGCTATTTCTGTGTTTCATCGTCAATAAGAAGGTCCAAGGGATACAGTAAACCTAAAGTGAAGCATCGGAATTTATAACTAGTGTCACAGGAATGGTTCAAACATAGACAGTAAGAAAAGTCAGTGTTCATGTACTTAAGTCGGCATTGTGCCTTTTGTATTAAATTCCGATGCAATTTCTGTGTTTCATCGTCAATAAGAAGGTCAGAGGGATACAGTAAAAATAAAGTGAAGCATCTGAATCTATAACTAGTGTCACAGGAATGGTTCAAATCATAGTCAGTAAGCACAGTCAGTCTTCTTGTACTTAAGTCGGCATTGTGCCTTTTGTGTTTAATTCCGATGCAATCTCTGTGTTTCGTCGTCAATAAGAAGGTCCATAGGATACAGTAAACCTGAAGTGAAGCATCAGAATCAATAACTAGTGTCACAGGAATGGTTCAAAACATAGACAGGAGGAAGAGTCAGTCTTCTTGTACATAAGTCAGCATTGTGCCTTTTGTGTTTAATTCCGATGGAATATCTGTGTTTCATCGTCAATAAGATGGTCAGAGGGATACAGTAAACCTGAAGTGAAGCATCGGAATCTATAACTAGTGTCACAGGAATGGTTCAAAACATAGTCAGTAAGAAGAATCTGTTTTCCTGTACTTAAGTCGGCATTGTGCCTTTTGTATTTAATTCTGATGCAATTTCTGTGTTTCATCGTCAATAAGAAGGTCCAAGCGATACAGTAAACCTGAAGTGAAGCATCGGAATCTATAACTAGTGTCACAGGAGTGGTTCAAACATAGACAGTAAAGAGAGTCAGTCTTCTTGTACTTAAGTCGGCATTGTGCTTTTTTTTAATTTCCGATGCAATTTCTGTGTTTCATCGTCAATAAGAAGGTCAGAGGGATACAGTAAACCTGAAGTGAAGCATCGGAATCTATAACTAGTGTCACAGGAATGGTTCAAAACATAGTCAGTAAGAAGAATCTGTTTTCCTGTAATTAAGTTGGCATTGTGCCTTTTGTACTTAATTCTGATGCAACTTCTGTGTTTCATAGTCAATAAGAAGGTCCAAGGGTTACAGTAAACCTGAAGTGAAGCATCGGAATCTGTAACTAGTGTCACAGGAGTAGTTCAAACATAGACAGTAAAGAGAGTCAGTCTTCTTGTACTTAAGTCGGCATCGTGCTTTTTTTTAATTTCCGATGCAATTTCTGTGATCCATCGTCAATAAGAAGGTCAGAGGGATACAGTAAACCTGAAGTAAAGCATCGGAATCTATAACTAGTGTCACAGGAATGGTTCAAATCATAGTCAGTAAGCACAGTCCGTCTTCTTGTACTTAAGTCGGCATTGTGCCTTTTGTGTTTAATTCCGATGCAATTTCTGTGTTTCATCGTCAATAAGAAGGTCCAAGGGATACAGTAAACCTGAAGTGAAGCATCGGAATCTATAACTAGTGTCACAGGAATGGTTCAAATCATAGACAGTAAGAAGAGTCAGTCCTCTTGTACTTAAGTCGGCATTGTGCCTTTTCTATTTAATTTCGATGCAATTTCTGTGTTTATCCGTCAATAAGTAGGTCAGAGGGATACAGTAAACCTGAAGTGAAGCATCGGAATCTATAACTAGTGTCACAGGAAGAGTTCAAAGCATAGTCAGTAAGAAGAATCTGTCTTCTTGTACGTAAGCCGGCATTGTGCCTTTTGTGTTTAATTCCGATGCAATTTCTTAGTTTCATCGTCAATAAGAAGGCTCAAGGGATATAGTAGACCTGAAGTGAAGCATCGGAATCTATAAATAGTGTCACAGGAATGGTTCAAATCATAGTCAGTAAGCACAGTGAGTCTTCTTGTACTTATGTCGGCATTGTGCCTTTTATGTTGAGTTCCGAAGCAATTTCTGTGTTTCATCGTCTATAAGAAGGTCCAAGGGATACAGTAAACCTGAAGTGACGCAACGGAATCTATAACTAGTGTCACAGAAATAGTTCAAAACATAGACAGGAGGAAGAGTCAGTCTTCTTGTACTTAATTCAGCATTGTGCATTTTGTATTTAATTCCGATGCAATTTCTGTGTTTCATCGTCGATAAGAAGGTCAGAGGGATACAGTAAACCTGAAGTGAAGCATCGGAATCTATAACTAGTGTCACAGGAATGGTTCAAATCATAGACAGTAAGAAGAGTCAGTCCTCTTGTACTTAAATCGGCATTGTGCCTTTTCTATTTATTTCCGATGCAATTTCTATGTTTCATCGTCAATAAGAAGGTCAGAGGGATACAGTAAACCTGAAGTGCAGCATCGGAATCTATAACTAGTGTCACAGGAATGGTTCAAAACATAGTCAGTAAGAAGAATCAGTCTCCTTGTACTGAAGTCGGCATTGTGCCTTTTGTATATAATTCTGAAGCAATTTCTGTGTTTCATCGTCAATAAGAGGGTCCAAGGGATACAGTAAACCTGAAGTGAAGCGTCGGAATCTATAACTAGTGTCACAGGAGTGGTTCAAACTTAGACAGTAACAAGAGTCAGTCTTCTTGTACTTAAGTCGGCATTGTGCTTTTTTTTAATTCCGATACAAATTCTGTGTTTCATCGTCAGTAAGAAAGTCAGAGTGATACAGTAAACCTGAAGTGAAGCATCGGAATCTATAACTAGTTTCTCAGGAACGGTTCAAACATAGACAGTAAGAAAAGTGAGTCTCCTTGTACTTAAGTCGGCATTGTGCCTTTTGTATTTAATTCCGATGCAATTTCTGTGTTTCATCGTTAATAAGATGGTCAGAGGGATATAGTAAACCTGAAGTGAAGCAACGGAATCTATAACTAGTGTCACAGGAATGGTTCAAATCATAGTCAGTAAGCACAGTCAGTCTTCTTGTACTTAAGTCGGCATTGTGCCTTTTGTGTTTAATTCCGATGCAATTTCTGTGTTTCGACGTCAATAAGAAGGTCCAAGGGATACAGTAAACCTGAAGTGAAGCATCGGAATCTATAACTAGTGTCACAGGAGTGGTTCAAATCATAGACAGTAAGAAGAGTCAGTCCTCTTGTACTTAAGTCGGCATTGTGCCTTTTCTATTTAATTCCGATGCAATTTCTGTGTTTGTCCGTCAATAAGAAGGTCAGACGGATACAGTAAACCTGAAGTGTAGCATCGGAATCTGTAACTAGTGTCACAGGAAGGGTTCAAAGCATAGTCAGTAAGAAGAATCTGTCTTCTTGTACTTAAGTCGGCATTGTGCCTTTTGTGTTTAATTCCGATGCAATTTCTTTGTTTCATCGTCATTAAGAAGGTCCAAGGGATACAGTAGACCTGAAGTGAAGCATCGGAATCTATAAATAGTGTCACAGGAATGGTTCAAATCGTAGTCAGTAAGCACAGTGAGTCTTCTTGTACTTATGTCGGCATTGTGCCTTTTATGTTGAATTCCGAGGCAATTTCTGCGTTTCATCGTCTATAAGAAGGTCCAAGGGATACAGTAAACCTGAAGAGAAGCATTGGAATCTATAACTAGTGTCACAGGAATCGTTCAAAACATACACAGGGGGAAGATTCAGTCTTCTTGTACTTAAGTCTGCACTGTGCCTTTTGTATTTAATTCCGATGCAACTTCTGTGTTTCATCGTCAATAAGAAGGTCAGAGGTATACAGTAAAGCTGAAGTGAAGCATCGGAATCTATAACTAGTGCCACAGGAATGGTTTAAATCATAATCAGTAAGAAGAGTCAGTCTTCTTGTACTTATGTCGGCATTGTGCCATTTGTATTTAATTCCAATATTATATCTGTGTTTCGTCGTCAAAAGAAGGTCCATGGGATACAGTAAACCTGAAGTGAGCATCGGAATCTATAACTAGTGTCACAGGAATGGTTCAAAACGTAGACAGTAAGAAGAGTCAGTCTTCTTGTACTTAAGTCGGCATGGTGCCTTTTGAATATAATTCCAATGGAATTTCTGTGTATCATCGTCAATAAGAAGGTCAGAGTGATACAGTAAACCTGAAGTGAAGCATTGGAATCTATAACTAGTTTAACAGGAATGGATAAAACATAGACAATAAGGAGGGTCAGTTTTCTTGTACTTTAGTCGGCATTGTGCATTTTTTATTTAATTCCGATGCAATTTCTGTGTTTCATCGTCAATAAGAAGGTCGGAGGGATACAGTAAACCTGAAGTGAAGCATCGGAATCAAAGTGAAGCATCGGAATCTATAACTAAATTCACAGGAATGGTTCAAAACATAGTCAGTAAGAAGAGTCAGTCTTCTTGTACTTAGGTCTGCATTGTGCTTTTGTATTTAATTCTGAAGCTATTTCTGTGTTTCATCGTCAATAAGAAGGTCCAAGGGATACAGTAAACCTAAAGTGAAGCATCGGAATCTATAACTAGCGTCACAGGAATGGTTCAAACATAGACAGTAAGAAAAGTCAGTGTTCTTGTACTTAAGTCGGCATTGTGCCTTTTGTATAAAATTCCGATGCAATTTCTGTGTTTCATCGTCAATAAGAAGGTCAGAGGGATACAGTAAACCTGAAGTGAAGCATCGGAATCTATAACTAGTGTCACAGGAAGGGTTCAAAGCATAGTCAGTAAGAAGAATCTGTCTTCTTGTACTTAAGTCGGCATTGTGCCTTTTGTGTTTAATTCCGATGCAATTTCTTAGTTTCATCGTCAATAAGAAGGCCCAAGGGATATAGTAGACCTGAAGTGAAGCATCGGAATCTATAAATAGTGTCACAGGAATGGTTCAAATCATAGTCAGTAAGCACAGTGAGTCTTCTTGTACTTATGTCGGCATTGTGCCTTTTATGTTGAGTTCCGAAGCAATTTCTGTGTTTCATCGTCTATAAGAAGGTCCAAGGGATACAGTAAACCTGAAGTGAAGCAACGGAATCTATAAGTTGTGTCACAGGAATGGTTCAAAACATAGTCAGTAAGACGAGTCAGTCTTCTTGTACTTAAGTCGACAATGTGCATTATCTATTTAATTCCGATGCAATATCTGCGTTTCATCGTCAATAAGAAGGTCAGAGGGATACAGAAAAACGGAAGTGAAACATCGGAATCTATAACTAGTGTCGCAGGAACGGTTCAAAACATAGTCTGTAAGAAGAGTCAGTCTTCTTCCACTTAAGTCAGCATTGTGCCTTTTGTATATAATTCCGATGCAATTTCTGTGTTTCATGGTCAATAAGAAGGTCCATGGGATACAGTAAACCTGAAGTGACGCAACGGAATCTATAACTAGTGTCACAGGAATAGTTCAAAACATAGACAGGAGGAAGAGTCAGTCTTCTTGTACTTAAGTCAGCATTGTGCATTTTGTATTTAATTCCGATGCAATTTCTGTGTTTCATCGTCAATAAGAAGGTCAGAGGGATACAGTAAACCTGAAGTGAAGCATCGGAATCTATAACTAGTGTCACAGGAATGGTTCAAATCATAGACAGTAAGAAGAGTCAGTCCTCTTGTACTTAAGTCGGCATTGTGCCTTTTCTATTTATTTCCGATGCAATTTCTATGTTTCATCGTCAATAAGAAGGTCAGAGGGATACAGTAACCCTGAAGTGAAGCATCGGAATCTATAACTAGTGTCACAGGAATGGTTCAAAACATAGTCAGTAAGAAGAATCTGTTTTCCTGTACTTAAGTCGGCATTGTGCCTTTTGTATTTAATTCTGATGCAATTTCTGTGTTTCATCGTCAATAAGAAGGTCCAAGCGATACAGTAAACCTGAAGTGAAGCATCGGAATCTATAACTAGTGTCACAGGAGTGGTTCAAACATAGACAGTAAAGAGAGTCAGTCTTCTTGTACTTAAGTCGGCATTGTGCTTTTTTTTAATTTCCGATGCAATTTCTGTGTTTCATCGTCAATAAGAAGGTCAGAGGGATACAGTAAACCTGAAGTGAAGCATCGGAATCTATAACTAGTGTCACAGGAATGGTTCAAAACATAGTCAGTAAGAAGAATCTGTTTTCCTGTACTTAAGTTGGCATTGTGCCTTTTGTACTTAATTCTGATGCAATTTCTGTGTTTCATAGTCAATAAGAAGGTCCAAGGGTTACAGTAAACCTGAAGTGAAGCATCGGAATCTGTAACTAGTGTCACAGGAGTGGTTCAAACATAGACAGTAAAGAGAGTCAGTCTTCTTGTACTTAAGTCGGCATCGTGCTTTTTTTTAATTTCCGATGCAATTTCTGTGTTTCATCGTCAATAAGAAGGTCAGAGGGATACAGTAAACCTGAAGTAAAGCATCGGAATCTATAACTAGTGTCACAGGAATGGTTCAAATCATAGTCAGTAAGCACAGTCCGTCTTCTTGTACTTAAGTCGGCATTGTGCCTTTTGTGTTTAATTCCGATGCAATTTCTGTGTTTCATCGTCAATAAGAAGGTCCAAGGGATACAGTAAACCTGAAGTGAAGCATCGGAATCTATAACTAGTGTCACAGGAATGGTTCAAATCATAGACAGTAAGAAGAGTCAGTCCTCTTGTACTTAAGTCGGCATTGTGCCTTTTCTATTTAATTCCGATGCAATTTCTGTGGTTATCCGTCAATAAGTAGGTCAGAGGGATACAGTAAACGTGAAGTGAAGCATCGGAATCTATAACTAGTGTCACAGGAAGGGTTCAAAGCATAGTCAGTAAGAAGAATCTGTCTTCTTGTACTTAAGTCGGCATTGTGCCTTTTGTGTTTAATTCCGATGCAATTTCTTAGTTTCATCGTCAATAAGAAGGCCCAAGGGATATAGTAGACCTGAAGTGAAGCATCGGAATCTATAAATAGTGTCACAGGAATGGTTCAAATCATAGTCAGTAAGCACAGTGAGTCTTCTTGTACTTATGTCGGCATTGTGCCTTTTAAGTTGAGTTCCGAAGCAATTTCTGTGTTTCATCGTCTATAAGAAGGTCCAAGGGATACAGTAAACCTGAAGTGAAGCAACGGAATCTATAACTTGTGTCACAGGAATGGTTCAAAACATAGTCAGTAAGAAGAGTCAGTCTTCTTGTACTTAAGTCGACATTGTGCATTATCTATTTAATTCCGATGCAATATCTGCGTTTCATCGTCAATAAGAAGGTCAGAGGGATACAGTAAAACGGAAGTGAAACATCGGAATCTATAACTAGTGTCGCAGGAATGGTTCAAAACATAGTCTGTAAGAAGAGTCAGTCTTCTTCTACTTAAGTCGGCATTGTGCCTTTTGTACTTAATTCCTATGCAATTTCTATGTTTCATGGCCAATACGAAGGTCCATGGGATACAGTAAACCTGAAGTGAAGCAACGGAATCTATAACTAGTGTCACAGGATTGGTTCAAATCATAGACAGTAAGAAGAGTCAGTCCTCTTGTACTTAAGTCGGCATTGTGCCTTTTCTATTTATATCCGATGCAATTTCTGTGTTTCATCGTCAATAAGAAGGTCAGAGGGATACAGTAAACCTGAAGTGCAGCATCGGAATCTATAACTAGTGTCACAGGAATGGTTCAAAACATAGTCAGTAAGAAGAATCAGTCTCCTTGTACTGAAGTCGGCATTGTGCCTTTTGTATATAATTCTGATGCAATTTCTGTGTTTCATCGTCAATAAGAGGGTCCAAGGGATACAGTAAACCTGAAGTGAAGCATCGGAATCTGTAACTAGTGCCACAGGAATGGTTCAAATCATAATCAGTAAAAAGAGTCAGTCTTCTTGTACTTATGGCGGCATTGTGCCATTTGTATTAAATTCCAATATAATATCTGTGTTTCGTCGTCAAAAGAAGGTCCATGGGATACAGTAAACCTGAAGTGAGCATCGGAATCTATAACTAGTGTCACAGGAATGGTTCAAAACATAGACAGTAAGAAGAGTCAGTCTTCTTGTACTTAAGTCGGCATGGTGCCTTTTGTATATAATTCCAATGGAATTTCTGTGTTTCATCGTCAATACGAAGGTCAGATGGATACAGTAAACCTGAAGTGAAGCATCGGAATCTATAACTAGTTTAACAGGAATGGATAAAAACATAGACAATAAGGCGGGTCAGTTTTCTAGTACTTAAGTCGGCATTGTGCCTTTTTTATTTAATTCCGATGCAATTTCTGTGTTTCATCGTCAATAAGAAGGTCAGAGGGATACAGTAAACCTGAAGTGAAACATCGGAATCTATAACTAGTGTCACAGGAATGGTTCAAAACATAGTCAGTAAGAAGAATATGTTTTCCTGTACTTAAGTCGGCATTGTGCCTTTTGTATTTAATTCTGATGCAATTTCTGTGTTTCATCGTCAATAAGAAGGTCCAAGCGATACAGTAAACCTGAAGTGAAGCATCGGAATCTATAACTAGTGTCACAGGAGTGGTTCAAACATAGACAGTAAAGAGAGTCAGTCTTCTTGTACTTAAGTCGGCATTGTGCTTTTTTTTAATTTCCGATGCAATTTCTGTGTTTCATCGTCAATAAGAAGGTCAGAGGGATACAGTAAACCTGAAGTGCAGCATCGGAATCTATAACTAGTGTCACAGGAATGGTTCAAACATAGCCAGTAAGAAGAATCAGTCTCCTTGTACTGAAGTCGGCATTGTGCCTTTTGTATATAATTCTGATGCAATTTCTGTGTTTCATCGTCAATAAGAGGGTCCAAGGGATACAGTAAACCTGAAATGAAGCATCGGAATCTATAACTAGTGTCACAGGAGTGGTTCAAACTTAGACAGTAACAAGAGTCAGTCTTCTTGTACTTAAGTCGGCATTGTGGCTTTTTTTAATTCCGATACAATTTCTGTGTTTCATCGTCAATAAGAAGGTGAGAGTGATACAGTAAACCTGAAGTGAAGCATCGGAATCTATAACTAGTTTCACAGGAATGGTTCAAACATAGACAGTAAGAAAAGTCAGTCTTCTTGAACTTAAGTCGGCATTGTGCCTTTTGTATTTAATTCCGATGCAATTTCTGTGTTTCATCGTTAATAAGAAGGTCCAAGGGATACAGTAAACCTGAAGTGAAGCATCGGAATCTATAACTAGAGTCACAGGAGTGGTTCAAATCATAGACAGTAAGAGGAGTCAGTCCTCTTGTACTTAAGTCGGCATTGTGCCTTTTCTATTTAATTCCGATGCAATTTCTGTATTTATCCGTCAATAAGTAGGTCAGAGGGATACAGTAAACCTGAAGTGAAGCATCGGAATCTATAAGTAGTGTCACAGGAAGGGTTCAAAGCATAGTCAGTAAGAAGAATCTCTCTTCTTGTACTTAAGTCGGCATTGTGCCTTTTGTGTTTAATTCCGATGCAATTTCTTTGTTTCATCGTCAATAAGAAGGTCCAAGGGATACAGTAGACCTGAAGTGAAGCATCGGAATCTATAAATAGTGTCACAGGAATGGTTCAAATCATAGTCAGTAAGCACAGTGAGTCTTCTTGTACTTATGTCGGCATTGTGCCTTTTATGTTGAATTCCGAGGCAATTTCTGTGTTTCATCGTCTATAGGAAGGTCCAAGGGATACAGTAAACCTGAAGTGAAGCATTGGAATCTATAACTAGTGTCACAGGAATGGTTCAAAACATACACAGGGGGAAGATTCAGTCTTCTTGTACTTAAGTCAGCACTGTGCCTTTTGTATTTAATTCCGATGCAATTTCTGTGTTTCATCGTCAATAAGAAGGTCAGAGGGATACAGTAAACCTGAAGTGAAGCATCGAAATCTATAACTAGTGCCACAGGAATGGTTCAAATCATAATCAGTAAAAAGAGTCAGTCTTCTTGTACTTATGTCGGCATTGTGCCATTTGTATTAAATTCCAATATAATATCTGTGTTTCGTCGTCAAAAGAAGGTCCATGGGATACAGTAAACCTGAAGTGAGCATCGGAATCTATAACTAGTGTCACAGGAATGGTTCAAAACATAGACAGTAAGAAGAGTCAGTCTTCTTGTACTTAAGTCGGCATGGTGCCTTTTGTATATAATTCCAATGGAATTTCTGTGTTTCATCGTCAATAAGAAGGTCAGATGGATACAGTAAACCTGAAGTGAAGCATCGGAATCTATAACTAGTTTAACAGGAATGGATAAAATCATAGACAATAAGGAGGGTCAGTTTTCTTGTACTTAAGTCGGCATTGTGCCTTTTTTATTTAATTCCGATGCAATTTCTGTGTTTCATCGTCAATAAGAAGGTCGGAGGGATACAGTAAACCTGAAGTGAAGCATCGGAATCAAAGTGAAGCATCGGAATCTATAACTAAATTCACAGGAATGGTTCAAAACATAGTCAGTAAGCACAGTCAGCCTTCTTGTACTTAAGTCGGCATTGTGCCTTTTGTATTTACTTCCGATGCAATCTCTGTGTTTCGTCGTCAATAAGTAGGTCCATAGGATACAGTAAACCTGAAGTGAAGCATCAGAATCAATAACTAGTGTCACAGGAATGGTTCAAAACATAGACAGGAGGAGGAGTCAGTCTTCTTGTACATAAGTCAGCATTGTGCCTTTTGTATTTAATTCCGATGGAATTTCTGTGTTTCATCGTCAATAAGATGGTCAGAGGGATACAGTAAACCTGAAGTGAAGCATCGGAATCTATATCTAGTGTCACAGGAATGGTTCAAAACATAGACAGTAAGAAGAGTCAGTCCTCTTGTACTTAAGCCGGCATTGTGCCTTTTCTATTTAATTCCGATGCAATTTCTGTGTTTATCCGTCAATAAGAAGGTCAGAGGGATACAGTAAACCTGAAGTGAAACATCGGAATCTATAACTAGTGTCACAGGAATGGTTCAAAACATAGTCAGTAAGAAGAATCTGTTTTCCTGTACTTAAGTCGGCATTGTGCCTTTTGTATTTAATTCTGATGCAATTTCTGTGTTTCATCGTCAATAAGAAGGTAGAAGCGATACAGTAAACCTGAAGTGAAGCATCGGAATCTATAACTAGTGCCACAGGAGTGGTTCAAACATAGACAGTAAAGAGAGTCAGTCTTCTTGTACTTAAGTCGGCATTGTGCTTTTTTTTAATTTCCGATGCAATTTCTGTGTTTCATCGTCAATAAGAAGGTCAGAGGGATACAGTAAACCTGAAGTGAAGCATCGGAATCTATAACTAGTGTCACAGGAATGGTTCAAAACATAGTCAGTAAGAAGAATCTGTTTTCCTGTACTTAAGTTGGCAGTGTGCCTTTTGTATTTAATTCTGATGCAATTTCTGTGTTTCATAGTCAATAAGAATGTCCAAGGGTTACAGTAAACCTGAAGTGAAGCATCGGAATCTATAACTAGTGTCACAGGAGTGGTTCAATCATAGACAGTAAAGAGAGTCAGTGTTCTTGTACTTAAGTCGGCATCGTGCTTTTTTTTTTAATTTCCGATGCAATTTCTGTGTTTCATCGTCAATAAGAAGGTCAGAGGGATATAGTAAACCTGAAGTGAAGCATCGGAATCTATAACTAGTGTCACAGGAATTGTTCAAATCATAGTCAGTAAGCACAGTCAGACTTCTTGTACTTAAGTCGGCATTGTGCATTTTGTGTTTAATTTCGATGCAATTTCTGTGTTTCATCGTCAATAAGAAGGTCCAAGGGATACAGTAAACCTGAAGTGAAGCATCGGAATCTATAACTAGTGTCACAGGAATGGTTCAAACATAGACTGTAAGAAAAGTCAGTCTTCTTGTACTTAAGTCGGCATTGTGCCTTTTGTATTTAATTCCGATGCAATTTCTGTGTTTCATCGTTAATGAGAAGGTCAGAGGGATATAGTAAACCTGAAGTGAAGCATCGGAATCTATAACTAGTGTCACAGGAATGGTTCAAATCATAGTCAGTAAGCACAGTCCGTCTTCTTGTACTTAAGTCGGCATTGTGCCTTTTGTGTTTAATTCCGATGCAATTTCTGTGTTTCATCGTCAATAAGAAGGTCCAAGGGATACAGTAAACCTGAAGTGAAGCATCGGAATCTGTAACTAGGGTCACAGGAGTGGTTCAAACATAGACAGTAAAGAGAGTCAGTCTTCTTGTACTTAAGTCGGCATCGTGCTTTTTTTTAATTTCCGATGCAATTTCTGTGTTTCATCGTCAATAAGAAGGTCAGAGGGATACAGTAAACCTGAAGTGAAGCATCGGAATCTATAACTAGTGTCACAGGAGTGGTTCAAACTTAGACAGTAACAAGAGTCAGTCTTCTTGTACTTAAGTCGGCATTGTGGCTTTTTTTAATTCCGATACAATTTCTGTGTTTCATCGTCAATAAGAAGGTGAGAGTGATACAGTAAACCTGAAGTGAAGCATCGGAATCTATACTTAGTTTCACAGGAATGGTTCAAACATAGACAGTAGGAAAAGTCAGTCTTCTTGTACTTAAGTCGGCATTGTGCCTTTTGTATTTAATTCCGATGCAATTTCTGTGTTTCATCGTTAATAAGAAGGTCCAAGGGATACAGTAAACCAGAAGTGAAGCATCGGAATCTATAACTAGTGTCACAGGAGTGGTTCAAATCATAGACAGTAAGAGGAGTTAGTCCTCTTGTACTTAAGTCGGCATTGTGCCTTTTCTATTTAATTCCGATGCAATTTCTGTATTTATCCGTCAATAAGAAGGTCAGAGGGATACAGTAAACCTAAAGTGAAGCATCGGAATCTATAACTAGTGTCACAGGAAGGGTTCAAAGCAAAGTCAGTAAGAAGAATCTGTCTTCTTGTACTTAAGTCGTCATTGTGCCTTTTGTGTTTAATTCCGATGCAATTTCTTTGTTTCATCGTCAATAAGGAGGTCCAAGGGATACAGTAGACCTGAAGTGAAGCATCGGAATCTATAAATAGTGTCACAGGAATGGTTCAAATCATAGTCAGTAAGCACAGTGAGTCTTCTTGTACTTATGTCGGCATTGTGCCTTTTATGTTGAATTCCGAGGCAATTTCTGTGTTTCATCGTCTATAAGAAGGTCCAAGGGATACAGTAAACCTGAAGTGAAGCATTGGAATCTATAACTAGTATCACAGGAATGGTTCAAAACATACACAGGCGGAAGATTCAGTCTTCTTGTACTTAAGTCAGCACTGTGCCTTTTGTATTTCATTCCGATGCAATTTCTGTGTTTCATCGTCAATAAGAAGGTCAGAGGGATACAGTAAACCTGAAGTGAAGCATCGAAATCTATAACTAGTGCCACAGGAATGGTTCAAATCATAATCAGTAAAAAGAGTCAGTCTTCTTGTACTTATGTCGGCATTGTGCCATTTGTATTAAATTCGAATATAATATCTGTGTTTCGTCGTCAAAAGAAGGTCCATGGGATACAGTAAACCTGAAGTGAGCATCGGAATCTATAACTAGTGTCACAGGAATGGTTCAAAACATAGACACTAAGAAGAGTCAGTCTTCTTGTACTTAAGTCGGCATGGTGCCTTTTGTATATAATTCCAATGGAATTTCTGTGTTTCATTGTCAATAAGAAGGTCAGATGGATACAGTAAACCTGAAGTGAAGCATCGGAATCTATAACTAGTTTAACAGGAATGGATAAAAACATAGACAATAAGGAGGGTCAGTTTTCTTGTACTTAAGTCGGCATTGTGAATTTTTTATTTAATTCCGATGCAATTTCTGTGTTTCATCGTCAATAAGAAGGTCGGAGGGATACAGTAAACCTGAAGTGAAGCATCGGAATGAAAGTGAAGCATCGGAATCTATAACTAAATTCACAGGAATGGTTCAAAACATAGTCAGTAAGCACAGTCAGTCTTCTTGTACTTAAGTCGGCATTGTGCCTTTTGTATTTAATTCTGATTCTATTTCTGTGTTTCATCGTCAATAAGAAGGTCCATGAGATACAGTGAACCTAAAGTGAAGCATCGGAATCTATAACTAGTGTCACAGGAATGGTTCAAACACAGACAGTAAGAAAAGTCAGTGTTCTTGTACTTAAGTCGGCATTGTGCCTTTTGTATTAAATTCCGATGCAATTTCTGTGTTTCATCGTCAATAAGAAGGTCAGAGGGATACAGTAAAAATGAAGTGAAGCATTTGAATCTGTAACTAGTGTCACAGGAATGGTTCAAATCATAGTCAGTAAGCGCCGTCAGTCTTCTTGTACTTAAGTCGGCATTGTGCCTTTTGTATTTAATTCCGATGGAATTTCAGTGTTTCATCGTCAATAAGAAGGTCAGAGGGATACAGTAAACCTGCAGTGAAGCATCGGAATCTATAACTAGTGTCACAGGAATGGTTCAAACATAGACTGTAAGAAAAGTCAGTCTTCTTGTACTTAAGTCGGCATTGTGCCTTTTGTATTTAATTCCGATGCAATTTCTGTGTTTCATCGTTAATAAGAAGGTCAGAGGGACATAGTAAACCTGAAGTGAAGCATCGGAATCTATAACTAGTGACACAGGAATGGTTCAAATCATAGTCAGTAAGCACAGTCAGTCTTCTTGTACTTAAGTCGGCATTGTGCCTTTTGTGTTTAATTCCGATGCAATTTTTGTGTTTCATCGTCAATAAGAAGGTCCAAGGGATACAGTAAACCTGAAGGGAAGCATCGGAATCCATAACTAGTGTCACAGGAATGGTTCAAATCATAGACAGTAAGAAGAGTCAGTCCTCTTGTACTTAAGTCGTCATTGTGCCTTTTCTATTTAATTCCGATGCAATTTCTGTGTTTATCCGTCAATATGTAGGTCAGAGGGATACAGTTAACCTGAAGTGAAGCATCGGAATCTATAACTAGTGTCACAGGAAGGGTTCAAAGCATAGTCAGTAAGAAGAATCTGTCTTCTTGTACTTAAGTCGGCATTGTGCCTTTGGTGTTTAATTCCGATGCAATTTCTTTGTTTCATCGTCAATAAGAAGGTCCAAGGGATGTAGTAGACCTGAAGTGAAGCATCGGAATCTATAAATAGTGTCACAGGAATGGTTCAAATCATAGTCAGTAAGCACAGTGAGTCCTCTTGTACTTATGTCGGCATTGTGCCTTTTATGTTGAATTCCGAAGCAATTTCAGTGTTTCATCGTCTATAAGATAGTCCATGGGATACAGTTAACCTGAAGTGAGCATCGGAATCTATAACTAGTGTCACAGGAATGGTTCAAATCATAGTCAGTAAGAAGAATCAGTCTCCTTGTACTGAAGTCGGCATTGTGCCCTTTGTATATAATTCTGATGCAATTTCTGTGTTTTTCCGTCAACAAGAAGGTCAGAGGGATACAGTAAACCAGAAGTGAATCATCGGAGTCTATAACTAGTGTCACAGGAGTGGTTCAAACTTAGACAGTAACAAGAGTCAGTCTTCTTGTACTTGAGTCGGCATTGTGCTTTTTTTAATTCCGATACAATTTATGTGTTTCATCGTCAATAAGAAGGTCAGAGTGATACAGTAAACCTGAAGTGAAGCATCGGAATCTAAAACTAGTTTCACAGGAATGGTTCAAACATAGATAGTAAGAAAAGTCAGTCTTCTTGTACTTAAGTCGGCATTGTGCCTTTTGTATTTAATTCCGATGCAATTTCTGTGTTTCATCGTCAATAAGAAGGTCAGAGGAATACAGTAAACCTGAAGTGAAGCATCGGAATCTATAACTAGTGTCACAGGAATGGTTCAAATCATAGTCAGTATGCACAGTCAGTCTTCTTGTACTTTAGTCGGCATTGTGCCTTTTGTGTTTAATTCCGATGCAATTTCTGTCTTTCATCGTCAATAAGAAGGTCCGAGGGATACAGTAAACCTGAAGTGAAGCATCGGAAACAATAACTAGTGTCACAGGAATGGTTCAAAACTTAGACAGGAGGAAGAGTCAGTTTTCTTGTACTTAAGTCAGCATTGTGCCTTTTGTATTTAATTCCGATGAATTTCTGTGTTTCATCGTCAATAAGAAGGTCAGAGGGATACAGTAAACCTGAAGTGAATCATCGGAATCTATAACTAGTGTCACAGGAATGGTTCAAAACATAGACAGTAAGAAGAGTCAGTCCTCTTGTACTTAAGTCGGCATTGTGCCTTTTCAATTTAATTCCGATGCAATTTCTGTGTTTTTCCGTCAACAAGAAGGTCAGAGGGATACAGTAAACCTGAAGTGAATCATCGGAATCTATAACTAGTGTCACAGGAATGGTTCAAAATATAGTCAGTAAGAAGAATCTGTCTTCCTGTACTTAAGTCGGCATTGTGCCTTTTGTATTTAATTCTGATGCAATTTCTGTGTTTCATCGTCAATAGGAAGGTCCAAGCGAAGCAGTAAACTTGAAGTGAAGCATCGGAATCTACAACTAGTGTCACAGGAGTGGTTGAAACATAGACAGTAAAAACAGTCAGTCTTCTCGTACTTAGGACGGTATTGTGCTTTTTTTAAATTTCCGATGCAATTTCTGTGTTTCATCGTCAATAAGAAGGTCAGAGGGATACAGTAAACCTGAAGTGAAGCATCGGATTCTATAAATAGTGTCACAGGAATGGTTCAAATCATAGTCAGTAAGCACAGTGAGTCTTCTTGTACTTATGTCAGCATTGTGCCTTTTATGTTGAATTCCGATGCTATTTCTGTGTTTCATCGTCAATAAGAAAGTCCATGGGATACAGTTAACCTGAAGTGAGCATCGGAATCTATAACTAGTGTCACAGGAATGGTTCAAAACATAGACAGGAGGAAGATTCAGTCTTCTTGTACTTAAGTCAGCACTGTGCCTTTTGTATTTAATTCCGATGCAATTTCTGTGTTAATAGTCAATAAGAAGGTCTGAGGGATACTGTAAACCTGAAGTGAAGCATCGGAATCTATAACGAGTGCCACAGGAATGGTTCAAATCATAATCAGTAAAAAGAGTCAGTCTTCTTGTACTTATGTCGGCTTTGTGGCATTTGTGTTTAATTCCAATATAATATCTGTGTTTCGTCGTCAAAAGAAGGTCCAAGGGATACAGTAAACCTGAAGTGAATCATCGGAATCTATAACTAGTGTCACAGGAATGGTTCAAAAATAGACAGTAAGAAGAGGCAGTCCTCTTGTACTTAAGTCGGCATTGTGCCTTTTGTATTTAATTCCGATGCTCACTTTCAGTGTTTACTGTACCACTCTGACCTTCTTAGGGATACATGAAACACCGAAGAGAGCATCGGAATTATAATAGAAAATGTCACAAATGGTCCAAACTTAAGTTACAGTAAGAATCTTCTTGTAATTAAGTTGGCATTGTGCATTTTCTATTTAATTCCGATGCAATTTCTGTGTTTCATCGTCAATAAGAAGGTCAGAGTGGTACAGTAAACCTGAAGTGAAGCATCGGAATCTATAACTAGTGTCACAGGAATGGTTCAAAACATAGTCAGTGAGAAGAATCAGTCTCCTTGTACTTAAGTCGGCATTGTGCGTTTTGTACTTCATTCTGATGCAATTTCTGTGTTTCATCGTCAATAATAAGGTCCAAGGGATACAGTAAACCTGAAGTGAAGCATCGGGATCTATAACTAGTGTCACAGGAATGGTTCAAAACATAGTCAGTCAAAAGAGTCAGTCTTCTTGTACTTAAGTCGGCATTGTGCGTTTTTATTTCATTCCGATGCAATTTCTGTGTTTCATCGTCAATAAGAAGGTCCAAGGTATACAGTAAACCTGATGTGAAGCATCGGAATCTATAACTAGTGTCACAGGAATGGTTCTAAACATAGTCAGTAAGAAGAGTCAGTCTTCTTGTACTTAAGTCGGCATTGTGCCTTTTCTATGTAATTCCGAAGCAATTTCTGTGTTTCATCGTCAATAAGTAGGTCAGAGGGATACAGTAAACTGAAGTGAAGCATCGGAATCTATAACTAGTGTCACAGGAAGGGTTCAAAGCATAGTCAGTAAGAAGAATCTGTCTTCTTGTACTTAAGTCGGCATTGTGCCTTTTGTGTTTAATTCCGATGTAATTTCTTTGTTTCATCGTCAATAAGAAGGTCCAAGGGATACAGTAGACCTGAAGTGAAGCATCGGAATCTATAAATAGTGTCACAGCAATGGTTCAAATCATAGTCAGTAAACACAGTGAGTCTTCTTGTACTTATGTCGGCATTGTGCCTTTTATGTTGAATTCCGAAGCAATTTCTGTGTTTCATCGTCTATAAGAAGGTCCATGGGATACAGTAAACCTGAAGTGAAGCATCGGAATCTATAACTAGTGTCACAGGAATGGTTCAAATCATAGTCAGTAAGCACAGTCAGACTTCTTGTACTTAAGTCGGCATTGTGCATTTTGTGTTTAATTCCGATGCAATTTCTGTGTTTCATCGTCAATAAGAAGGTTCAAGGGATACAGTAAACCTGACGTGAAGCATCGGATTCTATAAATAGTGTCACAGGAATGGTTCAAATCATAGTCAGTAAGCACAGTGAGTCTTCTTGTACTTATGTCAACATTGTGCCTTTTATGTTGAATTCCGATGCAATTTCTGTGTTTCATCGTCAATAAGAAAGTCCATGGGATACAGTTAACCTGAAGTGAGCATCGGAATCTATAACTAGTGTCACAGGAATGGTTCAAAACATAGACAGGAGGAAGATTCAGTCTTCTTGTACTTAAGTCAGCACTGTGCCTTTTGTATTTAATTCCGATGCAATTTCTGTGTTAATAGTCAATAAGAAGGTCAGAGGGATACAGTAAACCTGAAGTGAAGCATCGGAATCTATAACGAGTGCCACAGGAATGGTTCAAATCATAATCAGTAAAAAGAGTCAGTCTTCTTGTACTTATGTCGGCTTTGTGGCATTTGTGTTTAATTCCAATATAATATCTGTGTTTCGTCGTCAAAAGAAGGTCCAAAGGATACAGTAAACCTGAACTGAATCATCGGAATCTATAACTAGTGTCACAGGAATGGTTCAAAACAGTAAGAAGAGGCAGTCTTCTTGTACTTAAGTCGGCATTGTGCCTTTTGTATTTAATTCCGATGCAATTTCTGTGTTTCGTCGTCAATAAAATGTCAGAGGGATACAGCAAACCCGAAGAGAAGCATCGGAATCTATAACTTGTGTCACAATAATGGTTCAAAACATGGTCAGTAAGAAAAGTCAGTCTTCTTGTAATTTAGTTGGCATTGTGCATTTTCTATTTAATTCCGATGCAATTTCTGTGTTTCATCGTCAATAAGAAGGTCCAAGGTATACAGTAAACCTGATGTGAAGCATCGGAATCTATAACTAGTGTCACAGGAATGGTTCTAAACATAGTCAGTAAGAAGAGTCAGCCTTCTTGTACTTAAGTCGGCATTGTGCCTTTTCTATTTAATTCCGAAGCAATTTCTGTGTTTCATCGTCAATAAGAAGGTGAGAGGAATACAGGAAACCTGAAGGGAAGCATCGAAATCTATAACTAGTGTAACAGGTATGGATCAAATCATAGTCAGTAAGCAAAGTCTGTCTTCTTGTACTTAAGTCGACAATGTGCCTTTTGTGTTTAATTCCTATGCAATATCTGTGTTTCATCGTCAATAAGACGGTCTGAGGGATACAGTAAACCAGAAGTGAAGCATCGGAATCTATAACTAATGCCACAGGAATGGTTCAAATCATAGTCGGTAAAAGAGTCAGTCTTCTTGTACTTATGTCGGCATAGTGCCTTTTGTATTTAATTCCAATATAATTTCTGTGTTTCGTCGGTCAATAAGAAGGTCCAAGGGATACAGTAAACCTGAAGTGAAGCATCGGAATCTATAACTAGTGTCACAGGAATGGTTCAAAACATAGTCAGTAAGAAGTGTCAGTCTTCTTGTACTTAAGTCGGCATTGTGCCTTTTCTATTTAATTCCGAAGCAATTTCTGTGTTTCATCGTCAATAAGAAGGTCCAAGGGATACAGTAAACCTGAAGTGAAGCACCGGAATCTATAACTAGTGTCACAGGAATGGTTCAAATCATGGACAGTAAGAAGAGTCAGTCCTCTTGTACTTAAGTCGGCATTGTGCATTTTGTATTTAATTCCGATGCAATTTCTGGTTTTCATCGTCTATATGAAGGTCAAAGGGATACAGTAAACCTGAAGTGTAGCATCGGAATCTATAACTAGTGTCACAGGAATGGTTCAAATCATAGACAGTGCGAAGAGTCAGTCTTCTTGAACTTAAGTCGGCATTGTGCCTTTTGTATTTAATTCCGATGCAATTTCTGTGTTTCATCGTCAATAAGAAGGTCCAAAGGATACAGTAAACCTGAAGTGAAGCATCGGAATCTATAACTAGTGTCACAGGAATGGTTCAAATCATAGACAGTAAGAAGAGTCAGTCCTCTTGTACTTAAGTCGGCATTGTGCCTTTTCTATTTAATTCCGTTGCAATTTCTGTGTTTATCCGTCAATAAGTAGGTCAGAGGGATACAGTAAACCTGAAGTGAAGCATCGGAATCTATAACTAGTGTCACAGGAAGGGTTCAAAGCATAGTCAGTAAGAAGAATCTGTCTTCTTGTACTTAAGTCGGCATTGTGCCTTTTGTGTTTAAATTCCGATGCAGTTTCTTTGTTTCATCGTCAATAAGAAGGTCCAAGGGATACAGTAGACCTGAAGTGAAGCATCGGAATCTATAATAGTGTCACAGCAATGGTTCAAATCATAGTCAGTAAACACAGTGAGTCTTCTTGTACTTATGTCGGCATTGTGCATTTTATGTTGAATTCCGAAGCAATTTCTGTGTTTCATCGTCTATAAGAAGGTCCATGGGATACAGTAAACCTGAAGTGAAGCATCGGAATCTATAACTAGTGTCACAGGAATGGTTCAAATCATAGTCAGTAAGCCACAGTCAGACTTCTTGTACTTAAGTCGGCATTGTGCATTTTGTGTTTAATTCCGATGCAATTTCTGTGTTTCATCGTCAATAAGAAGGCTCAAGGGATACAGTAAACCTGACGTGAAGCATCGGATTCTATAAATAGTGTCACAGGAATGGTTCAAATCATAGTCAGTAAGCACAGTGAGTCTTCTTGTACTTATGTCAGCATTGTGCCTTTTATGTTGAATTCCGATGCAATTTCTGTGTTTCATCGTCAATAAGAAAGTCCATGGGATACAGTTAACCTGAAGTGAGCATCGGAATCTATAACTAGTGTCACAGGAATGGTTCAAAACATAGACAGGAGGAAGATTCAGTCTTCTTGTACTTAAGTCAGCACTGTGCCTTTTGTATTTAATTCCGATGCAATTTCTGTGTTAATAGTCAATAAGAAGGTCAGAGGGATACAGTAAACCTGAGGTGAAGCATCGGAATCTATAACGAGTGCCACAGGAATGGTTCAAATCATAATCAGTAAAAAGAGTCAGTCTTCTTGTACTTATGTCGGCTTTGTGGCATTTGTGTTTAATTCCAATATAATATCTGTGTTTCGTCGTCAAAAGAAGGTCCAAGGGATACAGTAAACCTGAAGTGAATCATCGGAATCTATAACTAGTGTCACAGGAATGGTTCAAAACATAGACAGTAAGATGAGGCAGTCCTCTTGTACTTAAGTCGGCATTGTGCCTTTTGTATTTAATTCCGATGCAATTTCTGTGTTTCGTCGTCAATAAAATGTCAGAGGGATACAGCAAACCCGAAGAGAAGCATCGGAATCTATAACTTGTGTCACAATAATGGTTCAAAACATGGTCAGTAAGAAAAGTCAGTCTTCTTGTAATTTAGTAGGCATTGTGCATTTTCTATTTAATTCCGATGCAATTTCTGTGTTTCATCGTCAATAAGAAGGTTAGAGTGGTACAGTAAACCTGAAGTGAAGCATCGGAATCTATAACTAGTGTCACAGGAATGGTTCAAAACATAGTCAGTGAGAAGAATCAGTCTCCTTGTACTTAAGTCGGCATTGTGCGGTTGTACTTAATTCTGATGCAGTTTCTGTGTTTCATCGTCAATAATAAGGTCCAAGGGATACAGTAAACCTGAAGTGAAGCATCGGAATCTATATCTAGTGTCACAGGAATGGTTCAAAACATAGTCAGTCAAAAGAGTCAGTCTTCTTGTACTTAAGTCGGCATTGTGCCTTTTTATTTCATTCCGATGCAATTTCTGTGTTTCATCGTCAATAAGAAGGTCCAAGGTATACAGTAAACCTGATGTGAAGCATCGGAATCTATAACTAGTGTCACAGGAATGGTTCAAAACATAGTCAGTAAGAAGAGTCAGTCTTCTTGTACTTAAGTCGGCATTGTGCCTTTTCTATTTAATTCCGAAGCAATTTCTGTGTTTCATCGTCAATAAGAAGGTCAGAGGAATACAGTAAACCTGAAGTGAAGCATCGAAATCTATAACTAGTGTCACAGGAATGGATTAAATCATAGTCAGTAAGCAAAGTCTGTCTTCTTGTTCTTAAGTCGACAATGTGCCTTTTGTGTTTAATTCCGATGCAATATCTGTGTTTCATCGTCAATAAGAAGGTCTGAGGGATACAGTAGAACAGAAGTGAAGCATCGGAATCTATAACTAATGCCACAGGAATGGTACAAATCATAGTCAGTAAAAGAGTCAGTCTTCTTGTACTTATGTCGGCATAGTGCCTTTTGAATTTAATTCCGATATAATTTCTGTGTTTCGTCGTCAATAAGAAGGTCCAAGGGATACAGTAAACCTGAAGTGAAGCATCGGAATCTAAACTAGTGTCACAGGAAATGTTCAAAACATAGTCAGTAAGAAGAGTCAGTCTTCTTGTACTTAAGTCGGCATTGTGCCTTTTCTATTTAATTCCGAAGCAATTTCTGTGTTTCATCGTCAATAAGAAGGGCAGAGGAATACAGTAAACCTGAAGGGAAGCATCGAAATCTATAACTAGTGTCACAGGAATGGTTCAAATCATAGTCAGCAAACACAGTCAGTCTTCTTGTACTTAAGTCGGCATTGTGCAATTTGTGTTTAATTCCGATGCGATTTCTGTTTTTCATCGTCAATAAGAAGGTCCAAGGGATACAGTAAACCTGAAGTGAAGCATCGGAATCTGTAACTAGTGTCACAGGAATGTTTCAAAACATAGTCAGTAAAAAGAGTCATTCTTCTTGTACTTAAGTCGGCATTGTGCCTTTTGTATTTAATTCCGATGCAATTTCTGGTTTTCATCGTCTATAGGAAGGTCAAAGGGATACAGTAAAGCTGAAGTGTAGCATCGGAATCTATAACTAGTGTCACAGGAATGGTTCAAAACATAGACAGTGCGAAGAGTCAGTCTTCTTGAACTTAAGTCGGCATTGTGCCTTTTGTATTTAATTCTGATGCAATTTCTGTGTTTCATCGTCAATAAGAGGGTCCAAGGGATACAGTAAACCTGAAGTGAATCATCGGAATCTATAGCTAGTGTCACTGGAATGGTTCAAATCATAGACAGTAAGAAGAGTCAGTCTTCTTGTACTTAAGTCGGCATTGTGACTTTTCTATTTAATTCCGATGCAATTTCTGTGTTTTATCGTCAATAAGAAGGTCAGAGGGATACAGTACACCTGAAGTGAAGCATCGGAATCTATAACTAAATTCACAGGAATGGTTCAAAACAGAGTCAGTAAGAAGAGTCAGTCTTCTTGTACTTAAGTCGGCATTGTGCCTTTTGTATTTAATTCTGATGCAATTTCTGTGTTTCATCGTCAATAAGAAGGTCCAAGGGATGCAGTAAACCTGACGTGAAGCATCGTAATCTATAACTAGTGTCACAGGAATGGTTCAAACATAGACAGTAAGAAGAGTCAGTCTTCTTGTACTTAAGTCGGCATTGTGCCTTTTGTGTTTAATTCCGATGCAATTTCTGTGTTTCATCGTCAATAAGACGGTCCAAGGGATTTAGTAAACCTGAAGTGAAGCACCGGAATCTATAACTAGTGTCACAGGAATTGTTCAAAACATAGACAGGAGGAAGAGTTAGTCTCCTTGTACTTAAGTCGGCATTGTGCCTTTTGTATTTAATTCCGATGAAATGTCTGTGTTTCATCGTCAATAAAAGGTCAGAGGGATACAGCAAACCTGAAGAGAAGCATCGGAATCTGTATCGTGTGTCACAGGAATGGTTCAAAACATAGTCAGTAAGAAGAGTCAGTCTCCTTGTACTTAAGTCGGCATTGTGCCTTTTCTAATTAATTCCGAACAATATCTGTGTTTCATCGTCAATAAGAAGGTCAGAGGGATACAGTAAACCTGAAGTGATCATCGGAATCTATATTAAATGTCACAGGAATGGGTCAAAACATAGTCAGTAAGAAGAGTCAGTCTTCTTGTACATAAGTCTTCATTGTGCGTTTTGTATTTAATTCCGATGCAATTTCTGTGTTTCGTCGTCAATAAGACGGTCCAAGGGATACAGTAAACCTGAAGTGAAGCATCGGAATCTATAGCTAGTGTCACAGGAGTGGTTCAAGACATAGACAGTAAGAAGAGGCAGTCTCCTTGTACTTATGTCGGTATTGTGCCTTTTCTATTTAATTCCGATGCAATTTCTGTGTTTCATCGTCAATAAGAAGGTCAGAGGGATACAGTAAACCTGAAGTGAAGCGTCGGAATCTACAACTAGTGTCACAGGAATGGTTCAAATCATAGTCAGTAAGCACAGTCAGACTTCTTGTACCTAAGTCGGCATTGTGCATTTTATATTTAATTCCGATGCAATTTCTGTGTTTCATCGTCAATAAGAAGGTCAGAGGGATACAGTAAACCCGAAGAGATGCATCGGAATCTATAACTTGTGTCACAATAATGGTTCAAAACATAGTCAGTAGGAAGAGTCAGTCTTCTTGTAATTAAGTCGGCATTGTGCATTTTCTATTTAATTCCGATGCAATTTCTGTGTTTCATCGTCATTAAGAAGGTCAGAGTGGTACAGTAAACCTGAAGTGAAGCATCGGAATCCATAACTAGTGTCACAGGAATGGTTCAAATCATAGTCAGTGAGAAGAATCAGTCTCCTTGTACTTAAGTCGGCATTGTGCGTTTTGTACTTAATTCTGATGCAATTTCAGTGTTTCATCGTCAATAATAAGGTCCAAGGGATACAGTAAACCTGCAGTGATGCATCGGAATCTATAACTAGTGTCACAGGAGTGGTTCAAACTTAGACAGTACCAAGAGTCAGTCTTCTTGTACTCAAGTCGGCATTGTGCCGTTTCTATTTATTCCGATGCAATTTCTGTGTTTCATCGTCAATCAGAAGGTCCAAGGGATACAGTAAACCTGAAGTGAAACATCGGAATCTATAGCTAGTGTCACAGTAATGGTTCAAATCATAGACAGTAAGAAGAGTCAGTCTTCTTGTACTTAAGTCGGCATTGTGACTTTTCTATTTAATTCCGATACAATTTCTGTGTTTCATCGTCAATAAGAAGGTCAGAGGGATACAGTACACCTGAAGTGAAGCATCGGAATCTATAACTAAATTCACAGGAATGGTTCAAAACAGAGTCAGTAAGAAGAGTCAGTCTTCTAGTACTTGAGTCGGCATTGTGCCTTTTGTGTTTAATTCCGATGAAATGTTTGTGTTTCATCGTCAATAAAAGGTCAGAGCGATACAGCAAAGCTGAAGAGAAGCATCGGAATCTGTATCGTGTGTCACAGGAATGGTTCAAAACATACTCAGTAAGAAGAGTCAGTCTTCTTGTACATAAGTCTTCATTGTGCCTTTTGTATTTAATTCCGATGCAATTTCTGTGTTTCATCGTCAATACGACGGTCCAAGGGATACAGTACACCTGAAGTGAAGCATCGGAATCTATAGCTAGTGTCACAGGAATGGTTCAAGACATAGACAGTAAGAAGAGGCAGTCTTCTTGTACTTAAGTCGGCATTGTGCCTTTTGTATTTAATACCGATGCAATTTTTGTGTTTCGTCGTCAATAAAAGGTCAGAGGGATACAGCAAACCCGAAGAGAAGCATCGGAATCCATAACTTGTGTCACAATAATGGTTCAAAACATAGTCAGTAAGAAGAGTCAGTCTTCTTGTAATTAAGTCGGCATTGTGCATTTTCTATTTAATTCCGATGCAATTTCTGTGTTTCATCGTCAATAATAAGGTCAGAGTGGTACAGTAAACCTGAAGTGAAGCATCGGAATCTATAACTAGTGTCACAGAAATGGTTCAAAACATAGTCAGTGAGAAGAATCAGTCTCCTTGTACTTAAGTCGGCATTGTGCGTTTTGTACTTAATTCTGATGCAATTTCAATGTTTCATCGTCAATAATAAGGTCCAAGGGATACAGTAAACCTGAAGTGAAGCATCGGAATCTATATCTAGTGTCACAGGAATGGTTCAAAACATAGTCAGTCAAAAGAGTCAGTCTTCTTGTACTTAAGTCGGCATTGTGCCTTTTTTATTTCATTCCGATGCAATTTCTGTGTTTCATCGTCAATAAGAAGGTCCAAGGTATACAGTAAACCTGATGTGAAGCATCGGAATCTATAACTAGTGTCACAGGAATGGTTCAAAACATAGTCAGTAAGAAGAGTCAGTCTTCTTGTACTTAAGTCGGCATTGTGCCTTTTCTATTTAATTCCGAAGCAATTTCTGTGTTTCATCGTCAATAAGAAGGTCAGTGGAATACAGTAAACCTGAAGTGAAGCATCGAAATCTATAACTAGTGTCACAGGAATGGATTAAATCATTGTCAGTAAGCAAAGTCTGTCTTCTTGTTCTTAAGTCGACAATGTGCCTTTTGTGTTTAATTCCGATGCAATATCTGTGTTTCATCGTCAAAAAGAAGGTGTGAGGGATACAGTAAACCAGAAGTGAAGCATCGGAATCTATAACTAATGCCACAGGAATGGTTCAAATCATAGTCAGTAAAAGAGTCAGTCTTCTTGTACTTATGTCGGCATAGTGCCTTTTGTATTTAATTCCGATATAATTTCTGTGTTTCGTCGTCAATAAGAAGGTCCAAGGGATACAGTAAACCTGAAGTGAAGCATCGGAATCTATAACTAGTGTCACAGGAATGGTTCAAAACATAGTCAGTAAGAAGAGTCAGTCTTCTTGTACTTAAGTCGGCATTGTGCCTTTTCTATTTAATTCCGAAACAATTTCTGTGTTTCATCGTCAATAAGAAGGGCAGAGGAATACAGTAAACCTGAAGGGAAGCATCGAAATCTATAACTAGTGTCACAGGAATGGTTCAAATCATAGTCAGCACGCACAGTCAGTCTTCTTGTACTTACGTCGGCATTGTGCAATTTGTGTTTAATTCCGATGCGATTTCTGTGTTTCATCGTCAATAAGAAGGTCCAAGGGATACAGTAAACCTGAAGTGAAGCATCGGAATCTGTAACTAGTGTCACAGGAATGTTTCAAAACATAGTCAGTAAAAAGAGTCAGTCTTCTTGTACTTAAGTCGGCAAGGTGCCTTTTGTATTTAATTCCGATGCAATTTCTGTGTTTCATCGTCAACAAGAAGGTCTGAGGGATACAGTAAATCTGAAGTGAAGCATCTGAATATAAAACTAGTGCGACAGGAAAGGATCAAAACATAGACAGTAAGAAGAGTCATTCTTCTTGTACTTAAGTCGGCATTGTGCCTTTTGTATTTAATTCCGATGCAATTTCTGGTTTTAATCGTCTATAAGAAGGTCAAAGGGATACAGTAAACCTGAAGTGTAGCATCGGAATCTATAACTAGTGTCACAGGAATGGTTCAAAACATAGACAGTGCGAAGAGTCAGTCTTCTTGAACTTAAGTCGGCATTGTGCCTTTTGTATTTAATTCTGATGCAATTTCTGTGTTTCATCGTCAATAAGAAGGTCAGAGGGATACAGTACACCTGAAGTGAAGCATCGGAATCTATAACTAAATTCACCGGAATGGTTCAAAACAGAGTCAGTAAGAAGAGTCAGTCTTCTTGTACTTAAGTCGGCATTGTGCCTTTTGTATTTAATTCTGATGCAATTTCTGTGTTTCATCGTCAATAAGAAGGTCCAAGGGATACAGTAAACCTGACGTGAAGCATCGTAATCTATACTAAGTGTCACAGGAATGGTTCAAACATAGACAGTAAGAAGAGTCAGTCTTCTTGTACTTAAGTCGGCATTGTGCCTATTGTGTTTAATTCCGATGCAATTTCTGTGTTTCATCGTCAATAAGAAGGTCCAAGTGATTTAGTAAACCTGAAGTGAAGCACCGGAATCTATAACTAGTGTCACAGGAATTGTTCAAAACATAGACAGGAGGAAGAGTTAGTCTTCTTGTACTTAAGTCGGCATTGTGCCTTTTGTATTTAATTCCGATGAAATGTCTGTGTTTCATCGTCAATAAAAGGTCAGAGGGATACAGCAAACCTGAAGAGAAGCATCGGAATCCGTATCGTGTGTCACAGGAATGGTTCAAAACATAGTCAGTAAGAAGAGTCAGTCTCCTTGTACTTATGTCGGCATTGTGCCTTTACTATTTAATTCCGAACAATATCTGTGTTTCATCGTCAATAAGAAGGTCAGAGGGATACAGTAAACCTGAAGTGATCATTGGAATCTATATTAAGTGTCACAGGAATGGGTCAAAACATAGTCAGTAAGAAGAGTCAGTCTTCTTGTACATAAGTCTTCATTGTGCCTTTTGTATTTAATTCCGATGCAATTTCTGTGTTTCATCGTCAATAAGACGGTCCAAGGGATACAGTAAACCTGAAGTGAAGCATCGGAATCTATAGCTAGTGTCACAGGAGTGGTTCAAGACATAGACAGTAAGAAGAGGCAGTCTTCTTGTACTTATGTCGGTATTGTGCCTTTTCTATTTAATTCCGATGCTATTTCTGTGTTTCATCGTCAATAAGAAGGTCAGAGGGATACAGTAAACCTGAAGTGAAGCGTCGGAATCTACAACTAATGTCACAGGAATGGTTCAAATCATAGTCAGTAAGCACAGTCAGACTTCTTGTACCTAAGTCGGCATTGTGCATTTTATATTTAATTCCGATGCAATTTCTGTGTTTCATCGTCAATAAGAAGGTCAGAGGGATACAGCAAACCCGAAGAGAGGCATCGGAATCTATAACTTGTGTCACAATAATGGTTCAAAACATAGACAGTAAGAAGAGTTAGTCTTCTTGTAATTAAGTCGGCATTGTGCATTTTCTATTTAATTCCGATGCAATTTCTGTGTTTCATCGTCAATAAGAAGGTCAGAGTGGTACAGTAAACCTGAAGTGAAGCATCGGAATCCATAACTAGTGTCACAGGAATGGTTCAAATCATAGTCAGTGAGAAGAATCAGTCTAATTGTACTTAAGTCGGCATTGTGCGTTTTGTACTTAATTCTGATGCAATTTCAGTGTTTCATCGTCAATAATAAGGTCCAAGGGATACAGTAAACCTGCAGTGAAGCATCGGAATCTATAACTAGTGTCACAGGAGTGGTTCAAACTTAGACAGTACCAAGAGTCAGTCTTCTTGTACTCAAGTCGGCATTGTGCCGTTTCTATTTATTCCGATGCAATTTCTGTGTTTCATCGTCAATCAGAAGGTCCAAGGGATACAGTAAACCTGAAGTGAAACATCGGAATCTATAGCTAGTGTCACAGTAATGGTTCAAATCATAGACAGTAAGAAGAGTCAGTCTTCTTGTACTTAAGTCGGCATTGTGACTTTTCTATTTAATTCCGATACAATTTCTGTGTTTCATCGTCAATAAGAAGGTCAGAGGGATACAGTACACCTGAAGTGAAGCATCGGAATCTATAACTAAATTCACAGGAATGGTTCAAAACAGAGTCAGTAAGAAGAGTCAGTCTTCTTGTACATAAGTCTTCATTGTGCCTTTTGTATTTAATTCCGATGCAATTTCTGTGTTTCATCGTCAATAAGACGCTCCAAGGGATACAGTACACCTGAAGTGAAGCATCGGAATCTATAGCTAGTGTCACAGGAATGGTTCAAGACATAGACAGTAAGAAGAGGCAGTCTCTTTGTACTTAAGTCGGCATTGTGCCTTTTGTATTTAATACCGATGCAATTTTTGTGTTTCGTCGTCAATAAAAGGTCAGAGGGATACAGCAAACCCGAAGAGAAGCATCGGAATCCATAACTTGTGTCACAATAATGGTTCAAAACATAGTCAGTAAGAAGAGTCAGTCTTCTTGTAATTAAGTCGGCATTGTGCATTTTCTATTTAATTCCGATGCAATTTCTGTGTTTCATCGTCAATAATAAGGTCAGAGTGGTACAGTAAACCTGAAGTGAAGCATCGGAATCTATAACTAGTGTCACAGAAATGGTTCAAAACATAGTCAGTGAGAAGAATCAGTCTCCTTGTACTTAAGTCGGCATTGTGCGTTTTGTACTTAATTCTGATGCAATTTCCGTGTTTCATCGTCAATAATAAGGTCCAAGGGATACAGTAAACCTGAAGTGAAGCATCGGAATCTATATCTAGTGTCACAGGAATGGTTCAAAACATAGTCAGTCAAAAGAGTCAGTCTTCTTGTACTTAAGTCGGCATTGTGGCTTTTTTATTTCATTCCGATGCAATTTCTGTGTTTCATCGTCAATAAGAAGGTCCAAGGTATACAGTAAACCTGATGTGAAGCATCGGAATCTATAACTAGTGTCACAGGAATGGTTCAAAACATAGTCAGTAAGAAGAGTCAGTCTTCTTGTACTTAAGTCGGCATTGTGCCTTTTCTATTCAATTCCGAAGCAATTTCTGTGTTTCATCGTCAATAAGAAGGTCAGTGGAATACAGTAAACCTGAAGTGAAGCATCGAAATCTATAACTAGTGTCACAGGAATGGATTAAATCATTGTCAGTAAGCAAAGTCTGTCTTCTTGTTCTTAAGTCGACAATGTGCCTTTTGTGTTTAATTCCGATGCAATATCTGTGTTTCATCGTCAAAAAGAAGGTGTGAGGGATACAGTAAACCAGAAGTGAAGCATCGGAATCTATAACTAATGCCACAGGAATGGTTCAAATCATAGTCAGTAAAAGAGTCAGTCTTCTTGTACTTATGTCGGCATAGTGCCTTTTGTATTTAATTCCGATATAATTTCTGTGTTTCGTCGTCAATAAGAAGGTCCAAGGGATACAGTAAACCTGAAGTGAAGCATCGGAATCTATAACTAGTGTCACAGGAATGGTTCAAAACATAGTCAGTAAGAAGAGTCAGTCTTCTTGTACTTAAGTCGGCATTGTGCCTTTTCTATTTAATTCCGAAGCAATTTCTGTGTCTCATCGTCAATACGAAGGGCAGAGGAATACAGTAAACCTGAAGGGAAGCTTCGAAATCTATAACTAGTGTCACAGGAATGGTTCAAATCATAGTCAGCACGCACAGTCAGTCTTCTTGTACTTAAGTCGGCATTGTGCAATTTGTGTTTAATTCCGATGCGATTTCTGTGTTTCATCGTCAATAAGAAGGTCCAAGGGATACAGTAAACCTGAAGTGAAGCATCGGAATCTGTAACTAGTGTCACAGGAATGTTTCAAAACATAGTCAGTAAAAAGAGTCAGTCTTCTGTACTTAAGTCGGCAATGTGCCTTTTGTATTTAATTCCGATGCAATTTCTGTGTTTCATCGTCAATAAGAAGGTCTGAGGGATACAGTAAATCTGAAATGAAGCATCTGAATATAAAACTAGTGCGACAGGAATGGATCAAAACATAGACAGTAAGAAGAGTCAGTCTTCTTGTACTTAAGTCGGCATTGTGCCTTTTGTATTTAATTCCGATGCAATTTCTGGTTTTAATCGTCTATAAGAAGGTCAAAGGGGTACAGTAAACCTGAAGTGTAGCATCGGAATCTATAACTAGTGTCACAGGAATGGTTCAAAACATAGACAGTGCGAAGAGTCAGTCTTCTTGAACTTAAGTCGGCATTGTGCCTTTTGTATTTAATTCTGATGCAATTTCTGTGTTTCATCGTCAATAAGAAGGTCCAAGGGATACAGTAAACCTGAAGTGAAACATCGGAATCTATAGCTAGTGTCACCGGAATGGTTCAAATCATAGACAGTAAGAAGAGTCAGTCTTCTTGTACTTAAGTCGGCATTGTGACTTTTCTATTTAATTCCGATGCAATTTCTGTGTTTCATCGTCAATAAGAAGGTCAGAGGGATACAGTACACCTGAAGTGAAGCATCGGAATCTATAACTAAATTCACAGGAATGGTTCAAAACAGAGTCAGTAAGAAGAGTCAGTCTTCTTGTACTTAAGTCGGCATTGTGCCTTTTGTATTTAATTCTGATGCAATTTCTGTGTTTCATCGTCAATAAGAAGGTCCAAGGGATACAGTAAACCTGACGTGAAGCATCGTAATCTATACCTAGTGTCACAGGAATGGTTCAAACATAGACAGTAAGAAGAGTCAGTCTTCTTGTACTTAAGTCGGCATTGTGCCTATTGTGTTTAATTCCGATGCAATTTCTGTGTTTCATCGTCAATAAGAAGGTCCAAGGGATTTAGTAAACCTGAAGTGAAGCACCGGAATCTATAACTAGTGTCACAGGAATTGTTCAAAACATAGACAGGAGGAAGAGTTAGTCTTCTTGTACTTAAGTCGGCATTGTGCCTTTTGTATTTAATTCCGATGAAATGATTGTGTTTCATCGACAATAAAAGGTCAGAGGGATACAGCAAACCTGAAGAGAAGCATCGGAATCCGTATCGTGTGTCACAGGAATGGTTCAAAACATAGTCAGTAAGAAGAGTCAGTCTCCTTGTACTTAAGTCGGCATTGTGCCTTTTCTATTTAATTCCGAACAATATCTGTGTTTCATCGTCAATAAGAAGGTCAGAGGGATACAGTAAACCTGAAGTGATCATTGGAATCTATATTAAGTGTCACAGGAATGGGTCAAAACATAGTCAGTAAGAAGAGTCAGTCTTCTTGTACATAAGTCTTCATTGTGCCTTTTGTATTTAATTCCGATGCAATTTCTGTGTTTCATCGTCAATAAGACGGTCCAAGGCATACAGTAAACCTGAAGTGAAGCATCGGAATCTATAGCTAGTGTCACAGGAGTGGTTCAAGACATAGACAGTAAGAAGAGGCAGTCTTCTTGTACTTATGTCGGTATTGTGCCTTTTCTATTTAATTCCGATGCTATTTCTGTGTTTCATCGTCAATAAGAAGGTCAGAGGGATACAGTAAACCTGAAGTGAAGCGTCGGAATCTACAACTAGTGTCACAGGAATGGTTCAAATCATAGTCAGTAAGCACAGTCAGACTTCTTGTACCTAAGTCGGCATTGTGCATTTTATATTTAATTCCGATGCAATTTCTGTGTTTCATCGTCAATAAGAAGGTCAGAGGGATACAGCAAACCCGAAGAGAGGCATCGGAATCTATAACTTGTGTCACAATAATGGTTCAAAACATAGTCAGTAAGAAGAGTCAGTCTTCTTGTAATTAAGTCGGCATTGTGCATTTTCTATTTAATTCCGATGCAATTTCTGTGTTTCATCGACAATAAGAAGGTCAGAGTGGTACAGTAAACCTGAAGTGAAGCATCGGAATCCATAACTAGTGTCACAGGAATGGTTCAAAACATAGTCAGTGAGAAGAATCAGTCTCCTTGTACTTAAGTCGGCATTGTGCGTTTTGTACTTAATTCTGATGCAATTTCTGTGTTTCATCGTCAATAATAAGGTCCAAGGGATACAGTAAACCTGAAGTGAAGCATCGGAATCTATAACTAGTGTCACAGGAGTGGTTCAAACTTAGACAGTAACAAGAGTCAGTCTTCTTGTACTCAAGTCATCATTGTGCTTTTTTTTAATTCCGATACAATGTCTGTGTTTCATCGGCAATAAGAAGGACAGAGTGATACAGTAAACCTGAAGTGAAGCATCGGAATCTATAACTAGTGTAACAGGAATGGTTGAAATCATAGTCAGTAAGCACAGTCAGACTTCTTGTACTTAAGTCGGCATTGTGCCGTTTCTATTTATTCCGATGCAATTTCTGTGTTTCATCGTCAATCAGAAGGTCCAAGGGATACAGTAAACCTGAAGTGAAACATCGAAATCTATAGCTAGTGTCACAGGAATGGTTCAAATCATAGACAGTAAGAAGAGTCAGTCTTCTTGTACTTAAGTCGGCATTGTGACTTTTCTATTTAATTCCGATGCAATTTCTGTGTTTCATCGTCAATAAGAAGGTCAGAGGGATACAGCACACCTGAAGTGAAGCATCGGAATCTATAACTAAATTCACAGGAATGGTTCAAAACAGAGTCAGTAAGAAGAGTCAGTCTTCTTGTACTTAAGTCGGCATTGTGCCTTTTGTATTTAATTCTGATGCAATTTCTGTGTTTCATCGTCAATAAGAAGGTCCAAGGGATACAGTAAATCTGACGTGAAGCATCGTAATCTATAACTAGTGTCACAGGAATGGTTCAAACGTAGACAGTAAGAAGAGTCAGTCTTCTTGTACTTAAGTCGGCATTGTGCCGTTTGTGTTTAATTCCGATTCAATTTCTGTGTTTCATCGTCAATAAGAAGGTCCAAGGGATTTAGTAAACCTGAAGTGAAGCACCGGAATCTATAACTAGTGTCACAGGAATTGTTCAAAGCATAGACAGGAGGAAGAGTTAGTCTTCTTGTACTTAAGTCGGCATTGTGCCTTTTGTATTTAATTCCGATGAAATGTTTGTGTTTCATCGTCAATAAAAGGTCAGAGCGATACAGCAAACCTGAAGAGAAGCATCGGAATCTGTATCGTGTGTCACAGGAATGGTTCAAAACATAGTCAGTAAGAAGAGTCAGTCTCCTTGTACTTAAGTCGGCATTGTGCCTTTTCTATTTAATTCCGAACAATATCTGTGTTTCATCGTCAATAAGAAGGTCAGAGGGATACAGTAAACCTGAAGTGAATCATCGGAATCTATATTAAGTGTCACAGGAATGGTTCAAAACATAGTCAGTAAGAAGAGTCAGTCTTCTTGTACATAAGTCTTCATTGTGCCTTTTGTATTTAATTCCGATGCAATTTCTGTGTTTCATCGTCAATAAGACGGTCCAAGGGATACAGTAAACCTGAAGTAAAGCATCGGAATCTATAGCTAGTGTCACAGGAATGGTTCAAGACATAGACAGTAAGAAGAGGGAGTCTTCTTGTACTTATGTCGGTATTGTGCCTTTTCTATTTAATTCCGATGCAATTTCTGTGTTTCATCGTCAATACGAAGCTCAGAGGGATACAGTAAACCTGAAGTGAAGCAACGGAATCTATAACTAGTGTCACAGGAATGGTTCAAAACATAGACTGTAAGAAGAGTCAGTCTTCTTGTACTTAAGTCGGCATTGTGCGTTTTGTATTTAATCCGATGCAATTTCTGTGTTTCGTCGTCAATAAAAGGTCAGAGGGATACAGCAAACCCGAAGAGAAGCATCGGAATCTATAACTTGTGTCACAATAATGGTTCAAAACATAGTCAGTAAGAAGAGTCAGTCTTCTTGTAATTAAGTCGGCATTGTGCATTTTCTATTTCATTCCGATGCAATTTCTGTGTTTCATCGTCAATAAGAAGGTCAGAGTGGTACAGTAAACCTGAAGTGAAGCATCGGAATCCATAACTAATGTCACAGGAATGGTTCAAAACATAGTCATTGAGAAGAATCAGTCTCCTTGTACTTAAGTCGGCATTGTGCGTTTTGTACTTAATTCTGATGCAATTTCTGTGTTTCATCGTCAATAATAAGGTAAAAGGGATACAGTAAACCTGAAGTGAAGAATCGGAATCTATAACTAGTGTCACAGGAGTGGTTCAAACTTAGACAGTAACAAGAGTCAGTCTTCTTGTACTCAAGTCGGCATTGTGCTTTTTTTTTAATTCCGATACAATGTCTGTGTTTCATCGGCAATAAGAAGGACAGAGTGATACAGTAAACCTGAAGTGAAGCATCGGAATCTAAAACTAGTGTAACAGTAATGGTTGAAATCATAGTCAGTAAGCACAGTCAGACTTCTTGTACTTAAGTCGGCATTATGCATTTTGTGTTTAATTCCGATGCAATTTCTGTGTTTCATCGTCAGTAAAAAGGTTCAAGGGATACAGTAAACCTGAAGTAATGCATCGGAATCTATAACTAGTGTCACAGGAATGCTTCAAAACATAGACAATAAGAAGACTCAGTCTTCTTGTACTTAAGTCGGCATTGTGCCGTTTCTATTTATTCCGATGCAATTTCTGTGTTTCATCGTCAATCAGAAGGTCCAAGGGATACAGTAAACCTGAAGTGAAGCATCGGAATCTATAACTAGTGTCACAGGAATGGTTCAAAACATAGTCAAAAGAGTCAGTCTTCTTGTACTTAAGTCGGCATTGTGCCTTTTTTATTTCATTCCCATGCAATTTCTGTGTTTCATCGTCAATAAGAAGGTCCAAGGTATACAGTAAATCTGAAGTGAAGCATCGGAATCTATAACTAGTGTCACAGGAATGGTTCAAAGCATAGACAGTAAGAAGAGTCAGTCTTCTTGTAATTAAGTCTTCATTGTGCCTTTTCTATTTAATTCCGATGCAATTTCTGTGTTTCATCGTCAATAAGAAGGTCTGAGGGATACAGTAAACCAGAAGTGAAGCATCGGAATCTATAACTAATGCCACAGGAATGGTTCAAATCATAGTCAGTAAAAGAGTCAGTCTTCTTGTACTTATGTCGGCATAGTGCCTTTTGAATTTAATTCCGATATAATTTCTGTGTTTCGTCGTCAATAAGAAGGACAGAGGGATACAGTAAACCTGAAGTGAATCATCGGAATCTATAACTAGTGACACAGGAATGGATCAAAACATAGTCAGTAAGCAAAGTCTGTCTTCTTGTACTTAAGTCGACAATGTGCCTTTTGTGTTTAATTCCGATGCAATATCTGTGTTTCATCGTCAATAAGAAGGTCTGGGGGATACAGTAAACCAGAAGTGAAGCATCGGAATCTATAACTAATGCCAAAGGAATGGTTCAAATCATAGTCAGTAAAAAAGTCAGTCTTCTTGTTCTTATGTCGGCATAGTGCCTTTTGTATTTAATTCCGATAAAATCTCTGCTTTTCGTCGTCAATAAGAAGATCCAAGGGATACAGTAAACCTGAAGTGAAGCATCGGAATCTATAACTAGTGTCACAGGAATGGTTCAATACATAGTCAGTAAGAAGAGACAGTCTTCTTGTACTTACGTCGACATTGTGCCATTTGTATTTAATTCCTTTGCAATTTCTGTGTTTCATCGTCAATAAGAAGGTCAGAGGGATACAGTAAACCTGAAGTGAATCATCGGAATCTATATTAAGTGTCACAGGAATGGTTCAAAACATAGTCAGTAAGAAGAGTCAGTCTTCTTGTACATAAGTCTTCATTGTGCCTTTTGTATTTAATTCCGATGCAATTTCTGTGTTTCATCGTCAATAAGACGGTCCAAGGGATACAGTAAACCTGAAGTGAAGCATCGGAATCTATAGCTAGTGTCACAGGAATGGTTCAAGACATAGACAGTAAGAAGAGGCAGTCTTCTTGTACTTATGTCGGTATTGTGCCTTTTCTATTTAATTCCGATGCAATTTCTGTGTTTCATCGTCAATAAGAAGGTCAGAGGGATACAGTAAACCTGATGTAAAGCGTCGGAATCTACAACTAGTGTCACAGGAATGGTTCAAATCATAGTCAGTAAGCACAGTCAGACTTCTTGTACCTATGTCGGCATTGTGCATTTTGTAATTAATTCCGATGCAATTTCTGTGTTTCATCGTCAATAAGAAGGTCAGAGGGATACAGTAAACCTGAAGTGAATCATCGGAATCTATAACTAGTGTCACAGGAATGGTTCAAAACATAGACAGTAAGAAGAGTCAGTCTTCTTGTACTTAAGTCGGCATTGTGCGTTTTGTACTTAATTCTGATGTAATTTCTGTGTTTCATCGTCAATAATAAGGTCCAAGGGATACAGTAAACCTGAAGTGAAGCATCGGAATCTATAACTAGTGTCACAGGAGTTGTTCAAACTTAGACAGTAACAAGAGTCAGTCTTCTTGTACTCAAGTCGGCATTGTGCTTCTTTTTTTAATTCCGATACAATGTCTGTGTTTCATCGGCAATAAGAAGGACAGAGTGATACAGTAAACCTGAAGTGAAGCATCGGAATCTATAACTAGTGTAACAGTAATGGTTGAAATCATAGTCAGTAAGCACAGTCAGACTTCTTGTACTTAAGTCGGCATTGTGCATTTTGTGTTTAATTCCGATGCAATTTCTGTGTTTCATCGTCAATAAGAAGGTTCAAGGGATACAGTAAACCTGAAGTGATGCATCGGAATCTATAACTAGTGTCACAGGAATGCTTCAAAACATAGACAATAAGAAGACTCAGTCTTCTTGTACTTAAGTCGGCATTGTGCCGTTTCTATTTATTCCGATGCAATTTCTGTGTTTCATCGTCAATCAGAAGGTCCAAGGGATACAGTAAACCTGAAGTGAAGCATCGGAATCTATAACTAGTGTCACAGGAATGGTTCAAAACATAGTCAAAAGAGTCAGTCTTCTTGTACTTAAGTCGGCATTGTGCCTTTTTTATTTCATTCCCATGCAATTTCTGTGTTTCATCGTCAATAAGAAGGTCCAAGGTATACAGTAAATCTGAAGTGAAGCATCGGAATCTATAACTAGTGTCACAGGAATGGTTCAAAGCATAGACAGTAAGAAGAGTCAGTCTTCTTGTAATTAAGTCTTCATTGTGCCTTTTCTATTTAATTCCGATGCAATTTCTGTGTTTCATCGTCAATAAGAAGGTCCAAGGGATACAGTAAACCTGAAGTGAGGCATCGGAATCTATAACTAGAGTCACAGGGATGGTTCAAACATAGACAGTAAGAAGAGTCAGTCTTCTTGTACTTAAGTCGGCATTGTGCCTTTTGTATTTAATTCCGATGCAATTTCATTGTTTCATCGTCAATAAGAAGGACAGAGGGATACAGTAAACCTGAAGTGAATCATCGGAGTCTATAACTAGTGACACAGGAATGGATCAAATCATAGTCAGTAAGCAAAGTCTGTCTTCTTGTACTTAAGTCGACAATGTGCCTTTTGTGTTTAATTCCGATGCAATATCTGTGTTTCATCGTCAATAAGAAGGTCTGAGGGATACAGTAAACCAGAAGTGAAGCATCGGAATCTATAACTAATGCCACAGGAATGGTTCAAATCATAGTCAGTAAAAAAGTCAGTCTTCTTGTTCTTATGTCGGCATAGTGCCTTTTGTATTTAATTCCGATGCAATTTCTGTGTTTCATCGATATTGAGAAGGTCTGAGAGATACAGTAAATCTGAAGTGAAGCATCTGAATATAAAAATAGTGCGACAGGAATGGTTCAAAACATAGACAGTAAGAAGAGTCAGTCTTCTTGTACTTAAGTCGGCATTGTAACTTTTGTATTTAATTCCATGCAATTTCTGGTTTTCATCGTCTATAAAAAGGTCAAAGGGATACAGTAAACCTGAAGTGTAGCATCGGAATCTATAACTAGTGTCACAGGAATGGTTCAAATCATAGACACTGCGAAGAGTCAGTCTTCTTGAACTTAAGTCGGGATTGTGCCTTTTGTATTTAATTCTGATGCAATTTCTGTTTTTCATCGTCAATAAGGAGGTCCAAGGGATACAGTAAACCTGAAGTGAAACATCGGAATCTATAGCTAGTGTCACAGGAATGGTTCAAATCATAGACAGTAAGAAGATTTAATCTTCTTGTACTTGAGTCGGCATTGTGACTTTTCTATTTAATTCCGATGCAATTTCTGTGTTTCATCGTCAATAAGAAGGTCAGAGGGATACAGTACACCTGAAGTGAAGCATCGGAATCTATAACTAAATTCACAGGAATGGTTCAAAACAGAGTCAGTAAGAAGAGTCAGTCTTCTTGTACTTAAGTCGGCATTGTGCCTTTTGTATTTAATTCTGATGCAATTTCTGTGTTTCATCGTCAATAAGAAGGTCCAAGGGATACAGTAAACCTGACGTGAAGCATCGTAATCTATAACTAGTGTCACAGGAATGGTTCAAACATAGACAGTAAGAAGAGTCAGTCTTCTTGTACTTAAGTCGGCATTGTGCCTTTTCCATTTAATTCCTAACAATATCTGTGTTTCATCGTCAATAACAAGGTCAGAGGGATACAGTAAACCTGAAGTGAATCATCGGAATTTATATTAAGTGTCACAGGAATGGTTCAAAACATAGTCAGTAAGAAGAGTCAGTCTTCTTGTACATAAGTCTTCATTGTGCCTTTTGTATTTAATTCCGATGCAATTTCTGTGTTTCATCGTCAATAAGACGGTCCAAGAGATACAGTAAACCTGAGGTGAAGCATCGGAATCTATAGCTAGTGTCACAGGAATGGTTCAAGGCATAGACAGTAAGAAGAAGCAGTGTCCTTGTACTTATGTCGGTATTGTGCCTTTTCTATTTAATTCCGATGCAATTTCTGTGTTTCATCGTCAATAAGAAGGTCAGAGGGATACAGTAAACCTGAAGTGAAGCGTCGGAATCTACAACTAGTGTCACAGGAATGGTTCAAATCATAGTCAGTAAGCACAGTCAGACTTCCTGTACCTAAGTCGGCATTGTGCATTTTGTGTTTAATTCCGATGCAATTTCTGTGTTTCATCGTCAATAAGAAGTTCCAAGGGATAGAGTAAACCTGAAGTTATGCATCGGAATCTATAACAATGGTCACAGGAATGGTTCAAATCATAGACAATAAGAAGACTCAGTCTTCTTGTACTTAAGTCGGCATTGTGCCGTTTCTATTTATTATGATGCAATTTCTGTGTTTCATCGTCAATAAGAAGGTCCAAGGGATACAGTAGACCTGAAGTGAAGCATCGGAATCTATAACTAGTGTCACAGGAATGGTTCAAAACATAGCCAGTAAAAACAGTCAGTCTTCTTGTACTTAAGTCGGCATTGTGCCTTTTGAATTTAATTCCGATGCAATTTCTGTGTTTCATCGTCAATAAGAAGGTACAAGGGATACATTAAACCTGAAGTGAAGCATCGGAATCTATAACTAGTGTCACAGAAATGGTTCAAAACATAGACAGTAAGAAGAGTCAGTCTTCTTGTATTTAAGTCGGCATTGTGCCTTTTCTATTTAATTCCGATGCAATTTTTGTGTTTCATCGTCAATAAGATGGTTAGAGGGATACAGAAAACCTGAAGTGAAGCATCGAAATCTATAACTAGTTTCACAGGAATGGTTCAAAATATAGTCAGTAAGAAGAGTCAGTCTTCTTGTACTTAAGTCGGCATTGTGCCTTTTCTATTTAATTCCGATGCAATTTCTGTGTTTCTTCGTCAATGAGAAGGTCAGAGGAATACAGTAAACCTGAAGTGAAGCATCGAAATCTATAACTAGTGTCACAGGAATGGTTCAAACATAGTCAGTAAGAAGAGTCAGTCTTCTTGTACTTAAGTCGGCATTGTGCCTTTTGTATTTAATTCTAATGCAATTTCTGTGTTTCATCGTCAATAAGGAGGTCCAAGGGATACAGTAAACCTGAAGTGAAACATCGGAATCTATAGCTAGTGTCACAGGAATGGTTCAAATCATAGACAGTAAGAAGATTTAATCTTCTTGTACTTGAGTCGGCATTGTGACTATTCTATTTCATTCCGATGCAATTTCTGTGTTTCATCGTCAATAAAAAGGTCAGAGGGATACAGTACACCTGAAGTGAAGCATCGGAATCTATAACTAAATTCACAGGAATGGTTCAAAACAGAGTCAGTAAGAAGAGTCAGTCTTCTTGTACTTAAGTCGGCATTGTGCCTTTTGTATTTAATTCTGATGCAATTTCTGTGTTTCATCGTCAATAAGAAGGTCCAAGGGATACAGTAAACCTGACGTGAAGCATCGTAATCTATAACTAGTGTCACAGGAATGGTTCAAACATAGACAGTAAGAAGAGTCAGTCTTCTTGTACTTAAGTCGGCATTGTGCCTTTTCTATTTAATTCCTAACAATATCTGTGTTTCATCGTCAATAAGAAGGTCAGAGGGATACAGTAAACCTGATGTGAATCATCGGAATTTATATTAAGTGTCACAGGAATGGTTCAAAACATAGTCAGTAAGAAGAGTCAGCCTTCTTGTACATAAGTCTTCATTGTGCCTTTTGTATTTAATTCCGATGCAATTTCTGTGTTTCATCGTCAATAAGACGGTCCAAGAGATACAGTAAACCTGAAGTGAAGCATCGGAATCTATAGCTAGTGTCACAGGAATGGTTCAAGACATAGACAGTAAGAAGAGGCAGTGTCCTTGTACTTATGTCGGTATTGTGCCTTTTCTATTTAATTCCGATGCAATTTCTGTGTTTCATCGTCAATAAGAAGGTCAGAGGGATACAGTAAACCTGAAGTAAAGCGTCGGAATCTACAACTAGTGTCACAGGAATGGTTCAAATCATAGTCAGTAAGCACAGTCAGACTTCTTGTACCTAAGTCGGCATTGTGCATTTTGTGTTTAATTCCGATGCAATTTCTGTGTTTCATCGTCAATAAGAAGGTACAAGGGATACATTAAACCTGAAGTGAAGCATCGGAATCTATAACTAGTGTCACAGGAATGGTTCAAAACATAGACAGTAAGAAGAGTCAGTCTTCTTGAATTTAAGTCGGCATTGTGCCTTTTCTATTTAATTCCGATGCAATTTTTGTGTTTCATCGTCAATAAGATGGTTAGAGGGATACAGAAAACCTGAAGTGAAGCATCGAAATCTATAACTAGTTTCACAGGAATGGTTCAAAATATAGTCAGTAAGAAGAGTCAGTCTTCTTGTACTTAAGTCGGCATTGTGCCTTTTCTATTTAATTCCGATGCAATTTCTGTCTTTCTTCGTCAATAAGAAGGTCAGAGGAATACAGTAAACCTGAAGTGAAGCATCGAAATCTATAACTAGTGTCACAGGAATGGTTCAAACATAGTCAGTAAGAAGAGTCAGTCTTCTTGTACTTAAGTCGGCATTGTGCTTTTTTTGTATTTAATTCTGATGCAATTTCTGTGTTTCATCGTCAATTAGAAGGTCCAAGGGATACAGTAAGCCTAAAGTGAAGCATCGGAACCTATAACTAGTGTCACAGGAGTGGTTCAAACATAGAATGTAAGAAGTGTCAGTCTTCTTGTACTTAATACGGCATTGTGCATTTTTTTTAAATTCCAGTGCAATATCTGTGTTTCATCGTCATTAGGAAGGTCAGAGGGATACAGTAAACCTGAAGTGAAGCATCGGAATCTATAACTAGTGTCACAGGAATGCTTCAAATCATAGTCAGTAAGAACAGTCAGTCTTCTTGTACTTAAGTCGGCATTGTGCATTTTGTGTTTAATTCCGATGCGGTTTCTGTGTTTCATCGTCAATAAGAAGGTCGGAGGGATACAGTAAACCTGAAGTGAAGCATCGGAATCTATAACTAGTGTCACAGGAATGTTTCAAAACATAGTCAGTAAAAAGATTGAGTCTTCTTGTACTTAAGTCGGCATTGTGCCTTTTGTATTTAATTCCGATGCAATTTTTGTGTTTCATCGTCAATAAGAAGGTCGGAGGGATACAGTAAATCTGTAGTGAAGCATCTGAATATAAAACTAGTGCCACAGGAATGCTTCAAAACATAGACAGTAAGAAGAGTCAGTCTTCTTGTGCTTAAGTCGGCATTGTGCCTTTTGTATTTAATTCCGATGCAATTTCTGGTTTTCATCGTCTATATGAACGTCCAAGGGATACAGTAAACCTGAAGTGAAGCATCGGAATCTATAACTAGTGTCACAGGAATGGCTCAAATCATAGTCAGTAAGCACAGTCAGCCTTCTTGTACTTAAGTCAGAATTGTGCATTTTGTATTTAGTTCCGATGCAATTTCTGTGTATCGTCGTCAATAGGAAGGTACAAGGGATACATTAAACCTGAAGTGCAGCATCGGAATCTATTACTAGTGTCACAGGGATGGTTCAAAACATAGACAGTTAAAAGAGTCAGTCTTCTTGTATTTAAGTCGGCATTGTGCCTTTTCTATTTAATTCCGATGCAATTTCTGTGTTTCATCGTCAATAAGAAGGTTAGAGGGATCCAGAAAACCTAAAGTGAAGCATCGGAATCTATAACTAGTTTCACAGGAATGGTTCAAAATATAGTCAGTAAGAAGAGTCAGTCTTCTTGTACTTAAGTCGGCATTGTGCCTTTTGTATTTAATTCCGATGCAATTTCTGTGTTTCATCGTCAATAAGAAGGTCCAAGGGATACAGTAAACCTGAAGTGAAGCATCGGAATCAATAACTAGTGTCACAGGAATGGTTCAAACATAGACAGTAAGAAGAGTCAGTCTTCTTGTACTTGAGTCGGCATTGTGCCTTTTGTATTTCATTCCAATGCAATTTCTTTGTTTCATCGTCAATAAGAAGGTCAGAGGGATACAGTAAACCTGTAGTGAAGCATCGGAATCCATAACTAGTGTCACAGGAATGGTTCAAATCATAGTCAGTAAGCAAAGTCAGTCTTCTTGTACTTAAGTCGGCATTGTGGCTTTTTTGTTTAATTCCGATGCAATTTCTGTGTTTCATCGTCAATAAGAAGGTCCAAGGGATACAGTAAACCTGAAGTGAAGCATCGGAATTTATAACTAGTGTCACAGGAATGGTTCAAACCATAGTCAGTAAGCACAGTCACACATCTTGTACTTAAGTCGGCATTGTGCATTTTGTGTTTAATTCCGATGCAATTTCTGTGTTTCATCGTCAATAAGAAGGTCCAAGGGATACAGTAAACCTGAAGTGAAGCATCGGAATCTATAACTGGTATCACAGGAATGGTTCAAAGCATAGTCAGTAAGAAGAATCTGTCTTTTTGTACTTAAGTCGGCATTGTGCCATTTGTATTTAATTCTGATGCAATTTCTGTGTTTCATCGTCAATATGAAGGTCCAAGGGATACAGTACACCTGAAGTGAAGCATCGGAATCTATAATTAGTGTCCAGGAATGGTTCAAATCATAGTCAGTAAGCACAGTCAGACTTCTTGTACTTAAGTCGGCATTGTGCATTTTGTTTTTAATTCCGATGCAATTTCTGTGTTTCATCGTCAATAAGCAGGTCCAAGGGATACAGTAAACCTGAAGTGAAGCATCGGATTCTATAATTAGTGTCCAGGAATGGTTCAATTCGTCGTCAGTAAGCACAGTGAGTCTTCCTGTAGTTATGTCGGCATTGTGCCTTTTATGTTGAATTCCGATGCAATTTCTGTGTTTCATCGTCAATAAGAAGGGCCAAGGGATACAGTAAACCTAAAGTGAAGCATCGGAATCTATAACTAGTGTCACAGGAATGGTTCAAAACATAAACAGTAAGAAGAGTCAGTCTTCTTGTATTTAAGTCGGCATTGTGCCTTTTCTATTTAATTCCGATGCAATTTCTGTGTTTCATCTTCAATAAGAAGGTTAGAGGGATCCAGAAAACCTAAAGTGAAGCATCGGAATCTATAACTAGTTTCACAGGAATGGTTCAAAATATAGTCAGTAAGAAGAGACAGTCTTCTTGTACTTAGGTCGGCATTGTGCCTTTTGTATTTAATTCCGATGCAATTTCTGTGTTTCATCGTCAATAAGAAGGTCCAAGGGATACAGTAAACCTGAAGTGAAGCATCGGAATCAATAACTAGTGTCACACGAATGGTTCAAAGATAGACAGTAAGAAGAGTCAGTCTTCTTGTACTTAAGTCGGCATTGTGCCTTTTGTATTTAATTCCAATGCAATTTCTGCGTTTCATCGTCAATTAGAAGGTCAGTGGGATACAGTAAACCTGTAGTGAAGCATCGGAATCTATAACTAGTGTCACAGGAATGGTTCAAATCATAGTCAGTAAGCAAAGTCAGTCTTCTTGTACTTAAGTCGGCATTGTGGCTTTTTTGTTTAATTCCGATGCAATTTCTGTGTATCATCGTCAATAAGAAGGTCCAAGGGATACAGTAAACCTGAAGTGAAGCATCGGAATTTATAACTAGTGTCACAGGAATGGTTCAAACCATAGTCAGTAAGCACAGTCACACTTCTTGTACTTAAGTCGGCATTGTGCATTTTGTGTTTAATTCCGATGCAATTTCTGTGTTTCATCGTCAATAAGAAGGTCCAAGGGATACAGTAAACCTGAAGGGAAGCAATGGAATCTATAACTAGTATCACAGGAATGGTTCAAAGCATGGTCAGTAAGAAGAATCTGCCTTTTTGTACTTAAGTCGGCATTGTGCCTTTTGTATTTAATTCTGATGTAATTTCTGTTTTTCATCGTCAATAAGAAGGTCCAAGGGATACAGTACACCTGAAGTGAAGCATCGGAATCTATAATTAGTGACCAGGAATGGTTCAAATCGTAGTCAGTAGGCACAGTGAGTTTTCCTGTACTTATGTCGGCATTGTGCCTTTTATGTTGAATTCCGATGCAATTTCTGTGTTTCATCGTCAATAAGAATGGCCAAGGGATACAGTAAACCTGACGTGAGGCATCGGAGTCTATAACTAGTGTCACAGGAATGGTTCAAATAATAGACAGGAGGAAGATTCAGTCTTCTTGTACTTAAGTCAGCACTGTGCATTTTGTATTTAATTCCGATGCAATTTCTGTGTCTCATCGTCAATAAGAAGGTCAGAGGGATACAGTAAACCTGAAGTGAAGCATCGGAATCTATTACTAGTGCCACAGGAATGGTTCAAATCATAATCAGTAAAAAGAGTCAGTCATCTTGAACTTATGTCGGCATTGTGCCATTAGTATTTAATTCCAATATCATATCTGTGTTTCGTCGTCAAAAGGAGGTCCAAGCGATACAGTAAACCTTAAGTGAAGCATCGGAATCTATAACTAGTGTCACAGGAATGGTTCAAAACATAGAGGGTAAGAAGAGTCAGTCTTCTTGTACTTAAGTCGACATTCTGCCTTTTGTATTTAATTCCGATGCCATTTCTGTGTTTCGTCGTCAATTAAAGGTCAGAGGGATACAGCAAACCTGAAGAGAAGCATCGGAATCTATAACTTGTGTCACAGGAATGGTTCAAAACATAGTCAGTAAAAAGAGTCAGTCTTCTTGTAATTAAGTCGGCATTGTGCATTTTCTATTTAATTCCGATGCAATATCTGTGTTTCATCGTCAATAACTAGGTCAGAGGGATACAGTAAACCTGAAGTGAAACATCGGAATCTATAACTAGTGTCGCAGGAATGGTTCAAAACATAGTCTGTAAGAAGAGTCAGTCTTCTTGTACTTAAGTCGGCATTGTGGCTTTTGTATTTAATTTCGATGCAATTTCTGTGTTTCATGGTCAATAAGAAGGTCCAAGGGATACAGTAAACCTGAAGTGAAGCATCGGAATCTATAACTAGTGTCACAGGAGTGGTTCAAACTTAGACAGTAACAAGAGCCAGTCTTCTTGTACTTAAATCGGCATTGTGCTTTTTTTTAATTCCGATACAATTTCTGTGATTCATCGTCAATAAGAAGGTCAGAGTGATACAGTAAACCTGAAGTGAAGCATCGGAATCTATAACTAGTGTCTCAGGAATGGTTCAAATCATAGTCAGTGAGCACAGTTAGACTTCTTGTACTTAAGTTGGCATTGTGCGTTTTTGTTTAATTCCGATGCAATTTCTGTGTTTCATCGTCAATAAGAAGGTCCAAGGGATACAGTAAACCTGAAGTGATGCATCGGAATCTAAAACTAGTGTCACAGGAATGCTTCAAAGCATAGACAGTAAGAAGACTCAGTCTTCTTGAACTTAGGTCGGCATTGTGCCGTTTCTATTTATTCCGATGCAATTTCTGTGTTTCATCGTCAATAAGAAGGTCCAAGGGATACAGTAAACCTGAAGTGAAGCATCGGAATCTATAACTAGTGTCACAGGAATGGTTCAAAATATAGTCAGTCAATAGAGTCAGTCTTCTTGTACTTAAGTCGGCATTGTGCCTTTTGTATTTAATTCCGATGCATTTTCTGTGTTTCATCGTGAATAAGAACGTCCAAGGGATTCAGTAAACCTGAAGTGAAGCATCGGAATCTATAACTAGTGTCACAGGAATGGTTCAAAACATAGACAGTAAGAAGAGTCAGTATTCTTGTAATTAAGTCGGCATTGTGAATTTTCTATTTAATTCCGATGCAATTTCTGTGTTTGATCGTCAATAAGAAGGTCAGAGGGATACAGTAAACTTGAAGTGAAGCATCGGAATCTATAACTAGTTTCACAGGTATGGTTCAAAATATAGTCAGTAAGAAGAGTCAATGTTCTTGTACTCAAGTCGGCATTGTGCCTTTTTTATTTAATTCCGATGCAATTTCTGTGTTTCATCGTCAATAAGAAGGTCCAACTGATACAGTAAACCTGAAGTGAGGCATCGGAATCTATAACTAGTGTCACAGGATTAGTTCAATCATAGACAGCAAGAAGAGTCAGTCTTCTTGTACTTAAGTCGACATTGTGCCTTTTGTATTTAATTCCGATGCAACTTCTGTGTTTCATCGTCAATAGGAAGGTCAGAGGGATATAGTAAAACTGAAGGGAAGCATCGGAATCTATAACTAGTGTCACAGGAATGGTTCAAATCATAGTCAGTAAGCACAGTCAGTCTTCTTGCACTTAAGTCGGCATTGTGCATTTTGAGTTTAATTCCGATGCGATTTCTGTGTTTCATCTCAATAAGAAGGTCCAAGGGATACAGTAAACCTGAAGTGAAGCATCGGAATCTATAACTAGTGTCACAGGAATGGTTCAAAACATAGTCAGTAAAAAGAGTCAGTCTTCTTGTAATTAAGTCGGCATTGTGCCTTTTCTATTTAATTCCGATGCAATATCTGTGTTTCATCGTCAATAAGAAGGTCAGAGGGATACAGTAATCCTGAAGTGAAAATTCGGAATCTATAACTAGTGTCACAGGAATCGTTCAAACCAGAGTCAGTAAGAAGAGTCAGTCTTCTTGTACTTAAGTCGGCATTGTGCCTTTTGTATTTAATTCTGATGCAATTTCTGTGTTTCATCGTCAATAAGAAGATCCAAGGGATACAGTAAACCTGAAGTGAAACATCGGAATCTATAACTAGTGCCACAGGAATGGTTCAAACATAGACAGTAAGAAGAGTCAGTCTTGTTGTACTTAAGTCGGCATTGTGCCTTTTGTGTTTAATTCCGATGCAATTTCTGTGTTTCATCGTCAATATGGAGGGCCAACGGATACAGTAAACCTGAAGTGCATCACCGGAATCTATAACTAGTATCACAGGAATGGTTCAAATCATAGACAGGAGGATGAGTCAGCCTCCTTGTACATAAGTCGGCATTGTGCCTTTTGTATTTAATTCCGATGCAATGTCTGTGTTTCATCGTCAATAAAAGGTCAGAGGGATACAGCAAACCTGAAGAGAAGCATCGGAGTCTGTATCTTGTGTCACAGGAATGGTTCAAAACATAGTCAGTAAGAAGAGTCACTCTCCTTGTTCTTAAGTCGGCATTGTGCCTTTTCTATTTAATTCCGAACAATATCTGTGGTTCATCGTCAATAAGAAGGTCAGAGGGATACAGGAAACCTGAAATGAAACATCGGAATATATATTAAGTGTCACAGGAATGGTTCAAAACATAGTCAGTAAGAAGAGTCAGTCTTCATGTATATAAGTCGGCATTGTGCCTTTTATATTTAATTCCGATGCAATTTCTGTGTTTCATCGTCAATAAGAAGGTCCAAGGGATACAGTAAAACTGAAGTGTAGCATCGGAATCTATAGCTAGTGTCACAGGAATGATTCAAAACATAGACAGTAAGAAGAGGCAGTCTTCTTGTATTTAAGTCGGCATTGTGCCTTTTCTATTTAATTCCGATGCAATTTCTGTGTTTCATCGTCAATAAGAAGGTCAGAGGGATACAGAAAACCTGAAGTGAAGCATAGGAATCTATAACTAGTTTCACAGGAATGGTTCAAAATATAGTCAGTAAGAAGAGTCGGTCTTCTTGTACTTAAGTCAGCATTGTGCCTTTTGTATTTGATTCCGATGCAATTTCTGTGTTTCATCGTCAATAAGAAGGTCCAAGGGATACAGTAAACCTGAAGTGAAGCATCGGAATCTATAACTAGGGTCACAGGAATTGTTTCCAATCATAGTCAGTAAGCAAAGTCAGTCTTCTTGTACTTAAGTCGGCATTAGGCCTTTTTTGTTAATTCCGATGCAATTCCTGTGTTTCATCGTCAATAAGAAGGTCAGAGGGATACAGTAAACCTGTAGTGAAGCATCGGAATCTATAACTAGTGTCACAGGAATGGTTCAAAACATAGACAGGAAGAAGACTCAGTCTTCTTGTACTTAAGTCGGCATTGTGCCGTTTGTATTTATTCCGATGCAATTTCTGTGTCTCATCGTCAATAAGAAGATCCAAGGGATATAGTAACCCTGAAGTGAAGCATCGGAATCTATAACTAGTGTCACAAGAATGGTTAAAATCATAGTCAGTAAAAACAGTCAGTCTTCTTGTACTGAAGTCAGCATTGTGCCTTTTGTATTTATTTCCGATGCAATTTCTGTGTTTCATCGTCAATAAGAATGTACAAGGGATACATTAAACCTGAAGTGAAGCATCGGAATTTATAACTAGTGTCACAGGAATGGTTCAAAACATAGACAGTAAGAAGAGTCAGTCTTCTTGTATTTAAGTCGGCATTGTGCCTTTTCTATTTAATTCCGATGCAATTTCTGTGTTTCATCGTCAATAAGAAGGTCAGAGGGATACAGAAAACCTGAAGTGAAGCATAGGAATCTATAACTAGTTTCACAGGAATGGTTCAAAATATAGTCAGTAAGAAGAGTCGGTCTTCTTGTACTTAAGTCAGCATTGTGCCTTTTGTATTTGATTCCGATGCAATTTCTGTGTTTCATCGTCAATAAGAAGGTCCAAGGGATACAGTAAACCTGAAGTGAAGCATCGGAATCTATAACTAGTGTCACAGGAATGGATCAAACATAGACATTAAGAAGAGTCAGTCTTCTTGTACTTAAGTCGGCATTGTGCCTTTTGTATTTAATTCCGATGCAATTTCTGTGTTTCATCATCAATAAGAAGGTCAGAGGGATACAGTAAACCTGTAGTGAAGCATCGGAATCTATAACTAGTGTCACAGGAATGGTTCAAATCATAGTCAGTAAGCAGAGTCAGTCTTCTTGTACTTAAGTCGGCATTGTGCTTTTTTGTTAATTCCGATGCAATTTCTGTGTTTCATCGTCAATAAGAAGGTCCAAGGCATACAGTAAACCTGAAGTGAAGCATCGGAATTGATAACTAGTGTCACAGGAATGGTTCAAAACATAGACAGTAAGAAGACTCAGTCTTCTTGTACTTAAATCGGCATTGTGCCGTTTCTATTTATTCCGATGCAATTTCTGTGTCTCATCGTCAATAAGAAGATCCAAGGGATATTGTAACCCTGAAGTGAAGCATCGGAATCTATAACTAGTGTCACAGGAATGGTTCAAATCATAGTCAGTAAAAACAGTCAGTCTTCTTGTACTGAAGTCGGCATTGTGCCTGTTGTATTTAATTCCGATGCAATTTCTGAGTTTCATCGTCAATAAGAAGGTCCAAGGGATACCGTAAACCTGAAGTGAAGCATCAGAATCTGTAACTAGTGTCACAGGAGTAGTTCAAAAATACACAGTAGGAAGAGTTAGTCTTCTTGTACTTAAGTCGGCACTGTGCATTTTTTTTAAATTCCGATGTAATTTCTGTGTTTCATCGTCAATAAGAAGGTCAGAGAGATACAGTAAACCTGAAGAGAAGCATCAGAATCTGTAACTAGTGTCACAGGTATGGTTCAAAACATAGTCAGTAAGAAGAGTCAGTCTTCTTGTACTTAAGTCGGCCTTGTGGCATTTCTATTTAATTCCGATTCAATATCTGTGTTTCATCGTCAATAAGAAGGATAGAGGGATACAGTAAACCTGAAGTGATGCATCGGAATCTGTAACTAGTGTCACAGGAATGGTTCAAACATAGTCAGTTCGAAGAGTCAGTCATCTTGTACTTAAGTCGGCATTGTGCCTTTCCTATTTAATTCTGATGCAACTTCTGTGTTTCGTCGTCAATAACAAGGTCCTAGGGATACAGTAAACCGGAAGTGAAGCAACGGAATCTAAAACCGGTCTCACAGGAAGTGTTAAAACATAGACAGTATGAAGAGCCAGTCTTCTTGCACTTGAGTCGGCATTGTCCCTTTTATATTTAATTCCGATGCAATTACTGTGTTTCATCGTCAATAAGAACGTCAGAGGGATACTGTAATCCTGAAGCGAAGCATCGGAATCTATAACTAGTGTCACAGGAATGGTTCAAAACATAGACAGTAAGAAGAGTCAATCTTCTTGTAATTAAGTCGGCATTGTGTATTTTGTATTTAATTCCGATGCTATTTCTGTGTTTCATCCTCAATAAGATTATCAGAGGGAGACAGTAAACCTGAAGTGCAGCATCAGAATCTATAACTAGTGTCACAGGAATGGTTCTAAACATAGACGGTAAGATGAGTCACTCTTCTTGTACATAAGTCGGCATTGTGCCTTTTTATTTTATTTCCGATGCTAATTCTGTGTTTCATCGTCATTAAGAAAAGCCCAGGGATACAGTAATCATATAGTGAAGCATCGGAATCTAAATCTGGTCTCACAGGAAATGTCAAAAGATAGTCAGTAAGAAGGGTCAGTCTTCTTGTACTTAAGTCGGCATTGGGCCTTTTGTATTTAATTCCGATGCAATTTCTGTGTTTCATCGTCAATAAGAAGGTCCAAGGTATACAGTAAACCATATGTGAAGCATCGGAATCTATAACTAGTGTCACTGGAATGGTTCAAAACATAGACAGTAAGAAGAGTCATTCTTCTTGTACTTAAGTCGGCATTGTGCCTTTTGTGTTTAATTCCGATGCAATTTCTGTGTTTCATCGTCAATAAGAATATCCAAAGGATACAGTAAATCTGAAGTGAAGCAACGGAATCTATAACTAGTGTCACAGGAATGGTTCAAAACATAGACAGTAAGAAGAGTCAGTCTTCTTGTACTTAAGTCGGCAATATGCCTTTTCTATTTAATTCCGATGCAATTTCTGTGTTACATCGTCAATAAGAAGGCCAAATGGAAACAGTAAACCTGAAGTGAAGCATCGGAATCTATAACTAGTGTCACAGGAATGGTTCGAAACAAGGTCAGTAAAAACAGTCAGTCTTCTTGTACTGAAGTCGGCATTGTGCCTTTTGTATTTAATTCCGATGCAATTTCTGTGTTTCATCGTCAATAAGAAGGTACAATCGAGACAGTAAAACTGAAGTGAAGCATCGGAATCTATAACTAGTGTCACATGAATGGTTCAAACATAGACAGTAAGAAGAGTCAGTCTTCTTGTACTTAAGTCGGCATTGTGCATTTTGTGTTTAATTCCGATGCGATTTCTGTGTTTCATCGTCAATAAAAAGGTCCAAGGTATACAGTAAACCTGAAGTGAAGCATCTGAATATATAACTTGTGCCACAGGAATGGTTCAAAATATAGACAGTAAGAAGAGTCAGTCTTCTTGTACTTAAGTCGGCATTGTGCCTTTCCTATTTAATTCTGATGCAACTTCTGTGTTTCGTCGTCAATAACAAGGTCCAAGGGATACAGCAAACCGGAAGTGAAGCAACGGAATGTAAAACCGGGCTCACAGGAAGGCTTAAAACATAGACAGTAAGAAGAGCCAGTCTTCCTGTACTTTAGTCGGCATTGTGCCTTTTATATTTACTTCCGATGCAATTTCTGTGTTTCATCGTCATTAAGAAAAGCCAAGGGCTACAGTAAACCTGAAGTGAAGCATCGGAATCTATAACTAGTGTCACAGGACTGGTTCAAAACATAGACAGTAAGAAGAGTCAGTCTTCTTGTACTTAATTCGGCATTGTGCCTTTTGTATTTAATTCCAATGCTATTTCTGTGGTTCACCGTCATTAAGAAAAGCCACGGGATACAGTAAACAAATAGTGAAGCATCGGAATCTCAAACTGGTCTCACAGGAAATGTTCAAAATATAGTCAGTAAGAAGGGTCAGTCTTCTTGTACTTAAGTCGGCATTGGGCCTTTTGTATTTAATTCCGATGCAATTTCTGTGTTTCATCGTCAATAAGTATGTCAGAGGGATACAGTAAACCTGATGTGAAGCAATCGAATATATAACTAGTGTCACGGGAATGGTTCAAAACATAGACAGTAAGAAGAGGCAGTCTTCTTGTCCTTAAGTCGGCATTGTGACCTTTGTATTTAATTCCGATGCAATTTCTGTGTTTCATCGTCAATTAGAAGGTTAGAGGGATACAGTAAACCTGAAGTGAAGCATCGGAATCTATAACTAGTGTCACAGGAATGATTCGAAACATAGACATTAAGAAGAGTCTGTCTTCTTGTACTTGAAACGGCATTGTGCCTTTTGTATTTGATTCCGATGCAATTTCAGTGTTTCATCGTCAATAAGAAGGTCCTAGGGATACAGTAAACCTGAAGTGAAGCATCGTAATCAATAACTAGTGTTACAGGAATGGTTCAAAACATAGACAGTAAGAAGAGTCAGTCTTCTTGTACTTAAGTCATCATTGTGGCTTTTGTATTTAATTCCGATGCAATTTCTGTGTTTCATCGTCAATAAGAAGGTCCAAGGGATACAGTAAACATATAATGAAGCATCGGAATCTAAAACTGGTCTCACAGTAAATGTTCAAGTCATAGTAGTAAGAGGAATCAGTCCTCTTGTACTTAAGTCGGCATTGTGCCTTTTGTATTTATTTCTGATGCAATTTCTGTGTTTCATCGTCAATTAGAAGGTCAGAGGGATACAGTAAACCTGAAGTGAAGCATCGTAACTTATAACTACTGTCACAGGAATTTTTCAAAACACAGACAGTAAGAAGAGTCAGTTTTTTTGTACTTAAGTCGGCATTGTGCTTTTCCTATTTAATTCTGATGCAACTTCTGTGTTTCGTCGTCAGTAACAACGTCCAAGGGATACAGTAAACCTGAAGTGAAGCATCGGAATCTAAAACCGGTCTCACAGGAAAGGTTCAAAACATAGACAGTAAGAAGAGCCAGTCTTCTTGTACTTGAGTCGGCATTGTGCCTTTTATATTTAATTCCGAAGCAATTTCTGTGTTTCATCGTCTATAAGAAGGTGAGAGGAATACAGTAAACCTGAAGTGAAGCATCGCAATCTATAACTAGTGTCACAGGAATGGTTCAAAACATAGACATTAAGAAGAGTCAGTTTTCTTGTACTTAAGTCGGCATTGTGCCTTTTGTATTTAATTACGATGCAATTTCTGTGTTTCATCGTCAACAAGAAGGTCAGTGGGACACAGTACACCTGAAGTGAAGCATCGGAATCTATAACTAGTGTCACAGGAATGGTTCAAAACATAGACAGTAAGAAGAGTCAGTCTTCTTGTACTTAAGTCGGCATTGTGACCTTTGTATTTAATTCCGATGCAATTTCTGTGTTTCATCGTCAATAAGAAGGTCAGAGGGGTACAGTAAACCTGAAGTGAAGCATCGGAATCTATAACTAGTGTCTCAGGAATGGTTCGAAACATAGACAGTAAGAAGAGTCTGTCTTCTTGTACTTGAGACGGCATTGTGCCTTTTGTAGTTATTTCCGATGCAACTTCTGTGTTTCATCGTCAACAAGAAGGTCCAACGGATACAGTAAACATATAGTGAAGCATCGGAATCCAAAACTGGTCTCACAGGAAATGTTCAAAACATAGTCATTAAGAGGTGTCAGACTTCTTGAACTTAAGTCGACATTATGCCTTTTGCATTTAACCCCGATGCAATTTCTGTGTTTCATCGTCAATAAGAAGGTCCAAGGGATACAGTAAACATATAGTGAAGCATCGGAATCTAAAACTGGTGTCACAGGAAATGTTCAAAGCATAGTCAGTAAGAGGAGTCAGTCTTCTTTTACGTTAGTCGGCATTGTGCCCTTTGTATTTAATTTCGATGCAATTTCTGTGTTTCATCGTCAATAAGAAGGTCCTAGGGATACAGTAAACCTGAAGTGAAGCATTGTAATCAATAACTAGTGTTACAGGAATGGATCAAAACATAGACAGTAAGAAGAGTCAGTCTTCTTGTACTTAAGTCGGCATTGTGCCTTTTGTATTCAATTCCGATGCAATTTCTGTGTTTCATCGTCAATAAGAAGGTCCAAGGGAAACAGTAAACCTGAAGTGAAGCATCGGAATCTATAACTAGTGTCACAGGAATGGTTCGAAACAAGGTCAGTAAAAACAGTCAGTCTTCTTGTACTTAAGTCGGCATTGTGCCTTTTGTATTTAATTCCGATGCAATTTCTGTGTTTCATCGTCAATAAGAAGGTACAAGGGAGACAGTAAAACTGAAGTGAAGCATCGGAATCTATAACTAGTGTCACAGGAATGGTTCAAACATAGACAGTAAGAAGAGTCAGTCTTCTTGTACTTAAGTCGGCATTGTGCCTTTTGTATTTAATTCCGATGCAATATCTGTGTTTCATCGTCAATAAGAAGGTCAGAGGGATACAGTAAACCAGTAGTGAAGCATCGGAATCTATAACTAGTGTCACAGGAGTGGTTCAAATCATAGTCAGTAAGCAAAGTCAGTCTTCTTGTACTTAAGTCGGCATTGTGCCTTTTGTGTTTAATTCCGATGCAAATTCTGTGTTTCATCGTCAATAAGAAGGTCCAAGGGATACAGTAAACCTGAAGTGAAGCATCGGAATTTATAACTAGTGTCACAGGAATGGTTCAAATCATAGACAGGAGGAAGAGTCAGGCCTCTTGTACTTATGTCAGCATTGTGCCTTTTGTATTTAATTCTGATGCTATTTCTGTGTTTCATCGTCAATTAGAAGGTCAGAGGGATACAGTAAACCTGAAGTGAAGCATCGTAACTTATAACTACCGTCACAGGAATTTTTCAAAACACAGACAGTAAGAAGAGTCAGTTTTTTTGTACTTAAGTCGGCATTGTGCTTTTCCTATTTAATTCTGATGCAACTTCTGTGTTTCGTCGTCAGTAACAACGTCCAAGGGATACAGTAAACCTGAAGTGAAGCATCGGAATCTAAAACCGGTCTCACAGGAAAGGTTCAAAACATAGACAGGAAGAAGAGCCAGTCTTCTTGTACTTGAGTCGGCATTGTGCCTTTTATATTTAATTCCGAAGCAATTTCTGTGTTTCATCGTCTATAAGAAGGTGAGAGGAATACAGTAAACCTGAAGTGAAGCATCGCAATCTATAACTAGTGTCACAGGAATGGTTCAAAACATAGACATTAAGAAGAGTCAGTTTTCTTGTACTTAAGTCGGCATTGTGCCTTTTGTATTTAATTACGATGCAATTTCTGTGTTTCATCGTCAACAAGAAGGTCAGTGGGACACAGTACACCTGAAGTGAAGCATCGGAATCTATAACTAGTGTCACAGGAATGGTTCAAAACATAGACAGTAAGAAGAGTCAGTCTTCTTGTACTTAAGTCGGCATTGTGACCTTTGTATTTAATTCCGATGCAATATCTGTGTTTCATCGTCAATAAGAAGGTCAGAGGGGTACAGTAAACCTGAAGTGAAGCATCGGAATCTATAACTAGTGTCTCAGGAATGGTTCGAAACATAGACAGTAAGAAGAGTCTGTCTTCTTGTACTTGAGACGGCATTGTGCCTTTTGTAGTTATTTCCGATGCAACTTCTGTGTTTCATCGTCAACAAGAAGGTCCAACGGATACAGTAAACATATAGTGAAGCATCGGAATCCAAAACTGGTCTCACAGGAAATGTTCAAAACATAGTCATTAAGAGGTGTCAGACTTCTTGAACTTAAGTCGACATTATGCCTTTTGCATTTAACCCCGATGCAATTTCTGTGTTTCATCGTCAATAAGAAGGTCCAAGGGATACAGTAAACATATAGTGAAGCATCGGAATCTAAAACTGGTGTCACAGGAAATGTTCAAAGCATAGTCAGTAAGAGGAGTCAGTCTTCTTTTACGTTAGTCGGCATTGTGCCCTTTGTATTTAATTTCGATGCAATTTCTGTGTTTCATCGTCAATAAGAAGGTCCTAGGGATACAGTAAACCTGAAGTGAAGCATTGTAATCAATAACTAGTGTTACAGGAATGGATCAAAACATAGACAGTAAGAAGAGTCAGTCTTCTTGTACTTAAGTCGGCATTGTGCCTTTTGTATTCAATTCCGATGCAATTTCTGTGTTTCATCGTCAATAAGAAGGTCCAAGGGAAACAGTAAACCTGAAGTGAAGCATCGGAATCTATAACTAGTGTCACAGGAATGGTTCGAAACAAGGTCAGTAAAAACAGTCAGTCTTCTTGTACTTAAGTCGGCATTGTGCCTTTTGTATTTAATTCCGATGCAATTTCTGTGTTTCATCGTCAATAAGAAGGTCCAAGGGATACAGTAAACATATAATGAAGCATCGGAATCTAAAACTGGTCTCACAGTAAATGTTCAAGTCATAGTAGTAAGAGGAATCAGTCCTCTTGTACTTAAGTCGGCATTGTGCCTTTTGTATTTATTTCTGATGCAATTTCTGTGTTTCATCGTCAATTAGAAGGTCAGAGGGATACAGTAAACCTGAAGTGAAGCATCGTAACTTATAACTACTGTCACAGGAATTTTTCAAAACACAGACAGTAAGAAGAGTCAGTTTTTTTGTACTTAAGTCGGCATTGTGCTTTTCCTATTTAATTCTGATGCAACTTCTGTGTTTCGTCGTCAGTAACAACGTCCAAGGGATACAGTAAACCTGAAGTGAAGCATCGGAATCTAAAACCGGTCTCACAGGAAAGGTTCAAAACATAGACAGTAAGAAGAGCCAGTCTTCTTGTACTTGAGTCGGCATTGTGCCTTTTATATTTAATTCCGAAGCAATTTCTGTGTTTCATCGTCTATAAGAAGGTGAGAGGAATACAGTAAACCTGAAGTGAAGCATCGCAATCTATAACTAGTGTCACAGGAATGGTTCAAAACATAGACATTAAGAAGAGTCAGTTTTCTTGTACTTAAGTCGGCATTGTGCCTTTTGTATTTAATTACGATGCAATTTCTGTGTTTCATCGTCAACAAGAAGGTCAGTGGGACACAGTACACCTGAAGTGAAGCATCGGAATCTATAACTAGTGTCACAGGAATGGTTCAAAACATAGACAGTAAGAAGAGTCAGTCTTCTTGTACTTAAGTCGGCATTGTGACCTTTGTATTTAATTCCGATGCAATTTCTGTGTTTCATCGTCAATAAGAAGGTCAGAGGGGTACAGTAAACCTGAAGTGAAGCATCGGAATCTATAACTAGTGTCTCAGGAACGGTTCGAAACATAGACAGTAAGAAGAGTCTGTCTTCTTGTACTTGAGACGGCATTGTGCCTTTTGTAGTTATTTCCGATGCAACTTCTGTGTTTCATCGTCAACAAGAAGGTCCAACGGATACAGTAAACATATAGTGAAGCATCGGAATCCAAAACTGGTCTCACAGGAAATGTTCAAAACATAGTCATTAAGAGGTGTCAGACTTCTTGAACTTAAGTCGACATTATGCCTTTTGCATTTAACCCCGATGCAATTTCTGTGTTTCATCGTCAATAAGAAGGTCCAAGGGATACAGTAAACATATAGTGAAGCATCGGAATCTAAAACTGGTGTCACAGGAAATGTTCAAAGCATAGTCAGTAAGAGGAGTCAGTCTTCTTTTACGTTAGTCGGCATTGTGCCCTTTGTATTTAATTTCGATGCAATTTCTGTGTTTCATCGTCAATAAGAAGGTCCTAGGGATACAGTAAACCTGAAGTGAAGCATTGTAATCAATAACTAGTGTTACAGGAATGGATCAAAACATAGACAGTAAGAAGAGTCAGTCTTCTTGTACTTAAGTCGGCATTGTGCCTTTTGTATTCAATTCCGATGCAATTTCTGTGTTTCATCGTCAATAAGAAGGTCCAAGGGAAACAGTAAACCTGAAGTGAAGCATCGGAATCTATAACTAGTGTCACAGGAATGGTTCGAAACAAGGTCAGTAAAAACAGTCAGTCTTCTTGTACTTAAGTCGGCATTGTGCCTTTTGTATTTAATTCCGATGCAATTTCTGTGTTTCATCGTCAATAAGAAGGTACAAGGGAGACAGTAAAACTGAAGTGAAGCATCGGAATCTATAACTAGTGTCACAGGAATGGTTCAAACATAGACAGTAAGAAGAGTCAGTCTTCTTGTACTTAAGTCGGCATTGTGCCTTTTGTATTTAATTCCGATGCAATATCTGTGTTTCATCGTCAATAAGAAGGTCAGAGGGATACAGTAAACCAGTAGTGAAGCATCGGAATCTATAACTAGTGTCACAGGAGTGGTTCAAATCATAGTCAGTAAGCAAAGTCAGTCTTCTTGTACTTAAGTCGGCATTGTGCCTTTTGTGTTTAATTCCGATGCAAATTCTGTGTTTCATCGTCAATAAGAAGGTCCAAGGGATACAGTAAACCTGAAGTGAAGCATCGGAATTTATAACTAGTGTCACAGGAATGGTTCAAATCATAGACAGGAGGAAGAGTCAGGCCTCTTGTACTTATGTCAGCATTGTGCCTTTTGTATTTAATTCTGATGCTATTTCTGTGTTTCATCGTCAATTAGAAGGTCAGAGGGATACAGTAAACCTGAAGTGAAGCATCGTAACTTATAACTACCGTCACAGGAATTTTTCAAAACACAGACAGTAAGAAGAGTCAGTTTTTTTGTACTTAAGTCGGCATTGTGCTTTTCCTATTTAATTCTGATGCAACTTCTGTGTTTCGTCGTCAGTAACAACGTCCAAGGGATACAGTAAACCTGAAGTGAAGCATCGGAATCTAAAACCGGTCTCACAGGAAAGGTTCAAAACATAGACAGTAAGAAGAGCCAGTCTTCTTGTACTTGAGTCGGCATTGTGCCTTTTATATTTAATTCCGAAGCAATTTCTGTGTTTCATCGTCTATAAGAAGGTGAGAGGAATACAGTAAACCTGAAGTGAAGCATCGCAATCTATAACTAGTGTCACAGGAATGGTTCAAAACATAGACATTAAGAAGAGTCAGTTTTCTTGTACTTAAGTCGGCATTGTGCCTTTTGTATTTAATTACGATGCAATTTCTGTGTTTCATCGTCAACAAGAAGGTCAGTGGGACACAGTACACCTGAAGTGAAGCATCGGAATCTATAACTAGTGTCACAGGAATGGTTCAAAACATAGACAGTAAGAAGAGTCAGTCTTCTTGTACTTAAGTCGGCATTGTGACCTTTGTATTTAATTCCGATGCAATATCTGTGTTTCATCGTCAATAAGAAGGTCAGAGGGGTACAGTAAACCTGAAGTGAAGCATCGGAATCTATAACTAGTGTCTCAGGAATGGTTCGAAACATAGACAGTAAGAAGAGTCTGTCTTCTTGTACTTGAGACGGCATTGTGCCTTTTGTAGTTATTTCCGATGCAACTTCTGTGTTTCATCGTCAACAAGAAGGTCCAACGGATACAGTAAACATATAGTGAAGCATCGGAATCCAAAACTGGTCTCACAGGAAATGTTCAAAACATAGTCATTAAGAGGTGTCAGACTTCTTGAACTTAAGTCGACATTATGCCTTTTGCATTTAACCCCGATGCAATTTCTGTGTTTCATCGTCAATAAGAAGGTCCAAGGGATACAGTAAACATATAGTGAAGCATCGCAATCTAAAACTGGTGTCACAGGAAATGTTCAAAGCATAGTCAGTAAGAGGAGTCAGTCTTCTTTTACGTTAGTCGGCATTGTGCCCTTTGTATTTAATTTCGATGCAATTTCTGTGTTTCATCGTCAATAAGAAGGTCCTAGGGATACAGTAAACCTGAAGTGAAGCATTGTAATCAATAACTAGTGTTACAGGAATGGATCAAAACATAGACAGTAAGAAGAGTCAGTCTTCTTGTACTTAAGTCGGCATTGTGCCTTTTGTATTCAATTCCGATGCAATTTCTGTGTTTCATCGTCAATAAGAAGGTCCAAGGGAAACAGTAAACCTGAAGTGAAGCATCGGAATCTATAACTAGTGTCACAGGAATGGTTCGAAACAAGGTCAGTAAAAACAGTCAGTCTTCTTGTACTTAAGTCGGCATTGTGCCTTTTGTATTTAATTCCGATGCAATTTCTGTGTTTCATCGTCAATAAGAAGGTACAAGTGAGACAGTAAAACTGAAGTGAAGCATCGGAATCTATAACTAGTGTCACAGGAATGGTTCAAACATAGACAGTAAGAAGAGTCAGTCTTCTTGTACTTAAGTCGGCATTGTGCCTTTTGTATTTAATTCCGATGCAATATCTGTGTTTCATCGTCAATAAGAAGGTCAGAGGGATACAGTAAACCAGTAGTGAAGCATCGGAATCTATAACTAGTGTCACAGGAGTGGTTCAAATCATAGTCAGTAAGCAAAGTCAGTCTTCTTGTAGTTAAGTCGGCATTGTGCCTTTTGTGTTTAATTCCGATGCAAATTCTGTGTTTCATCGTCAATAAGAAGGTCCAAGGGATACAGTAAACCTGAAGTGAAGCATCGGAATTTATAACTAGTGTCACAGGAATGGTTCAAATCATAGACAGGAGGAAGAGTCAGGCCTCTTGTACTTATGTCAGCATTGTGCCTTTTGTATTTAATTCTGATGCTATTTCTGTGTTTCATCGTCAATAACAAGGTCAGAGGGATACAATAAACCTGAAGTGAAGCATCGGAATCTATAACTAGGGCCACAGGAATGGTTCAAATCATAGTCAGTAAAAAGAGTCAGTCTTCTTGTACTTATGTCGGCATTGTGCCTTTTGTATTTAATTCCGATATAATTTCTGTGGTTCGTCGTCAATAAGAAGGTCTAAGGGATACAGTAAACCTGAAGTGAAGCATCGGAATCTATAACTAGTGTCACAGGAATGGTTCAAACAAACACAGTAAGAAAAGTCAGTCTTTTAGTACTTATGTCGGCATTGTGCCTTTAGTATTTAATTCCGATGCAATTTCTGTGTTTCATCGTAAATAAGAAGGTCAGAGGGATACAGTAAACCTGAAGTGAAGCATCGGAATCTATAACTAGTGTCACAGGAATGGTTCAAAACATAGTCAGTAAGAAGAGTCAGTCTTCTTGTACTTAAGTCGGCATTGTGCCTTTTCTATATAATTCTGATGCAATATCTGTGTTTCATCGTCAATAAGAAGGTCAGAGGGATACAGTAAACCTGAAGTGAAACATCGGAATCTATAACTAGTGTCACAGGAATGGTCCAAAGCATAGTCAGTAAGAAGAGTCCGGCTTCTTGTAGTTAAGACGGCATTGTGCCTCTTGTATTTAATTCCGAAGCAATTTCTGTGTCTCATCGTCAATAATAAGGTCCAAGGGATACAATAAACCTGAAGTGAAACATCGGAATCTATAACTAGTGTCACAGAAATGGTTCAATCATAGTCAGTAAGAAGAGTCAGTCTTCTAGTACTTAAGTCGGCATTGTGCCTTTTGTATTTAATTCTGATGCAATTTCTGTGTTTCATCGTCAATAAGAAGGTCCAAGGGATACAGTTAACCTGAAGTGAAGCATCGGAATCTATAACTAGTGTCACAGGAGTGGTTCAAACATAGACATTAGGAAGAGTCAGTCTTCTTGTACTTAAGTCGGCATTGTGTATTTTTTTTAAATTCCGATGCAATTTCTGTGTTTCATCGTCAATAAGAAGGTCAGAGGGATACAGTAAACCTGAAGTGAAGCATCGGAATCTATAACTAGTGTCTCAGGAATGGTTCAAATCATAGTCAGTAAGCACAGTAAGTCTTCCTGTACTTAAGTCGGCATTGTGCATTTTGTGTTTATTTCCGATGCGATTTCTGTGTTTCATCGCCAATAAAAAGGTCCAAGGTATACAGTAAACCTGAAGTGAAGCATCTGAATATATAATTTGTGCCACAGGAATGGTTAAAATTATAGACAGTAAGAAGAGTCAGTCTTCTTGTACTTAAGTCGGCATTGTGCCTTTTGTATTTAATTCCGATGCAATTTCTGTGTTTCATCGTCTATAAGAAGGTCCAAGGGAATCAGTAAACCTGCAGTGAAGCATCGGAATCTATGACTAGTGTCACAGGAATGGTAAAAAGCATAGACAGTAAGAAGAATCAGTCTTCTTGTACTTAAGGCGGCATTGTGCCTTTTGTATTTAATTCCGATGCTATTACTGTGGTTCACCGTCATTAAGAAAAGCCAATGGATACAGTAAACAAGTAGTGAAGCATCGGAATCTAAAACTGGTCTCACAGGAAATGTTCAAAATATAGTCGGTAAGAAGGGTCAGTCTTCTTGTACTTAAGTCGTCATTGGGCCTTTTGTATTTAATTCCGATGAAATTTCTATGTTTCATCGTCAATAAGAATGTCAGAGGGATACAGTAAACCTGATGAGAAGCATTCGAATATATAACTAGTGTCACAGGAATGGTTCAAAACATTGACAGTAAGAAGAGTCAGTCTTCTTGTACTTACGTCGGCATTGTGCGTTTTGTATTTAATTCCGATTCAATTTCTGTGTTTCATCGTCAATAAGAAGGTCAGAGGGACACAGTACACCTGAAGTGAAGCATCGGAATCTAAAACTAGTGTCACAGGAATGGTTCGAAACATAGACAGTAAGAAGAGTCAGTCTTCTTGTACTTGAAACGGCATTGTGCCTTTTGTAGTTAATTCCGATGCAATTTCTGTGTTCCATCGTCAATACGAAGGACAGGGTGATACAGGAAACCTAAAGTGAAGCATCGGAATCTAAAACTGGTCTCACAGTAAATGTTCAAGTCATAGTAGTAAGAGGAATCAGTCCTCTTGTACTTAAGTCGGCATTGTGCCTTTTGTATTTATTTCCGATGCAATTTCTGTGTTTCATCGTCAATTAGAAGGTCAGAGGGTTACAGTAAACCTGAAGTGAAGCATCGTAACTTATAACTACTGTCACAGGAATTTTTCAAAACACAGACAGTAAGAAGAGTCAGTTTTTTTGTACTTAAGTCGGCATTGTGCTTTTCCTATTTAATTCTGATGCAACTTCTGTGTTTCGTCGTCAGTAACAACGTCCAAGGGATACAGTAAACCTGAAGTGAAGCATCGGAATCTAAAACCGGTCTCACAGGAAAGGTTCAAAACATAGACAGTAAGAAGAGCCAGTCTTCTTGTACTTGAGTCGGCATTGTGCCTTTTATATTTAATTCCGATGTAATTTCAGTGTTTCATCGTCAATAAGAAGGTCCTAGGGCTACAGTAAACCTGAAGTGAAGCATCGTAATCAATAACTAGTGTTACAGGAGTGGTTCAAAACATAGACAGTAAGAAGATTTAGTCTTCTTGTACTTAAGTCATCATTCTGGCTTTACTATTTAATTCCGATGCAATTTCTGTGTTTCATTGTCAATAAGAGGGTCCAAGGGATACAGTAAACATATAGTGAAGCATCGGAATCTAAAACAGGTCCCACAGTATATGTTCAAGTCATAGTAGTAAGAGGAGTCAGTCTTCTTATACTTAAGTCGGCATTGTCCCTTTTGTATTTAATTCCGATGCAATTTCTGTGTTTCATCGTCAATGAGAAGGTCAGAGGGATACAGTAAACCTGAAGTGAATCATCGTAACTTATAACTACTGTCACAGGAATGGTTCAAAACATAGACAGTAAGAAGAGTCAGTCTTTTTGTACTTAAGTCGTCATTGTGCTTTTCCTATTTAATTCTGATGCAACTTCTGTGTTTCGTCGTCAGTAACAACGTCCAAGGGATACAGTAAACCTGAAGCGAAGCATCGGAATCTAAAACCGGTCTCACAGGAAAGGTTCAAAACATAGACAGTAAGAAGGGCCAGTCTTCTTGTACTTGAGTCGGCATTGTGCCTTTTATATCTAATTCCGATGCAATTTCTGTGTTTCATCATCAATAAGAAGGTGAGAGGGATACAGTAAACCTGAAGTGAAGCATCGCAATCTATAACTAGTGTCACAGGAATGGTTCAAAACATAGACTTTAAGAAGAGTCAGTTTTCTTGTACTTAAGTCGGCATTGTGCCTTTTGTATTTCATTCCGATGCAATTTATGTATTTCATTGTCGATAAGAAGGTCCAAGGGTTACAGTATACATATAGTGCAGCATCGGCATCTACAACTGGTCTTACAGGAAATGTTCAAAACATAGTCAGTAAGAGGAGTCAGTCTTTTTGTACTTAAGTCAGCATTGAGCCTTTTGTATTTAATAACGATGCAATTTCTGTGTTTCATCGTCAATTAGATGGTCAGAGGCATACAGTAAACCTGAAGTGAAGCATCGGAATCTATAACTAGTGTCACAGGAATGGTTCGAAACATAGACAGTAAGAAGAGTCAGTCATCTTGCACTCTAAACGGCGTTGGGCCTTTTGTAGTTAATTCCGATGCAATTTCTGTGTTTCTTGGTCATTAAGAAAAGCCAAGGGATACAGTAAACCTGAAGTGAAGCATCGGAATCTATAACTAGTGTCACAGGACTGGTTCCAAACATAGACAGTAAGAAGAGTCAGTCTTCTTGTACTTAAGGCGGCATTGTGCCTTTTGTATTAAATTCCGAAGCTATTTCTGTGTTTCACCGTCATTAAGAAAAGCCAAGGGATACAGTGAACAAATAGTGAAGCATCGGAATCTAAAACTGGTCTCACAGGAAATGTTCAAAACATAGACAGTAAGAATAGTCTGTCTTCTAGTACTTGAAACGGCACTGTGCCTTTTGTAGTTAATTCCGATGCAATTTCTGTGTTTCATGGTCATTAAGAAAAGCCAAGGGATACAGTAAACCTGAAGTGAAGCATCGCAATCTATAACTAGTGTCACAGGAATGGTTCAAAACATAGACTTTAAGAAGAGTCAGTTTTCTTGTACTTAAGTCGGCATTGTGCCTTTTGTATTTCATTCCGATGCAATTTATGTATTTCATTGTCGATAAGAAGGTCCAAGGGTTACAGTAAACATATAGTGCAGCATCGGCATCTACAACTGGTCTCACAGGAAATGTTCAAAACATAGTCAGTAAGAGGAGTCAGTCATTTTGTACTTAAGTCAGCATTGAGCCTTTTGTATTTAATTACGATGCAATTTCTGTGTTTCATCGTCAATTAGAAGGTCAGAGGGAAACAGTAATCCTGATGTGAAGCATTCGAATATATAACTGGTGTCACAGGAATGGTTCAAAACACAGACAGTAAGAAGAGTCAGTCTTCTTGTACTTAAGTCGGCATTGTGCCTTTTGTATTTAATTCCGATGCAATTTTTGTGTTTCATCGTCAACAAGAAGGTCAGAGGGACACAGTACACCTGAAGTGAAACATCGGAATCTATAACTAGTGTCACAGGAATGGTTCAAAACATAGACACTAAGAAGAGTCAGTCTTCTTGTACTTAAGTCGGCATTGTGACCTTTGTATTTAATTCCCATGGAATTTCTGTGCTTCATCGTCAATAAGAAGGTCAGAGGGATACAGTAAACCTGAAGTGAAGCATCGGAATCTATAACTAGTGTCACAGGAATGGTTCGAAACATAGACAGTAAGAAGAGTCCGTCTTCTTGTACTTGAAACGGCACTGTGCCTTTTGTAGTTAATTCCGATGCAACTTCTGTGTTTCATCGTCAACAAGAAGGTCCAACGGATACAGTAAACATATAGTGAAGCATCGGAATCCAAAACTGGTCTCACAGGAAATGTTCAAAACATAGACAGTAAGAAGAGTCAGACTTCTTGAACTTAAGTCGACATTATGCCTTTTGCATTTAACTCCGATGCAATTTCTGTGTTTCATCGTCAATAAGAAAATCAGAGGGATACAGCATATCTGAAGTTAAGCATCGGAATCTATAACTAGTGTCACAGGAATGGTTCAAAACATAGATAGTAAGAGGAGTCAGTCTTCTTGTATTTAAGTCGGCATTGTGCCTTTTGTATTTAATTCCGATGCAATTTCTGTATTTCATCGTCAATAGGAAGGTCCAAGGGTTACAGTAAACATGTAGTGAAGCATCGGAATCAAAAACTGGCCTCACAGGAAATGTTCAAAACATAGTCAGTAAGAGGAGTCAGTCTTCTTGTACTTAAGTCGGCATTGTGCCCTTTGTATTTAATTCCGATGCAATTTCTGTGTTTCATCGTCAATAAGAAGGTCTGGGATACAGTAAACCTGAGGTGAAGCATCGGAATCTATAACTAGTGTCACAGGAATGGTTCAAATCATAGACAGTTAGAAGCGTCATTCTTCTTGTACTTAAGTCGGCATTGTGGCTTTTGTATTTAATTCCAATGCAATTTCTGTGTTTCATCGTCAATTAGAAGGTCAGAGGGATACAGTAAACCTGAAGTGAAGCATCGGAATCCATAACTAGTATCACAGGTATGGTTCGAAACATAGACAGTAAGAAGAGTCAGTCATCTTGTACTTTAAACGGCATTGTGCCATTTGTAGTTAATTCCGATGCAATTTCTGTGTTCCATCGTCAATACGAAGGACAGAGGGATACAGAAAACCTGAAGTGAAGCATCGGAATCTATAACTAGAGTCACAGGAATGGTTCAAAACATAGACAGTAAGAAGAGTCACTCTTCTTGTACTTAAGGCGGCATTGTGCCTTTTGTATTTAATTCCGATGCAATTTCAGTGTTTCATCGTCAATAAGAAGGTCCTAGGGATACAGTAAACCTGAAATGAAGCATCGTAATCAATAACTAGTGTTACAGGAATGGTTCAAAACATAGACAGTAAGAAGAGTCAGTCTTCTTGTACTTAAGTCGTCATTCTGGCTTTTGTATTTAATTCCGATGCAATTTCTGTGTTTCATCGTCAATAAGAGGGTCCAAGGGATACAGTAAACATATAGTGAACAATCGGAATCTAAAAGTGGTATCACAGGAAATTTTCAAAACATAGTCAGTAAGAAGAGTCAGGCTTCTTGTTCTTATATCGGCCATGTGCCTTTTGTATTTAATTGCGATGCAATTTCTGTGTTTCAATGTCAATAAGAAGGTCCAAGGGATACAGTATACCTGAAGTGAAGCATCGCAGTCTAAAACCGGTCTCACTGGAAAAGTTCAAAACATAGACAGTCAGAAGAGCCAACCTTCTTGTACTTGAGTCGGCATTGTGCCTTTTGTATTTCATTCCGATGCAATTTCTGTGTTTCATCGTCAATAAGAAGGTCAGAGGGATACAGTAAATCTGAAGTTAAGCATCGGAATCTATAACTAGTGTCACAGAAATGGTTCGAAACATAGATAGTAAGAGGAGTCAGACTTCTTGAACTTAAGTCGGCATTGTGCCTTTTGTATTTAATTCCGATGCAATTTCTGTGTTTCATCGTCAATAAGAAGGTCAGAAGGATACAGTAAACCTGAAGTAAAGCATCCGAATCTAAAACTGGTCTCACAGGAAATGTTCAAAACTTAGTCAGTAAGAGGTGTCAGTCTTCTTGTACTTAAGTCGGCATTGTGCCCTTTGTATTTAATTCCGATGCAATTTCTGTGTTTCATCGTCAATAAGAAGGTCTGGGGTACAGCAAACCTGAAGTGAAGCATCGGAATCTATAATTAGTGTCACTGGAATGGTTCAAATCATAGACAGTAAGAAGCGTCATTCTTCTTGTTCTTAAGACGGCATTGTGGCTTTTGTATTTAATTCCGATGCAATTTTTGTGTTTCATCGTCAATAAGAAGGTCAGAGGGATACAGTAAACCTGAAGTGAAGCATCGGAATCTCTAACTAGTGTCACAGCAATGGTTCAAAACATAGACAGTAAGAAGCGTCAGTCTTCTTGTTCTTAAGTCGGCAATGTTCATTTTGTATTTTATTCCGAAACAATTTCTGTGTTTCATCGTCAATAAGAAGGGCAGAGGGATACAGTAAACCTGAAGTGAAGCATCGGAATCTAAAACTGGTCTCACAGGAAATGTTCAAAGCATAGTCATGAAGAGGAGTCAGTCTTCTTGTACTTAAGTCGGCATTGTGACTTTTAAATTTAATTACGATGCAATTTCTGTGTTTCATCGTCAATTAGAAGGTCAGAGGGATACTGTAAACCTGAAGTGAAGCATCGGAATCTATAACTAGTGTCACAGGAATGGTTCGAAACATAGACAGTAAGAAGAGTCAGTCTTCTTGTACTTGAAACGGCATTGTCCCTTTTGTAATTAATTCCGATGCAATTCCTGTGGTCCATCGTCAATACGAAGGACAGAGGGACACAGGTAACCTGAAGTGAAGCATCGGAATCTATAACTAGAGTCACAGGAATGGTTCAAAGCATAGACAGTAAGAAGAGTCAGTCTTCTTTTACTTAAGGCGCCATTGTGCCTTTGTATTTAATTCCGATGCAATTTCTCTGTTTCATCGTCAATAAGAAGGTCCAGCGGATGCAGAAAACATATAGTGAAGCATCGAAATCCAAAACCGGTCTCACAGGAAATCTTCAAAACATAGTCAGTAAGAAGAGTCAGTCTTCTTGTACTTAAGTCGACATTATGCCTTTTGTATTTAATTCCGATGCAATTTCTGTGTTTCATCGTCAATAAGAAGGTCCTAGGGATACAGTAAACATATAGTGAAGCATCGGAATCTAAAACTGGTCTCACAGGAAATGTTCAAAGCATAGTCAGTAAGAGGAGTCAGTCTTCTTTTACTTAAAACGGCATTGTGACTTTTGTATTTAATTTCGATGCAATTTATGTGTTTCATCGTCAATAAGAAGGACCAAGGGATACAGTAAACCTGAAGTGAAGCATCGTAATCAATAACTAGTGTTACAGGAATGGTTCAAAACATAGACAGTAAGAAGAGTCAGTCTTCTTGTACTTAAGTCGTCATTGTGGCTTTTGTATTCAATTCCAATGCAATTTCTGTGTTTCATCGTCAATAAGAGGGTCCAAGGGATACAGGTAACATATAGTGAAGCATTGGAATCTAAAACTGGTCTCACAGGAAATGTTCAAAACATATTCAGTAAGAAGAGTCAGTCTTCTTGTACTTAAGTCGGCATTGTGCCTTTTGTATTTATTGCGATGCAATTTCTGTGTTTCATTGTCAATAAGAAGGTCCAAGGGATACAGCAAACCTGAAGTGAAGCATCGGAATCCAATACCGGTCCCACAGGAAAGGTTCAAAACATAGTCAGTAGGAGGGGTCAGTCTTCTTGTACTGAAGTTGGCATTGTGCCTTTTGTTTTTAATTCCTATGCAATATCTGTGTTTGATCGTCAATAAGAAGGTCAGAAGGATACAGTAAACCAGAAGTAAAGCATTTGAATCTAAAACTGGTCTCACAGGAAATGTTAAAAACATTGTCCGTAAGAGGAGTCAGTCTTCTTGTACTTAAGTCGGCATTGTGCCTTTTGTATTTAATTCCGAAGCAATTTCTGTGTTTCATCGTCAATAAGAAGGTCTGGGATACAGTAAACCTGAAGTGAAGCATCGGAATCTATAACTAGTGCCACAGGAATGGTTCAAAATATAGTCAGTAAGAAGAGTCTGTCATCTTGTACTTAAGACGGCATTGTGCCTTTTCTATTTAATTCCGATGCAATTTCTGTGTTTCATCGCCAATAAGAAGGTCAGAGGGATTAAGTAAACCTGAAGTGAAGCATCGGAATCTAAAACCGGTCTCACAGGAAAGGTTCAAAACGTAGACAGTAAGAAGGGTCAGTCATCTTGTAGTTAAGTCGGCATTGTGCCTTTTGTATTTAATCCCGATGAAATTTCTGTGTTCCATCGTCAATAAGAAGATCAGATGGATACAGTAAACCTGAAGTGAAGCATCGGAATCTATAACTAGTGTCACTGGAATGGTTCAAAACATAGTCAGTAAGAAGAGTCAGTCTTCTTGAACTTAAGTCGGCATTGTGCCTTTTGTATTTAATTGCGATGCAATTTCTGTGTTTCATTGTCAATAAGAAGGTCCAAGGGATACAGCAAACCTGAAGTGAAGCATCGGAATCCAATACCGGTCCCACAGGACAGGTTCAAAACATGGACAGTAAGAAGCGTCAGTCTTCTTGTTCTTAAGTCGGCAATGTTCATTTTGTATTTTATTCCGAAACAATTTCTGTGTTTCATCGTCAATAAGAAGGGCAGAGGGATACAGTAAACCTGAAGTGAAGCATCGGAATCTAAAACTGGTCTCACAGGAAATGTTCAAAGCATAGTCATGAAGAGGAGTCAGTCTTCTTGTACTTAAGTCGGCATTGTGACTTTTAAATTTAATTACGATGCAATTTCTGTGTTTCATCGTCAATTAGAAGGTCAGAGGGATACTGTAAACCTGAAGTGAAGCATCGGAATCTATAACTAGTGTCACAGCAATGGTTCGAAACATAGACAGTAAGAAGAGTCAGTCTTCTTGTACTTGAAACGGCATTGTCCCTTTTGTAATTAATTCCGATGCAATTCCTGTGTTCCATCGTCAATACGAAGGACAGAGGGACACAGGTAACCTGAAGTGAAGCATCGGAATCTATAACTAGAGTCACAGGAATGGTTCAAAGCATAGACAGTAAGAAGAGTCAGTGTTCTTTTACTTAAGGCGCCATTGTGCCTTTTGTATTTAATTCCGATGCAATTTCTCTGTTTCATCGTCAATAAGAAGGTCCAGCGGATGCAGTAAACATATAGTGAAGCATCGAAATCCAAAACCGGTCTCACAGGAAATCTTCAAAACATAGTCGGTAAGAAGAGTCAGTCTTCTTGTACTTAAGTCGACATTATGCCTTTTGTATTTAATTCCGATGCAATTTCTGTGTTTCATCGTCAATAAGAAGGTCCTAGGGATACAGTAAACCTATAGTGAAGCATCGGAATCTAAAACTGGTCTCAAAGGAAATGTTCAAAGCATAGTCAGTAAGAGGAGTCAGTCTTCATTTACTTAAAACGGCATTGTGACTTTTGTATTTAATTGCGATGCAATTTCTGTGTTTCATTGTCAATAAGAAGGTCCAAGGGATACAGCAAACCTGAAGTGAAGCATCGGAATCTAAAACCGGTCACACAGGAAAGGTTCAAAACGTAGACAGTAAGAAGGGTCAGTCATCTTGTAGTTAAGTCGGCATTGTGCCTTTTGTATTTAATCCCGATGAAATTTCTGTGTTCCATCGTCAATAAGAAGAACAGAGGGATACAGTAAACCTGAAGTGAAGCATCGGAATCTATAACTAGTGTCACTGGAATGGTTCAAAACATAGACAGTAAGAAGAGTCAGTCTTCTTGTACTTAAGTCGGCATTGTGCCTTTGCTATTTAATTCTGATGCAACTTCTGTGTTTCGTCGTCAATAACAAGGTGCAAGGGATACAGTAAACCTGAACTGAAGCATCGGAATCTAAAACCGGTCTCACAGGAAAGGTTCAAAACATAGGCAGTAAGAAGAGCCAGTCTTCTTGTACTTGAGTCGGCATTGTGCCGTTTGTATTTCATTCCGATGCAATTTCTGTGTTTCATCGTCAATAAGATGATCAGAGGAATACAGTAAATCTGAAGCTACGCATCGGAATCTATAACTAATGTCACAGGAATGGTTCAAAACATAGTAAGAGGAGTCAGTCTTCTTGTACTTAAGTCGGCATAGGCTTTTGTATTTCATTCCGATGCAATTTCTGTATTTCATCGTCAATAGAAGGTCAAGGGTTACAGTAAACATGTAGTGAAGCATCGGAATCTAAAACTGGTCTCACAGGAAATGTTCAAAGCATAGTCAGTAAGAGGAGTCACTCTTCTTGTACTTATGTCGGCATTGTGCAATTTGTATTTAATTCCGATGCAATTTCTGTGTTTCATCGTCAATATGAAGGACTGGGATACAGTAAACCTGAAGTGAAGCATCGGAATCAATAACTAGTGTCACAGGAATGGTTCAAATCGTAGACAGTAAGAAGCGTCATTCTTCTTGTACTTATGTCGTCATTGTGGCTTTTGTATTTAATTCCGATGCAATTTCTGTGTTTCATCGTCAATAAGAAGGTGAGAGGGATACAGTAAACCTGAAGTGAAGCATCGCAATCTATAACTAGTGTCACAGGAATGGTTCAAAACATAGACAGTAAGATGAGTCAGTCTTCTTGTACTGAAGTCGGCATTGTGCCTTTTGTATTTCATTGCGATGCAATTTCTGTATTTCATCGTCGATAAGAAGGTCCAAGGGTTACAGTAAAGATATAGTGCAGCATCGGAATCTAAAACTGGTCTCACAGGAAATGTTCAAAACATAGTCAGTAAGAGGAGTCATTCTTTTTGTACTTAAGTCGGCATTGTGCCTTTTGTATTTAATTCCAATGCAATTTCTGTGTTTCATCGTCAATAAGAAGGTCAGAGGGAAACAGTAAACGTGAAGTGAAGCATCGGAATCTATAACTAGTGTCACAGGAATGGTTCGAAACATAGACAGTAAGAAGAGTCAGTCTTCTTGTACTTGAAACGGCATTGTGCCTTTTGTAGTTCATTCCGATGCCATTTCTGTGTTCCTTCGTCAATACGAAGGACAGAGGGATACAAGAAACCTGAAGCATCGGAATCTATAACTAGAGTCACAGGAATGGTTCAAAACATAGACAGTAAGAAGAGTCAGTCTTCTTGTACTTAAGGCGGCATTATGCCTTTTCTATTTAATTCCGATGCATTTTCTGTGTTTCATCGTCAATAAGAAGGACAGAGGGATACCGTAAACATATAGTGAAGCATCGGAATCCAAAACTGGTCTCACAGGAAATGTTCAAATCTTAGTCAGTAAGAAGAGTCAGTCTTCTTGTACTTAAGTCGGCATTGTGACTTTTATATTTAATTTCGATGCAATTTCTGTGTTTCATCGTCAAAAAAAGGTCCAAGGGATACAGTAAACCTGAGTCGAAGCATTGTAATCAATAACAAGTGTTACAGGAATGGTTCAAAACATAGACAGTAAGAAGAGTCAGTCTTCTTGTAAATTAATCCGTCATTGTGGCTTTTGTATTTAATTCCGATGCAATTTCTGTGTGTCATCGTCAATAATAGGGTCCAAGGGATACAGTAAACATATAGTGAAGCATCGGAAGCTAAAACTGGTCTCACAGAAAATGTTCAAAACATAGTCAGTAAGAAGAGTCAGTCTTGTTGTACTTAAGTCGGCATTGTGCCTTTTGTATTTAATTGCGATGCAATTTCAGTGTTTCATTGTCAATGACAAGGTCCAAGGGATACAGTAACCCTGAAGTGAAGCATCGGAATCCAAAACCGGTCTCACAGGAATGGTTTGAAACATTGTCAGGAAGAGGAGTCAGTCTTCTTGACTTAAGTCGGTATTGTGCCTTTTGTATTTAATTCCGATGCAATTTCTGTTTTTCATCGTCAATAAGAAGGTCAGAAGGATACAGTAAACATATAGTGAAGCATCGGAATCTAAAACTGGTGTCACAGGAAATGTTCAAAGCATAGTCAGTAAGAGGAGTCAGTCTCCTTTTACGTAAGTCGGCATTGTGCCTTTTGTATTTAATTTCGATGCAATTTCTGTGTTTCATCGTCAATAAGAAGGTCCTAGGGATACAGTAAACCTGAAGTGAAGCATTGTAATCAATAACTAGTGTTACAGGAATGGTTCAAAACGTAGACAGTAAGAAGAGTCAGTCTTCTTGTACTTAAGTCGTCATTCTGGCTTTTGTATACAATTCCGATGCAATTTCTGTGTTTCATCGTCGATAAGAGGGTCCAAGGGATACAGTAAACATATAGTGAAGCATCTAAATCAAAAACTGGTATCACAGGAAATATTTAAAACATAGTCAGTAAGAAGGGTCAGTCTTCTTGTTCTTAAGTCGGCATTCTGACTTTTGTATTTAATTGCGATGCAATTTCTGTGTTTCCTCGTCAATAAGAAGGTCCAAGGGATACAGTAAACCTGAAGTGAAGCATCGGAATCTAAAACCGGTCTCACAGGACAGGTTCAAAACATAGACAGTAAGAAGAGCCAATCTTCTTGTACTTGAGTCGGCATTGGGCCTTTTGTATTTCATTCCGATACAATTTCTGTGTTTCATCGTCAATAAGAAAATCAGAGGGATACAGCAAATCTGAAGTTAAGCATCGGAATCTATAACTAGTGTCACAGGAATGGTTCAAAACATAGATAGTAAGAGGAGTCAGTCTTCTTGTATTTAAGTCGGCATTGTGCCTTTTGTATTTAATTCCGATGCAATTTCTGTATTTCATCGTCAATAGGAAGGTCCAAGGGTTACAGTAAACATGTAGTGAAGCATCGGAATCTAAAACTGGCCTCACAGGAAATGTTCAAAACATAGTCAGTAAGAGGAGTCAGTCTTCTTGTACTTAAGTCGGCATTGTGCCCTTTGTATTTAATTCCGATGCAATTTCTGTGTTTCATCGTCAATAAGAAGGTCTGGGATACAGTAAACCTGAGGTGAAGCATCGGAATCTATAACTAGTGTCACAGGAATGGTTCAAATCATAGACAGTAAGAAGCGTCATTCTTCTTGTACTTAAGTCGGCATTGTGGCTTTTGTATTTAATTCCAATGCAATTTCTGTGTTTCATCGTCAATTAGAAGGTCAGAGGGATACAGTAAACCTGAAGTGAAGCATCGGAATCTATAACTAGTATCACAGGTATGGTTCGAAACATAGACAGTAAGAAGAGTCAGTCATTTTGTACTTTAAACGGCATTGTGCCATTTGTAGTTAATTCCGATGCAATTTCTGTGTTCCATCGTCAATACGAAGGACAGAGGGATACAGAAAACTTGAAGTGAACATCGGAATCTATAACTAGAGTCACAGGAATGGTTCAAAACATAGACAGTAAGAAGAGTCAGTCTTCTTGTACTTAAGGCGGCATTGTGCCTTTTGTATTTAATTCCGATGCAATTTCAGTGTTTCATCGTCAATAAGAAGGTCCTAGGGATACAGTAAACCTGAAATGAAGTATCGTAATCAATAACTAGTGTTACAGGAATGGTTCAAAACATAGACAGTAAGAAGAGTCAGTCTTCTTGTACTTAAGTCGTCATTCTGGCTTTTGTATTTAATTCCGATGCAATTTCTGTGTTTCATCGTCAATAAGAGGGTCCAAGGGATACAGTAAACATATAGTGAACAATCGGAATCTAAAACTGGTATCACAGGAAATTTTCAAAACATAGTCAGTAAGAAGAGTCAGGCTTCTTGTTCTTAAGTCGGCCATGTGCCTTTTGTATTTAATTGCGATGCTATTTCTGTGTTTCATCGTCAATAAGAAGGTCCAAGGGATACAGTATACCTGAAGTGAAGCATCGCAGCCTAAAACCGGTCTCACAGGAAAAGTTCAAAACATAGACAGTCAGAAGAGCCAACCTTCTTGTACTTGAGTCGGCATTGTGCCTTTTGTATTTCATTCCGATGCAATTTCTGTGTTTCATCGTCAATAAGAAGGTCAGAGGGATACAGTAAATCTGAAGTTAAGCATCGGAATCTATAACTAGTGTCACAGGAATGGTTCGAAACATAGATAGTAAGAGGAGTCAGACTTCTTGAACTTAAGTCGGCATTGTGCCTTTTGTATTTAATTCCGATGCAATTTCTGTGTTTCATCGTCAATAAGAAGGTCAGAAGGATACAGTAAACCTGAAGTAAAGCATCCGAATCTAAAACTGGTCTCACAGGAAATGTTCAAAACTTAGTCAGTAAGAGGTGTCAGTCTTCTTGTACTTAAGTCGGCATTGTGCCCTTTGTATTTAATTCCGATGCAATTTCTGTGTTTCATCGTCAATAAGAAGGTCTGGGGTACAGCAAACCTGAAGTGAAGCATCGGAATCTATAACTAGTGTCACAGGTATGGTTCAAATCATAGACAGTAAGAAGCGTCATTCTTCTTGTTCTTATGACGGCATTGTGGCTTTTGTATTTAATTCCGATGCAATTTTTGTGTTTCATCGTCAATAAGAAGGTCAGAGGGATACAGTAAACCTGAAGTGAAGCATCGGAATCTCTAACTAGTGTCACAGCAATGGTTCAAAACATAGACAGTAAGAAGCGTCAGTCTTCTTGTTCTTAAGTCGGCAATGTTCATTTTGAATTTTATTCCGAAACAATTTCTGTGTTTCATCGTCAATAAGAAGGGCAGAGGGATACAGTAAACCTGAAGTGAAGCATCGGAATCTAAAACTGGTCTCACAGGAAATGTTCAAAGCATAGTCATGAAGAGGAGTCAGTCTTCTTGTACTTAAGTCGGCATTGTGACTTTTAAATTTAATTACGATGCAATTTCTGTGTTTCATCGTCAATTAGAAGGTCAGAGGGATACTGTAAACCTGAAGTGAAGCATCGGAATCTATAACTAGTGTCACAGGAATGGTTCGAAACATAGAGAGTAAGTAGAGTCAGTCTTCTTGTACTTGAAACGGCATTGCCCCTTTTGTATTTAATTCCGATGCAATTCCTGTGTTCCATCGTCAATACGAAGGACAGAGGGACACAGGTAACCTGAAGTGAAGCATCGGAAACTATAACTAGAGTCACAGGAATGGTTCAAAACATAGACAGTAAGAAGAGTCAGTCTTCTTTTACTTAAGGCGCCATTGTGCCTTTTGTATTTAATTCCGATGCAATTTCTCTGTTTCATCGTCAATAAGAAGGTCCTAGGGATACAGTAAACATATAGTGAAGCATCGGAATCTAAAACTGGTCTCACAGGAAATGTTCAAAGCATAGTCAGTAAGAGGAGTCAGTCTTCTTTTACTTAAAACGGCATTGTGACTTTTGTATTTAATTTCGATGCAATTTATGTGTTTCATCGTCAATAAGAAGGACCAAGGGATACAGTAAACCTGAAGTGAAGCATCGTAATCAATAACAAGTGTTACAGGAATGGTTCAAAACATAGACAGTAAGAAGAGTCAGTCTTCTTGTACTTAAGTCGTCATTGTGGCTTTTGTATTCAATTCCAATGCAATTTCTGTGTTTCATCGTCAATAAGAGGGTCCAAGGGATACAGGTAACATATAGTGAAGCATCGGAATCTAAAACTGGTCTCACAGGAAATGTTCAAAACATAGTCAGTAAGAAGAGTCAGTCTTCTTGTGCTTAAGTCGGCATTGTGCCTTTTGTATTTAATTGCGATGCAATTTCTGTGTTTCATTGTCAATAAGAAGGTCCAAGGGATACAGCAAACCTGAAGTGAAGCATCGGAATCCAATACCGGTCTCACAGGAAAGGTTCAAAACATAGTCAGTAGGAGGGGTCAGTCTTCTTGTACTGAAGTTGGCATTGTGCCTTTTGTTTTTAATTCCTATGCAATATCTGTGTTTGATCGTCAATAAGAAGGTCAGAAGGATACAGTAAACCAGAAGTAAAGCATCTGAATCTAAAACTGGTCTCACAGGAAATGTTAAAAACATTGTCCGTAAGAGGAGTCAGTCTTCTTGTACTTAAGTCGGCATTGTGCCTTTTGTATTTAATTCCGAAGCAATTTCTGTGTTTCATCGTCAATAAGAAGGTCTGGGATACAGTAAACCTGAAGTGAAGCATCGGAATCTATAACTAGTGCCACAGGAATGGTTCAAAATATAGTCAGTAAGAAGAGTCTGTCATCTTGTACTTAAGACGGCATTGTGCCTTTTCTATTTAATTCCGATGCAATTTCTGTGTTTCATCGCCAATAAGAAGGTCAGAGGGATTAAGTAAACCTGAAGTGAAGCATCGGAATCTAAAACCGGTCTCAAAGGAAAGGTTCAAAACGTAGACAGTAAGAAGGGTCAGTCATCTTGTAGTTAAGTCGGCATTGTGCCTTTTGTATTTAATCCCGATGAAATTTCTGTGTTCCATCGTCAATAAGAAGATCAGAGGGATACAGTAAACCTGAAGTGAAGCATCGGAATCTATAACTAGTGTCACTGGAATGGTTCAAAACATAGACAGTAAGAAGAGTCAGTCTTCTTGTACTTAAGTCGGCATTGTGCCTTTGCTATTTAATTCTGATGCAACTTCTGTGTTTCGTCGTCAATTACAAGGTGCAAGGGATACAGTAAACCTGAACTGAAGCATCGGAATCTAAAACCGGTCTCACAGGAAAGGTTCAAAACATAGGCAGTAAGAAGAGCCAGTCTTCTTGTACTTGAGTCGGCATTGTGCCGTTTGTATTTCATTCCAATGCAATTTCTGCGTTTCATCGTCAATAAGATGGTCAGAGGAATACAGTAAATCTGAAGCTACGCATCGGAATCTATAACTAATGTCACAGGAATGGTTCAAAACATAGTAAGAGGAGTCAGTCTTCTTGTACCTAAGTCGGCATAGGCCTTTTGTATTTCATTCCGATGCAATTTCTGTATTTCATCGTCAATAGAAGGTCAAGGGTTACAGTAAACATGTAGTGAAGCATCGGAATCTAAAACTGGTCTCACAGGAAATGTTCAAAGCATAGTCAGTAAGAGGAGTCAGTCTTCTTGTACTTATGTCGGCATTGTGCAATTTGTATTTAATTCCGATGCAATTTCTGTGTTTCATCGTCAATATGAGGGACTGGGATACAGTAAACCTGAAGTGAAGCATCGGAATCAATAACTAGTGTCACAGGAATGGTTCAAATCGTAGACAGTAAGAAGCGTCATTCTTCTTGTACTTATGTCGTCATTGTGGCTTTTGTATTTAATTCCGATGCAATTTCTGTGTTTCATCGTCAATAAGAAGGTGAGAGGGATACAGTAAACCTGAAGTGAAACATCGCAATCTATAACTAGTGTCACAGGAATGGTTCAAAACATAGACAGTAAGATGAGTCAGTCTTCTTGTACTGAGTCGGCATTGTGCCTTTTGTATTTCATTCCGATGCAATTTCTGTATTTCATCGTCGATAAGAAGGTGCAAGGGTTGCAGTAAAGATATAGTGCAGCATCGGAATCTAAAACTGGTCTCACAGGAAATGTTCAAAACATAGTCAGTAAGAGGAGTCATTCTTTTTGTACTGAAGTTGGCATTGTGCCTTTTGTTTTTAATTCCTATGCAATATCTGTGTTTGATCGTCAATAAGAAGGTCAGAAGGATACAGTAAACCAGAAGTAAAGCATCTGAATCTAAAACTGGTCTCACAGGAAATGTTAAAAACATTGTCCGTAAGAGGAGTCAGTCTTCTTGTACTTAAGTCGGCATTGTGCCTTTTGTATTTAATTCCGAAGCAATTTCTGTGTTTCATCGTCAATAAGAAGGTCTGGGATACAGTAAACCTGAAGTGAAGCATCGGAATCTATAACTAGTGCCACAGGAATGGTTCAAAATATAGTCAGTAAGAAGAGTCTGTCATCTTGTACTTAAGACGGCATTGTGCCTTTTCTATTTAATTCCGATGCAATTTCTGTGTTTCATCGCCAATAAGAAGGTCAGAGGGATTAAGTAAACCTGAAGTGAAGCATCGGAATCTAAAACCGGTCTCACAGGAAAGGTTCAAAACGTAGACAGTAAGAAGGGTCAGTCATCTTGTAGTTAAGTCGGCATTGTGCCTTTTGTATTTAATCCCGATGAAATTTCTGTGTTACATCGTCAATAAGAAGATCAGAGGGATACAGTAAACCTGAAGTGAAGCATCGGAATCTATAACTAGTGTCACTGGAATGGTTCAAAACATAGACAGTAAGAAGAGTCAGTCTTCTTGTACTTAAGTCGGCATTGTGCCTTTGCTATTTAATTCTGATGCAACTTCTGTGTTTCGTCGTCAATAACAAGGTGCAAGGGATACAGTAAACCTGAACTGAAGCATCGGAATCTAAAACCGGTCTCACAGGAAAGGTTCAAAACATAGGCAGTAAGAAGAGCCAGTCTTCTTGTACTTGAGTCGGCATTGTGCCGTTTGTATTTCATTCCGATGCAATTTCTGTGTTTCATCGCCAATTACAAGGTCAGAGGGATACAGTAAACGTGAAGTGAAGCATCGGAATCTATAACTAGTGTCACAGGAATGGTTCGAAACATAGACAGTAAGAAGAGTCAGTCTTCTTGTACTTGAAACGGCATTGTGCCTTTTGTAGTTCATTCCGATGCAATTTCTGTGTTCCTTCGTCAATACGAAGGACAGAGGGATACAAGAAACCTGAATTGAAGCATCGGAATCTATAACTAGAGTCATAGGAATGGTTCAAAACATAGACAGTAAGAAGAGTCAGTCTTCTTGTTTTTAAGGCGGCATTACGCCTTTTCTATTTAATTCCGATGCATTTTCTGTGTTTCATCGTCAATAAGAAGGACAGAGGGATACCGTAAACATATAGTGAAGCATCGGAATCCAAAACTGGTCTCACAGGAAATGTTCAAATCTTAGTCAGTAAGAAGAGTCAGTCTTCTTGTACTTAAGTCGACATTATGCCTTTTGTATTTAATTCCGATGCAATTTCTGTGTTTCATCGTCAATAAGAAGGTCCAAGGGATACAGTAAACATATAATGAAGCATCGGAATCTAAAACTGGTCTCACAGTAAATGTTCAATGCATAGTCAGTAAGAGGAATCAGTCTTCTTTTACTTAAGTCGGCATTGTGCATTTTCTATTTAATTCCGATGCAATTTCTGTGTTTCATCGTCAATAACAAGGTCAGAGGGATTAAGTAAACCTGAAGTGAAGCATCGGAATCTAAATCCGGTCTCACAGGAAAGGTTCAAAACGTAGACGGTAAGAAGGGTCAGTCATCTTGTAGTTAAGTCGGCATTGTGCATTTTGTATTTAATCCCGATGAAATTTCTGTGCTCCATCGTCAATAAGAATGTCAGAGGGATACAGTAAACCTGAAGTGAAGCATCGGAATCTATAACTAGTGTCACAGGAATGGTTCAAAACATAGACAGTAAGAAGAGTCAGTCTTCTTGTACTTAAGTCGGCATTGTGCCTTTCCTATTTAATTCTGATGCAACTTCTGTGTTTCGTCGTCAACAACAAGGTCGAAGGGATACAGTATACCTGAAGTGAAGCATCGGAATCTAAAACCGGTCTCACAGGAAAGGTTCAAAATATAGACAGTAAGAAGAGCCAGTCCTCTTGTACTTCAGTCGGCATTGTGCCTTTTATATTTAATTCCGATGCAATTTCTGTGTTTCATCGTCAATAAGAAGGTCAGAGGGATACAGTAAACCTGAAGTGAAACATCTGAATCTATAACTAGTGTCACAATAATGGTTCAAACATAGACAGTAAGAAGAGTCAGTCTTTTTATACATAAGTCGGTATTGTGACTTTTGTATTTAATTCCGATGCATTTTCTGTGTTTCATCGTCAATAAGAAGGTCCAAGGGATACAGTAAACATATAGTGAAGCATCGGAATCTAAAACTGGTCTCACAGGAAATGTTCAAAGCATAGTCAGTAAGAGGAGTCAGTCTTCTTTTACTTAAGTCGGCATTGTGCCCTTCGTATTTATTTCCGATGCAATTTCTGTGTTTCATCGTATATAAGAAGGTCAGAGGGATACAGTAAACCCGAAGTGAAGCTTCGGAATCTATAACTAGTGTCACAGTAATGGTTCAAAACATAGACAGTAAGAAGAGCCAGTCTTCTTGTACTTTGGTCGGCATTGTGCCTTTCCTATTTAATTCTGATGCAACTTCTGTGTTTCGTCGTCACTAACAAGGTCCATGGGGTACCGTAAACCCGAAATGAAGCATCGGAATCTGAATCCGGTCTCACAGGAAATGTTCAAATCATACTCAGTAAGAGGAGTCAGTCTTCCTGTACTTAAGTCGGAATTATGCCTTTTCTATTTAATTCCGGTGCAATTTCTGTGTTTCATCGTCAATAAGAAGGTCCAAGGGATTCAGTAAACATATAGTGAAGCATCGGAATCTAAAACTGGTCTCACAGGAAATGTTCAAATCATAGTAGTAGGAGGAGTCAGTCTTCTTGTACTTAAGTCGGCATTGTGCCTTTTGTATTTAATTCCGATGCAATTTCTGTGTTTCATCGTCAATAAGAAGGTCCAAGGGATACAGTAAACCTGAAGTGAAGCATCACAGTCTAAAACCGGTCATACAGGAAAGGTTCAAATCATAGACAGTAAGAAGAGCCAGTCTTCTTGTACTTGAGTCGGCATTGTGCATTTTGTATTTAATTCCGATGCAATTTCTGTGTTTCATCGTCAATAAGAAGGTCAAAGCGATACAGTAAACCTGAAGTGAAGCATCGGAATCATTACTAGTGTCACAGGAATGGTTCAAACATAGACAGTAAGATGAGTCTGTCTTCTTGTACTTAAGTCGGCATTGTGCCTTTTCTATTTAATTCCGGTGCAATTTCTGTGTTTCATCGTCAATAAGAAGGTCCAAGGGATACAGTAAACATATAGTGAAGCTCCGGAAACTAAAACTGGTCTTACAGGAAATGTTCAAATCATAGTAGTAAGAGGAGTCAGTCTTCTTGTACTTAAGTCGGAATTGTGCCTTTTCTATTTAATTCCGGTGCAATTTCTGTGTTTCATCGTCAATAAGAAGGTCCAAGGGATACAGTAAACATATAGTGAAGCATCGGAATCTAAAACTGGTCTCACAGTAAATGTTCAAGTCATAGTAGTAAGAGGAATCAGTCCTCTTGTACTTAAGTCGGCATTGTGCCTTTTGTATTTCATTCCGATGTAATTTCTGTGTTTCATCGTCAATAAGATGGTCAGAGGAATACAGTAAAACTGAAGCTACGCATCGGAATCTATAACTAATGTCACAGGAATGGTTCAAAACATAGATAGTAAGAGGCGTCAGTCTTCTTGTACTTAAGTCGGCATTGTGCCTTTTGTATTTCATTCCGATGCAATTTCTGTATTTCATCGTCAATAGGAAGGTCCAAGGGTTACAGTAAACATATAGTGAAGCATCGGAATCTAAAACTGGTCTCACAGGAAATGTTCAAAGCATAGTCAGTAAGAGGAGTCAGTCTTCTTGTACTTATGTCGGCATTGTGCCATTTGTATTTAATTCCGATGCAATTTCTGTGTTTCATCGTCAATAAGAAGGTCAGGAGGATACAGTAAACCTGAAGTAGAGCATCCGAACCCTAAACTGGTCTCACAGGTAAAGTTCAAAACTTAGTCAGTAAGCGGAATAAATCTTCTTGTACTTAAGTCGGCATTGTGCCCTTTGTATTTCATTCCGATGCAATTTCTGTGTTTCATCGTCAATAAGAAGGACTGGGATACAGTAAACCCGAAGTGAAGCATCGGAATCAATAACTAGTGTCACAGGAATGGTTCAAACCATAGACAGTAAGAAGCGTCATTCTTCTTGTACTTATGTCGGCATTGTGGCTTTTCAATTTAATTCCGAAGCATTTTCTGTGTTTCATCGTCAATAAGAAGGACAGAGGGATTCAGTAAATATTTAGTGAAGCATCGGAATCTAAAACTGGTCTCACAGGAAATGTTCAATGCATAGTCAGTAAGAGGAATCAGTCTTCTTTTACTTAAGTCGGTATTGTGCCTTTTGTATTTAATTCCGATGCAATTTCTGTTATTCATCGTCAATAAGAAGGTCAGAAGGATACAGTAAACCTGAAATAAAGCATCGGAATCTAAAACTGGTCTCACAGGAAATGTTCAAACATAGACAGTAAGAGGAGTCAGTCTTCTTGTACTTAAGCCGTCATTGTGGCTGTTGTATTTAATTCCGATGCAATTTCTGTGTTTCATCGTCAATAATAGGGTCCAAGGGATACAGTAAACATATAGTGAAGCATCGGAATCTAAAACTGGTCTCACAGGAAATGTTCAAGACATAGTCAGTAAGAAGAGTCTGTCTTGTTGTACTTAAGTCGGCATTGTGCCTTTTGTATTTAATTGCGATGCACTTTCTGTGTTTCATCGTCAATGAGAAGGTCCAAGGGATACAGTAAACCTATAGTGAAGCATCGGAATCCAAAACCGGTCTCACAGGAATGGTTTAAAACATAGTCAGGAAAAGGAGTCAGTCTTCTTGTACTTAAGTCGGCATTGTGCCTTTTGTATTTAATTCCGATGCAATTTCTGTTATTCATCGTCAATAAGAAGGTCAGAAGGATACAGTAAACCTGAAATAAAGCATCGGAATCTAAAACTGGTCTCACAGGAAATGTTCAAACATAGACAGTAAGAGGAGTCAGTCTTCTTGTACTTAAGTCGGCATTGTGCCTTTTGTATTTAATTCCGATGCAATTTCTGTGTTTCATCGTCAATAAGAAGGTCTGGGATACAGTAAACCTGAAGTGAAGCATCGGAATCTATAACTAGTGCCACAGGAATGGTTCAAAACATAGTCAGTAAGAAGAGTCTGTCTTCTTGTACTTAAGTCGGCATTGTGCCTTTTTTATTTAATTCCGATGCAATTTCTGTGTTTCATCGTCAATAAGAAGGTCAGAGGGATTAAGTAAAACTGAAGTGAAGCATCGGAATCTAAATCCGGTCTCACAGGAAAGGTTCAAAACGTAGACAGTAAGAAGGGTCAGTCATCTTGTAGTTAAGTCGGCATTGTGCCTTTTGTATTTAATCCCGATGAAACTTCTGTGCTCCATCGTCAATAAGAATGTCAGCGGGATACAGTAAACCTGAAGTGAAGCATCGGAATCTATAACTAGTGTCACAGGAATGGTTCAAAACATAGACAGTATGATGAGTCAGTCTTCTTGTACTTAAGTCGGCATTGTGCCTTTCCTATTTAATTCTGATGCAACTTCTGTGTTTCGTCGTCAATAACAAGGTCCAAGGGATACAGTAAACCTGAAGTGAAGCATCGGAATCTAAAACCGGTCTCACAGGAAAGGTTCAAAACATAGACACTAGGAAGAGCCAGTCTTCTTGTACTTGAGTCGGCACTGTGCGTTTTATATTTAATTCCGATGGAATTTCTGTGTTTCATCGTCAATAAGAAGGTGGGAGGGATACAGTAAACCTGATGTGAAGCATCGGAATCTAATACTGGTCTCAGAGGAATTGTTCATAACATAGTCTGTCAGAGGAGTCAGTCTTCTTGTACTTAAGTCGGAATTGTGCCATTTGTATTTAATTCCGATGCAATTTCTGTGTTTCATCGCCAATAAGAAGGTCAGAGGGATACAGTAAACCCGAAGTGAGGCTTCGGAATCTATAACTAGTGTCACAGCAATGGTTCTAAACATAGACAGTAAGAAGAGTCAGTCCTCTTGTACTTAAGTCGGCATTGTGCGTTTCCTATTTAATTCTGATGCTACTTCTGTGTTTCGTCGTCAATAACAAGGTCCATGGGATACAGTAAACCTGAAGTGCAGCATCGGAATCTGAAACCGGCCTCACAGGAAAGGTTAAAAACATAGACAGTAAGAAGAGCCAGTCTTCTTGTACTCTAGTCGGCATTGTGCCTTTTATATTTAATTCCGATGCAATTTCTGTTTTTCATCGTCAATAGGAAGGTGTGAGGGATACAGTAAATCAGAAGTGAAGCATCGGAATCTATAACTAGTGTCACAGGAATAGTTCAAATTATAGACAGTAAGAAGAGTCAGTCTTCTTGTACTGAAGTCGGCATTGTGCCTTTTGTATTTCATTCCGATGCCATTTCTGTGTTTCATCGTCAATAAGATGGTTAGAAGGATACAAGAAACCTGTAGTAAAGCATCGGAATCTAAAACCGGTCTCACAGGAAATGTTCAAAGCATAGTCAGTAACAGGAGTCAGTCTTCTTGAACTTAAGTCGGCATTGTGCCCTTTGTATTTAATTCCGATGCAATTTCTGTGTTTCATCGTCAATAAGATGGACAGAGGGATACAGTAATCCTGAAGTGAAGCATCGGAATCTACAACTAGTGTCTCAGCAATGTTTCAAAACATAGACAGTAAGAAGCGTCAGTCTTCTTGTAGTTGAGTCGGTAATGTGGATTTTGTATTTAATTACGATGCAATTTCGTTGTTTCATCGTCAATAAGAAGGTCGGAGGGATACAGTAAACCTGAAGTGCAGCATCGGAATCATTAACTAGTGTCACAGGAGTGGTTCAAAACATAGACAGTAAGAAGAGGCTGTCTTCTTGTACTTAAGTCGGCATTGTGCCTTTTCTATTTAATTCCCATGCAATTTCTGTGTTTCATTGTCAATTAGAAGGTCCAAGGGATACAGTAAACATATAGTGAAGCACCGGAATCTAAAACTGGTCTCACAGGAAATGTTCCGATCATAGACAGTAAGATGAGCCAGTCTTCTTGTACTTGAGTCGGCATTGTGCCTTTTATATTTAATTCCGATGCAATTTCTGTTTTTCATCGTCAATAGGAAAGTGAGAGGGATACAGTAAACCTGAAGTGAAGCATCGGAATCTATAACTAGTGTCACAGGAATGGTTCAAAACATAGACAGTAAGAAGAGTCAGTCTTCTTGTACTTAATTCGACATTGTGCCTTTTGTATTTCATTCCGATGCAATTTCTGTGTTTCATCGTCAATAAGATGGTCAGAAGGATACAGTAAATCTGAAGTAAAGCATCGGAATCTAAAACCGGTCTCACAGGAAATGTTCAAACATAGTCAGTAAGAGGAGTCAGTCTTCTTGTACTTAAGTCGGCATTGTGCCCTTTGTATTTAATTGCGATGCAGTTTCTGTGTTTCATCGTCAATAAGAAGGAAAGAGGGACACAGTAAACCAGAAGTGAAGCATCGGAATCTACAACTAGTGTCACAGCAATGTTTCAAACATAGACGGTAAGAAGCGTCAGTCTTCTTGTACTTAAGTCGGCAATGTGCATTTTGTATTTAATTCCGATGCAATTTCTGTGTTTCATCGTCCATAATAAGGTCAGAGGGATACAGTAAACCTGAAGTGAAGCATCGGAATCATTAACTAGTGTCACAGGAATGGTTCAAAACATAGACAGCAAGAAAAGTCTGTCTTCTTGTACTTAAGTCGGCATTGTGCCTTTTCTATTTAATTCCGATGCAATTAGTGTGTTTCATCGTCAATAAGAAGGTCCAAGGAATACAGTAAACCTGAAGTGAACCAACACAGTCTAAAACCGGTCACACAGGAAAGGTTCACAACATATATAGTAAGAAGAGCCAGTCTTCTTGTACTTGAGTCGGCATTGTGCATTTTATATTTAATTCCGATGCAATTTCTGTTTTTCATCGTCAATAGGAAGGTGAGAGGGATACAGTAAACATATAGTGAAGCACCGGAATCTAAAACTGGTCTCACAGGAAATGTTCAAATCATAGTAGTAAGAGGAGTCAGTCTTCTTGTACTTCAGTCGGCATTGTGCCTTTTGTATTTAATTCCAATGCAATTTCTGTGTTTCATCGTCAATAAGAAGGTCCAAGGGATACAGTAAACCTGAAGTGAAGCATCGCAGTCTAAAACCTGTCTCACAGGAAAGGTTCAAAACATAGAGAGTAAGAAGAGCCAGTCTTCTTGTACTTGAGTCGGCATTGTCTTTTTTTTATTTAATTCCAATTAACGTTCTGTGTTTCATCGTCAATAAGAATGTCAGAGGGATACAGTAAACCTGAAGTGAAGCATCGGAATCTATAACTAGTGTCACAGGAATGGTTCAAAACATAGACAGTATGATGAGTCAGTCTTCTTGTACTTAAGTCGGCATTGTGCCTTTCCTATTTAATTCTGATGCAACTTCTGTGTTTCGTCGTCAATAACAAGGTCCAAGGGATACAGTAAACCTGAAGTGAAGCATCGGAATCTAAAACCGGTCTCACAGGAAAGGTTCAAAACATAGACACTAGGAAGAGCCAGTCTTCTTGTACTTGAGTCGGCACTGTGCGTTTTATATTTAATTCCGATGGAATTTCTGTGTTTCATCGTCAATAAGAAGGTGGGAGGGATACAGTAAACCTGAAGTGAAGCATCGGAATCCATAACTAGTGTCACAGGAATGGTTCAAAACATAGACAGTAAGAAGAGTCAGTCTTCTTGTACTTAAGTCGGCATTGTGCCTTTTGTATATAATTCCGATGCAATTTCTGTGTTTCATCGTCAATACGACGTTCAGAGGGATACAGTAAACCTGAAATGAAGCTTCATAATCTATAATTAGTGTCATAGGAGTGGTTCTAAACATAGACAGTATGAAGAGTCAGTCTTCTTGTACATAAGTCGGCATTGTGCTTTTCCTATTTCATTCTGATGCAATTTCTGTGTTTCGTCGTCAATAACAACGTCCAAGGGATATAGTAAACCTGAAGTGAATCATCGGAATCTAAAATCGGTCTCACAGGAAAGTTTCAAAACATAGACAGTAGGAAGAGTCAGTCTTCTTGTACTTAAGTCGGCATTGTGCTTTTTGTATTTCATTCCGCTGCAATTTCTGTATTTCATCGTCGATAAGAAGGTCCAAGGGATACAGTAAACATATAGTGCAGCATCGGAATCTAAAACTGGTCTCACAGGAAATGTTCAAAGCATAGTCAGTAAGAGGAGTCAGTCTTCTTTTACTTATGTCGGCATTGTGCCCTTCATATTTATTTCGGATGCAATTTCTGTGTTTTATCGTCAATAAGAAGGTCAGAGGGATACAGTAAACCTGAAGTGAAGCATCGGATTCATTAACTAGTGTCATAGGAATGGTTCAAAACAAAGACAGTAAGAAGAGTCTGTCTTCTTGTAAGTAAGTCGGCATTGTGCCTTTTCTATTTAATTCCGATGCAATTTCTGAGTTTCATCGTCAATTAGAAGGTCCAACGGATAGAGTAAACATATAGTGAAGCACCGGAATCTAAAACTGGTCTCACAGGAAATGTTCAAATCATAGTAGTAAGAGGAGTCAGTCTTCCTGTACTTAAGTCGGCATTGTGCCCTTTGTATTTAATTCCGATGCAATTTCTGTGTTTCATCGTCAATAAGAAGGACCAAGGGATACAGTAAACCTGAAGTGAAGCATCGCAGTCTAAAACCGGTCTCACAGGAAAGGTTCAAAACATAGACAGTAAGAAGAGCCAGTCTCCTTGTACTTGAGTCGGCATTGTGCGTTTTGTATTTAATTCCGATGCAATTTCTGTGTTTCATCGTCAATAAGAAGGTCTGAGGGATATAGTAAACCTGAAGTGAAGCATCGGAATCATTACTAGCGTCACAGCAATGGTTCAACACATAGACAGTAAGAAGAGTCTGTCTTCTTGTACTTAAGTCGGCATTGTGCATTTTCTATTTAATTCCCATGCAATTTCTGTGTTTCATCGTCAATTAGAAGGTCCAAGGGATACAGTAAACATATAGTGAAGCACCGGAATCTAAAACTGGTCTCACAGGAAATGTGCAAATCATAGTAGTAAGAGGAGTCAGTCTTCTTGTACTTAAGTCGGCATTGTGCCTTTTGTATTTAATTCCGATGCAATTTCTGTGTTTAATCGTCAATAAGATGGACAGAGAGACACAGTAAACCTGAAGTGAAGCATCGGAATCTACAACTAGTGTCACAGCAATGTTTGAAAACATAGACAGTAAGAAGCGTCAGTCTTCTTGTACTTAAGTCGGCAATAGGAATTCTGTATTTAATTCCGATCAATATCTATGTTTCATCGTCAATAAGAAGGTCCAAGGGATACAGTAAACATATAGTGCAGCATCGGAATCTAAAATTTGTCCCACAGGAAATGTTCAAAACATAGTCAGCAAGAGGAGTCAGTCTTTTTGTACTTAAGTCGGCATTGTGCCTTTTGTATTTAATTCCGATGCAATTTCTGTGTTTCATCGTCAATAGGAAGGTCAGAGGGATACAGTAAACCTGAAGTGAAGCATCGGAATCTAATACTGGTCTCAGAGGAATTGTTCATAACATAGTCTGTCAGAGGAGTCAGTCTGCTTGTACTTAAGTCGGAATTGTGCCATTTGTATTTAATTCCGATGCAATTTCTGTGTTTCATCGCCAATAAGAAGGTCAGAGGGAAACAGTAAACCCGAAGTGAGGCTTCGGAATCTATAACTAGTGTCACAGCAATGGTTCTAAACATAGACAGTAAGAAGAGTCAGTCCTCTTGTACTTAAGTCGGCATTGTGCGTTTCCTATTTAATTCTGATGCTACTTCTGTGTTTCGTCGTCAATAACAAGGTCCATGGGATACAGTAAACCTGAAGTGCAGCATCGGAATCTGAAACCGGCCTCACAGGAAAGGTTAAAAACATAGACAGTAAGAAGAGCCAGTCTTCTTGTACTCTAGTCGGCATTGTGCCTTTTATATTTAATTCCGAAGCAATTTCTGTTTTTCATCGTCAATAGGAAGGTGTGAGGGATACAGTAAATCAGAAGTGAAGCATCGGAATCTATAACTAGTGTCACAGGAATAGTTCAAATTATAGACAGTAAGAAGAGTCAGCCTTCTTGTACTTAAGTCGGCATTGTGCCTTTTGTATTTCATTCCGATGCCATTTCTGTGTTTCATCGTCAATAAGATGGTTAGAAGGATACAAGAAATCTGTAGTAAAGCATCGGAATCTAAAACCGGTCTCACAGGAAATGTTCAAAGCATAGTCAGTAACAGGAGTCAGTCTTCTTGAACTTAAGTCGGCATTGTGCCCTTTGAATTTAATTCCGATGCAATTTCTGTGTTTCATCGTCAATAAGATGGACAGAGGGATACAGTAAACCTGAAGTGAAGCATCGGAATCTACAACTAGTGTCTCAGCAATGTTTTAAAACATAGACAGTAAGAAGCGTCAGTCTTCTTGTAGTTAAGTCGGCAATGTGGATTTTGTATTTAATTACGATGCAATTTCGTTGTTTCATCGTCAATAAGAAGGTCGGAGGGATACAGTAAACCTGAAGTGCAGCATCGAAATCATTAACTAGTGTCACAGGAGTGGTTCAAAACATAGACAGTAAGAAGAGGCTGTCTTCTTGCACTTAAGTCGGCATTGTGCCTTTTCTATTTAATTCCCATGCAATTTCTGTGTTTCATTGTCAATTAGAAGGTCCAAGGGATACAGTAAACATATAGTGAAGCACCGGAATCTAAAACTGGTCTCACAGGAAATGTTCCGATCATAGACAGTAAGATGAGCCAGTCTTCTTGTACTTGAGTCGGCATTGTGCCTTTTATATTTAATTGCGATGCAATTTCTGTTTTTCATCGTCAATAGGAAAGTGAGAGGGATACAGTAAACCTGAAGTGAAGCATCGGAATCTATAACTAGTGTCACAGGAATGGTTCAAAACATAGACAGTAAGAAGAGTCAGTCTTCTTGTACTTAATTCGACATTGTGCCTTTTGTATTTCATTCCGATGCAATTTCTGTGTTTCATCGTCAATAAGATGGTCGGAAGGATACAGTAAATCTGAAGTAAAGCATCGGAATCTAAAACCGGTCTCACAGGAGATGTTCAAACATAGTCAGTAAGAGGAGTCAGTCTTCTTGTACTTAAGTCGGCATTGTGCCCTTTGTATTTAATTGCGATGCAGTTTCTGTGTTTCATCGTCAATAAGAAGGAAAGAGGGACACAGTAAACCAGAAGTGAAGCATCGGAATCTACAACTAGTGTCACAGCAATGTTTCAAAACATAGACGGTAAGAAGCGTCAGTCTTCTTGTACTTAAGTCGGCAATGTGCATTTTGTATTTAATTCCGATGCAATTTCAGTGTTTCATCGTCAATAAGAAGGTCAGAGGGATACAGTAAACCTGAAGTGAAGCATCGGAATCATTAACTAGTGTCACAGGAATGGTTCAAAACATAGACAGTAAGAAGAGTCTGTCATCTTGTACTTAAGTCAGCATTGTGCCTTTTCTATTTAATTCCGATGCAATTTCTGTATTTTATCGTCAATAAGAAGGTCCAAGGGATACAGTAAACATATAGTGAAGCACCGGAATCTACAACTGGTCTCACAGGATATGTTCAAATCATAGTAGTAAGAGGAGTCAGTCTTCTTGTACTTAAGTCGGCATTGTGCCTTTTGTATTTAATTCCGTTGCAATTTCTGTGTTTCATCGTCAATAAGAAGGTCTAATGGATACAGTAAACCTGAAGTGAAGCATCGCAGTCTAAAACCCGTCTCACAGGAAAGGTTCAAAACATAGAGCGTAAGAAGAGCCAGTCTTCTTGTACTTGAGTCGGCATTGTGCTTCTTGTATTTAATTCCAATGAACTTTCTGTGTTTCATCGTCAATAAGAAGGTCAGAGGGATACAGTAAACCTGAAGTGAAGCATCGGAATTTGTAACTAGCGTCACAGGAATGGTTCAAAACGTAGACAGGAAGAAGAGTCAGTCCTCTTGTACCTAAGTCGGAATTGTGCCTTTCCTATTTAATTCTGATGCAACTTCTGTGTTTCGTCGTCAGTAACGACGTCCAAGGGATACAGTAAACCTGAAGTGAAGCTTCGGAATCTAAAGCCGGTCTCACAGGAAAAGTTCAAATCATAGACAGTAAGAAGAGCCAGTCATCTTGTACTTGAGTCGGCATTGTGCCTTTTATATTTAATTCCGATGCAATTTCTGTGTTTCATCGTCAATAAGAACGTGGCAGGGATACAGTAAAGCTGAAGTGAAGCATCGGAATCTATAACTAGTGTCACGGGAATGGTTCAAAACATAGAGAGTAAGAAGAGTCAGTCTTCTTGTACTTAAGTCGGCATTGTGCCTTTTGTATTTCATTCCGATGCAATTTCTGTGTTTCATCGTCAATAAATGGTCAGAAGGATACAGTAAACCTGAAGTGAAGCATCGGAATCTACAACTAGTGTCACAGCATTGTTTCAAAACATAGACAGTAAGAAGCGTCAGTCTTCTTGTACTTAAGTCGGCAATGTGCATTTTGTATTTAATTCCGATGCAATTTCTGTGTTTCATCGTCAATAAGAAGGTCAGAGGGATACAGTAAACCTGAAGTGAAGCATGGGAATCATTAACTAGTGTCACAGGAATGTTTCAAAACATAGACAGTAAGAAGAGTGTGTCGTCTTGTACTTAAGTTGGCATTGTGCCTTTTCTATTTAATTCCGATGCAATTTCTATGTTTCATCGTCAATAAGAAGGTCCAAGGGATACAGTAAACATATAGTGAAGCACCGGAATCTAGAACTGGTCTCACAGGAAATGTTCATATCATAGTAGTAAGTGGAGTCAGTCTTCTTGTACTTAAGTCGGCATTGTGCCTTTTGTACTTAATTCCGATGCTATATCTGTGTTTCATCGACAATAAGAAGGACAGAGGGACACAGTAAACCTGATGTGAAGCATCGAAATCTACAACTAGTGTCGCAGCAATGTTTCAAAACATAGACACTAAGAAGCGTCAGTCTTCTTGTACTTAAGTCGGCAATGTGCATTTAGAATTTAATTCCGATGCAATTTCTGTGTTTCATCGTCAATAAGAAGGTCCAAGGGATACAGTAAACATATAGTGCAGCATCGGAATCTAAAATTGGTCTCACAGGAAATGTTCAAAACATAGTCAGTAAGAGGAGTCAGTCTTTTTGTAATTAAGTCGGCATTGTGCCTTTCGTATTTGATTCCGATGCAATTTCTGTGTTTCATCGTCAATAAGAAGGTCAGAGGGATACAGTAAACCTGAAGTGAAGCATCGGAATCTATAAGTAGTGTCACTATAATGGTTCAAACATAGACAGAAAGAGGAGTGAGTCTTCTTGTACATAAGTCGGCATTGTGCCTTTTGTATTTAATTCCGATGCAATTTCTGTGTTTCATCGTCAACAAGAAGGTCCAAGGGATACAGTAAACATATAGTGAAGCATCGGAATCCAAAACTGGTCTCACAGGAAATGTTCAAAACATAGTCAGTAAGAAGAGTATGTCTTCTTGTACTTATGTCGGCATTATGCTTTTTGTATTTAATTCCAATCCAATTTCTGTGTTTCATCGTCAATAAGAAGGTCCAAGGGATACTTTAAACATATAGTGAAGCATCGGAATGTAAAACTGGTCTCACATTAAATGTTCAAAGCACAGTCACTAAGAGGAGTCAGTCTTCTTTTACTTAAGTCGGCATTGTGCCTTTCGCATTTAATTCCGATGCAATTTTTGTGTTTCAATGTCAATAAGAATGTCCAAGGGATACAGTAAACCCGAAGTGAGGCTTCGGAATCTATTACTAGTGTCACAGTAATGGTTCAAAACATAGACAGTAAGAAGAGACAGTCTTCTTGTACTTAAGTCGGCATTGTGCCTTTCCTATTTAATTCTGATGCAACTTCTGTGTTTCGTCGTCAATAACAAGGTCCATGGGATACAGTAAACCTTAAGTGAAGCATCGTAATCTGAAACCGGCCTCACAGGAAAGGTTCAAAACATAGACTGTAAGAAGAGCCAGTCCTCTTGTACTTGAGTCGGCATTCTGCCTTTTATATTTAATTCCGATGGAATTTCTGTGTGTCATCGTCAATAAGAACGTGACAGGGATACAGTAAACCTGAAGTGAAACATCTGAATCTATAACTAGTGTCACAATAATGGTTCAAACATAGACAGTAAGAAGAGTCAGTCTTCTTGTACATAAGTCGGCATTGTGCCTTTTGTATTTAATTGCGATGCAATTTCTGTGTTTCATCGTCTATTAGAAGGTCCAAGGGATACAGTAAACATATAGTGAAGCACCGGAATCTACAACTGGTCTCACAGGATATGTTCAAATCATAGTAGTAAGAGGAGTCAGTCTTCTTGTACTTAAGTCGGCATTGTGCCTTTTGTATTTAATTCCGTTGCAATTTCTGTGTTTCATCGTCAATAAGAAGGTCCAATGGATACAGTAAACCTGAAGTGAAGCATCGCAGTCTAAAACCCGTCTCACAGGAAAGGTTCAAATCATAGTAGTAAGAGGAGTCGGTCTTCTTGTACTTAAGTCGGCATTGTGCCTTTTGTATTTAATTCCGATGCAATTTCAGTGTTTCATCGTCAATAAGAAGGTCAGAGGGATACAGTAAACCTGAAGTGAAGCATCGGAATCATTAACTAGTGTCACAGGAATGGTTCAAAACATAGACAGTAAGAAGAGTCTGTCATCTTGTACTTAAGTCAGCATTGTGCCTTTTCTATTTAATTCCGATGCAATTTCTGTATTTTATCGTCAATAAGAAGGTCCAAGGGATACAGTAAACATATAGTGAAGCACCGGAATCTACAACTGGTCTCACAGGATATGTTCAAATCATAGTAGTAAGAGGAGTCAGTCTTCTTGTACTTAAGTCGGCATTGTGCCTTTTGTATTTAATTCCGTTGCAATTTCTGTGTTTCATCGTCAATAAGAAGGTCCAATGGATACAGTAAACCTGAAGTGAAGCATCGCAGTCTAAAACCCGTCTCACAGGAAAGGTTCAAAACATAGAGCGTAAGAAGAGCCAGTCTTCTTGTACTTGAGTCGGCATTGTGCTTCTTGTATTTAATTCCAATGAACTTTCTGTGTTTCATCGTCAATAAGAAGGTCAGAGGGATACAGTAAACCTGAAGTGAAGCATCGGAATTTGTAACTAGCGTCACAGGAATGGTTCAAAACGTAGACAGTAAGAAGAGTCAGTCCTCTTGTACCTAAGTCGGAATTGTGCCTTTCCTATTTAATTCTGATGCAACTTCTGTGTTTCGTCGTCAGTAACGACGTCCAAGGGATACAGTAAACCTGAAGTGAAGCTTCGGAATCTAAAGCCGGTCTCACAGGAAAAGTTCAAATCATAGACAGTAAGAAGAGCCAGTCATCTTGTACTTGAGTCGGCATTGTGCCTTTTATATTTAATTCCGATGCAATTTCTGTGTTTCATCGTCAATAAGAACGTGGCAGGGATACAGTAAAGCTGAAGTGAAGCATCGGAATCTATAACTAGTGTCACGGGAATGGTTCAAAACATAGAGAGTAAGAAGAGTCAGTCTTCTTGTACTTAAGTCGGCATTGTGCCTTTTGTATTTCATTCCGATGCAATTTCTGTGTTTCATCGTCAATAAGATGGTCAGAAGGATACAGTAAACCTGAAGTGAAGCATCGGAATCTACAACTAGTGTCACAGCATTGTTTCAAAACATAGACAGTAAGAAGCGTCAGTCTTCTTGTACTTAAGTCGGCAATGAGCATTTTGTATTTAATTCCGATGCAATTTCTGTGTTTCATCGTCAATAAGAAGGTCAGAGGGATACAGTAAACCTGAAGTGAAGCTTGGGAATCATTAACTAGTGTCACAGGAATGTTTCAAAACATAGACAGTAAGAAGAGTCTGTCGTCTTGTACTTAAGTTGGCATTGTGCCTTTTCTATTTAATTCCGATGCAATTTCTATGTTTCATCGTCAATAAGAAGGTCCAAGGGATACAGTAAACATATAGTGAAGCACCGGAATCTAGAACTGGTCTCACAGGAAATGTTCATATCATAGTAGTAGGTGGAGTCAGTCTTCTTGTACTTAAGTCGGCATTGTGCCTTTTGTACTTAATTCCGATGCTATATCTGTGTTTCATCGTCAATAAGAAGGACAGAGGGACACAGTAAACCTGGTGTGAAGCATCGAAATCTACAACTAGTGTCGCAGCAATGTTTCAAAACATAGACACTAAGAAGCGTCAGTCTTCTTGTACTTAAGTCGGCAATGTGCATTTAGAATTTAATTCCGATGCAATTTCTGTGTTTCATCGTCAATAAGAAGGTCCAAGGGATACAGTAAACATATAGTGCAGCATCGGAATCTAAAATTGGTCTCACAGGAAATGTTCAAAACATAGTCAGTAAGAGGAGTCAGTCTTTTTGTAATTAAGTCGGCATTGTGCCTTTCGTATTTGATTCCGATGCAATATCTGTGTTTCATCGTCAATAAGAAGGTCAGAGGGATACAGTAAACCTGAAGTGAAGCATCGGAATCTATAAGTAGTGTCACTATAATGGTTCAAACATAGACAGTAAGAGGAGTGAGTCTTCTTGTACATAAGTCGGCATTGTGCCTTTTGTATTTAATTCCGATGCAATTTCTGTGTTTCATCGTCAACAAGAAGGTCCAAGGGATACAGTAAACATATAGTGAAGCATCGGAATCCAAAACTGGTCTCACAGGAAATGTTCAAAACATAGTCAGTAAGAAGAGTATGTCTTCTTGTACTTATGTCGGCATTATGCTTTTTGTATTTAATTCCAATCCAATTTCTGTGTTTCATCGTCAATAAGAAGGTCCAAGGGATACTTTAAACATATAGTGAAGCATCGGAATGTAAAACTGGTCTCACATTAAATGTTCAAAGCACAGTCACTAAGAGGAGTCAGTCTTCTTTTACTTAAGTCGGCATTGTGCCTTTCGCATTTAATTCCGATGCAATTTTTGTGTTTCAATGTCAATAAGAATGTCCAAGGGATACAGTAAACCCGAAGTGAGGCTTCGGAATCTATTACTAGTGTCACAGTAATGGTTCAAAACATAGACAGTAAGAAGAGACAGTCTTCTTGTACTTAAGTCGGCATTGTGCCTTTCCTATTTAATTCTGATGCAACTTCTGTGTTTCGTCCTCAATAACAAGGTCCATGGGATACAGTAAACCTGAAGTGAAGCATCGTAATCTGAAACCGGCCTCACAGGAAAGGTTCAAAACATAGACTGTAAGAAGAGCCAGTCCTCTTGTACTTGAGTCGGCATTGTGCCTTTTATATTTAATTCCGATGGAATTTCTGTGTTTCATCGTCAATAAGAACGTGACAGGGATACAGTAAACCTGAAGTAAAACATCTGAATCTATAACTAGTGTCACAATAATGGTTCAAACATAGACAGTAACAAGAGTCAGTCTTCTTGTACATAAGTCGGCATTGTGCCTTTTGTATTTAATTGCGATGCAATTTCTGTGTTTCATCGTCAATTAGAAGGTCCAAGGGATACAGTAAACATATAGTGAAGCACCGGAATCTAAAACTGGTCTCACAGGGAATGTTCAAATCATAGTAGTAAGAGGAGTCGGTCTTCTTGTACTTAAGTCGGCATTGTGCCTTTTGTATTTAATTCCGACGCAATTTCTGTGTTTCATCGGCAATAAGAAGGTCCAAGGGATACAGTAAACCTGAAGTGAAGCATCGCAGTCTAAAACCGGTCTCACAGGAAAGGTTCAAAGCATAGACAGTAAGAAGAGCCAGTCTTCTTGGACTTGAGTCGACATTGTGCATTTTGTATTTAATTCCGATGCAATTTCTGTGTTTCATCGTCAATAAGAAGGTCAGAGGGATACAGTAAACCTGAAGTGAAGCATCGGAATCATTAACTAGTGTCACAGGAATGGTTCAAAACATAGACAGTAAGAAGAGTCTGTCTTCTTGTACTTAAGTCTGCATTGTGCCTTTTCTATTGAATTCCGATGCAATTTCTGTGTTTCATCGTCAATAAGAAGGTCCAAGGGATACTGTAAACATATAGAGAAACACCGGAACCTAAAACTGGTCTCACAGGAAATTTTCAAATCATAGTAGTAAGAGAAGTCACTCTTCTTGTAGTTAATTCGGCATTGTGCCTTTTGTATTTAATTCCGATGCAATTTCTGTGTTTCATCGTCAATAAGAAGGTCCAAGGGATACAGTAAACCTGAAGTGAAGCATCGCAATTTAAAACCGGTCTCACAGGAAAGGTTCAAAACATAGAGAGTAAGAAGAGCCAGTCTTCTTGTACTTGAGTCGGCATTGTGCTTTTTGTATTTAATTCCGATTAACTCTCTGTGTTTCATCGTCAATATGAAGGTCAGAGGGATACAGTAAACCTGAAGTGAAGCATAGGAATTTGTAACTAGTGTCACAGGAATGGTTCAAAACATAGACAGTCAGAAGAGTCGGTCCTCTTGTACTTAAGTCGGCATTGTGCCTTTTGTATTTAATTCCGATGCAATTTCTGTGTTTCATCGTCAATAAGAAGGTCAGAGTTATACAGTAAACCTGAAGTGAAGCATCGGAATCTATAACTATATGTCACAGGAATGGTTCAAAACATAGACAATAAGAAGAGACAGTCCTCTTGTACTTAAGTCGGCATTGTGCCTTTCCTATTTAATTCTGATGCAACTTCTGTGTTTCGTCGTCAGTAACGACGTCCAAGGGATACAGTAAACCTGAAGTGAAGCATCGGAATCTAAAACCGGTCTCACAGGAAAAGTTCAAATCATAGACAGTAAGAAGAGCCAGTCATCTTGTACTTGAGTCGGCATTGTGCCTTTTATATTTAATTCCGATGGAATTTCTGTGTTTCATCGTCAATAAGAACGTGACAGGGATACAGTAAACCTGAAGTGAAACATCGGAATCTATAACTAGTTTCACGGGAATGGCTCAAAACATAGACAGTAAGAAGAGTCAGTCTTCTTGTACTTAAGTCGGCATTGTGCCTTTTGTATTTCATTCCGATGCAATTTCTGTGTTTTATCGTCACAAAGAAGGTCCAAGGGATACAGTAAACATATAGTGAAGCACCGGAATCTAAAACTGGTCTCACAGCAAATGTTCAAATCATAGTAGTAAGAGGAGTCGGTCTTCTTGTACTTAAGTCGGCATTGTGCCTTTTGTATTTTATTCCGATGCAATTTCTGTGTTTCATCGTCAATAAGAAGGTCCAAGGCATACAGTAAACCTGAAGTGAAGCATCGCAGTCTAAAACCGGTCTCACAGGAAAGGTTCAAAACATAGACAGTAAGAAGAGCCAGTCTACTTGTACTTGAGTCGGCATTATGCATTTTGTATTTAATTCCGATGCAATTTCTGTGTTTCATCGTCAATAAGAAGGTCAGAAGGGTACAGTAAACCTGAAGTGCAGCATCGGAATCATTAACTAGTGTCACAGGAATGGTTCAAAACATAGACAGTAAGAAGAGTCTGTCTTCTTGTACTTAAGTCGGCATTGTGCCATTTCTATTTAATTCCGATGCAATTTCTATGTTTCATCGTCAATACGAAGGTCCAAGGGATACAGTAAACATATAGTGAAGCACCGGAATCTAAAACTGGTCTCACAGGAAATGTTCAAATCATAGTAGTAAGAGGAGTCAGTCGTCTTGTACTTAAGTCGTCATTGTGCCTATTGTATTTAATTCCGATGCTATATCTGTGTTTCATCGTCAATAAGAAGGACAGAGGGACACAGTAAACCTGATGTGAAGCATCGAAATCTACAACTAGTGTCACAGCAATGTTTCAAAACATAGACACTAAGAAGCGTCAGTCTTCTTGTACTTAAGTCGGCAATGTGCATTTTGTATTTTATTCCGATGCAATTTCTGTGTTTCATCGTCAATAAGAAGGTCCTAGGGATACTGTAAACATATAGAGAAACACCGGAACCTAAAACTGGTCTCACAGGAAATTTTCAAATCATAGTAGTAAGAGAAGTCACTCTTCTTGTAGTTAATTCGGCATTGTGCCTTTTGTATTTAATTCCGATGCAATTTCTGTGTTTCATCGTCAATAAGATGGTCCAAGGGATACAGTAAACCTGAAGTGAAGCATCGCAATTTAAAACCGGTCTCACAGGAAAGGTTCAAAACATAGAGAGTAAGAAGAGCCAGTCTTCTTGTACTTGAGTCGGCATTGTGCTTTTTGTATTTAATTCCGATTAACTCTCTGTGTTTCATCGTCAATATGAAGGTCAGAGGGATACAGTAAACCTGAAGTGAAGCATCGGAATTTGTAACTAGTGTCACAGGAATGGTTCAAAACATAGACAGTCAGAAGAGTCGGTCCTCTTGTACTTAAGTCGGCATTGTGCCTTTTGTATTTAATTCCGATGCAATTTCTGTGTTTCATCGTCAATAAGAAGGTCAGAGTTATACAGTAAACCTGAAGTGAAGCATCGGAATCTATAACTATATGTCACAGGAATGGTTCAAAACATAGACAATAAGAAGAGACAGTCCTCTTGTACTTAAGTCGGCATTGTGCCTTTCCTATTTAATTCTGATGCAACTTCTGTGTTTCGTCGTCAGTAACGACGTCCAAGGGATACAGTAAACCTGAAGTGAAGCATCGGAATCTAAAACCGGTCTCACAGGAAAAGTTCAAATCATAGACAGTAAGAAGAGCCAGTCATCTTGTACTTGAGTCGGCATTGTGCCTTTTATATTTAATTCCGATGGAATTTCTGTGTTTCATCGTCAATAAGAACGTGACAGGGATACAGTAAACCTGAAGTGAAACATCGGAATCTATAACTAGTTTCACGGGAATGGCTCAAAACATAGACAGTAAGAAGAGTCAGTCTTCTTGTACTTAAGTCGGCATTGTGCCTTTTGTATTTCATTCCGATGCAATTTCTGTGTTTTATCGTCACTAAGAAGGTCCAAGGGATACAGTAAACATATAGTGAAGCACCGGAATCTAAAACAGGTCTCACAGCAAATGTTCAAATCATAGTAGTAAGAGGAGTCGGTCTTCTTGTACTTAAGTCGGCATTGTGCCTTTTGTATTTTATTCCGATGCAATTTCTGTGTTTCATCGTCAATAAGAAGGTCCAAGGCATACAGTAAACCTGAAGTGAAGCATCGCAGTGTAAAACCGGTCTCACAGGAAAGGTTCAAAACATAGACAGTAAGAAGAGCCAGTCTACTTGTACTTGAGTCGGCATTATGCATTTTGTATTTAATTCCGATGCAATTTCTGTGTTTCATCGTCAATAAGAAGGTCAGAAGGGTACAGTAAACCTGAAGTGCAGCATCGGAATCATTAACTAGTGTCACAGGAATGGTTCAAAACATAGACAGTAAGAAGAGTCTGTCTTCTTGTACTTAAGTCGGCATTGTGCCATTTCTATTTAATTCCGATGCAATTTCTATGTTTCATCGTCAATACGAAGGTCCAAGGGATACAGTAAACATATAGTGAAGCACCGGAATCTAAAACTGGTCTCACAGGAAATGTTCAAATCATAGTAGTAAGAGGAGTCAGTCTTCTTGTACTTAAGTCGGCATTGTGCCTATTGTATTTAATTCCGATGCTATATCTGTGTTTCATCGTCAATAAGAAGGACAGAGGGACACAGTAAACCTGATGTGAAGCATCGAAATCTACAACTAGTGTCACAGCAATGTTTCAAAACATAGACACTAAGAAGCGTCAGTCTTCTTGTACTTAAGTCGGCAATGTGCATTTTGTATTTTATTCCGATGCAATTTCTGTGTTTCATCGTCAATAAGAAGGTCCAAGGGATACAGTAAACATATAGTGCAGCATCGGAATCTAAAATTGGTCTCACAGGAAATGTTCAAAACATAGTCAGTAAGAGGAGTCAGTCTTTTTGTAATTAAGTCGGCATTGTGCCTTTTGCATTTGATTCCGATGCAATTTCTGTGTTTCATCGTCAATACGAAGGTCAGAGGGATACAGTAAACCTGAATTGAAGCATCGGAAACTATAAGTAGTGTCACTACAATGGTTCAAACATAGTCAGTAAGAAGAGTCAGTCTTCTTTTACTTAAGTCGGCATTGTGCCTTTCGTATTTAATTCCGATGCAATTTCTGTGTTTCATCGTCAATAAGAAGGTCCAAGGGATACAGTAAACAAGAAGTGAAGCTTCGGAATCTATAACTAGTGTCACAGTAATGGTTCAAAACATAGACAGTAAGAAGAGTCAGTCTTCTTGTACTTAAGTCGGCATTGTGCCTTTCCTATTTAATTCTGATGCAACTTCTGTGTTTCGTCGTCAATAACAAGGTCCATGGGATACAGTAAACCTGAAGTGAAGCATCGGAGTCTGAAACCGGCCTCACAGGAAAGGTTCAAAACATAGACTGTAAGAAGAGCCAGTCCTCTTGTACTTGAGTCGGCATTGTGCCTTTTGTATTTCATCCCGATGCAATTTCTGTGTTTCGTCGTCAATAAGATGGTCAGAAGGATACAGTAAACCTGAAGTGAAGCATCGGAATCTACAACTAGTGTCACAGCAATGTTTCAAAACATAGACAGTAAGAAGCGTCAGCCTTCTTGTACTTAAGTCGGCAATGTGCATTTTGTATTTAATTCCGATGCAATTTCTGTGTTTCATCGTCAATAAGAAGGTCCAAGGGATACAGTAAACATATAGTGAAACACCGGAATCTAAAACTGGTCTCACAGGAAATGTTCAAATCATAGACAGTAAGAAGAGCCAGTCTTCTTGTACTTGAGTCGGCATTGTGCCTTTTATATTTAATTCCGATGTAATTCTGTTTTTCATCGCCAATAGGAAGGTGAGAGGGATACAGTAAACCTGAAGTGAAGCATCGGAATCTATAACTAGTGACACAGGAATGGTTCAAAACATAGACAGTAAGTAGAGTCAGTCTTCTTGGACTTAAGTCGACAATGTGCCTTTTGTATGTCATTCCGATGCAATTTCTGTGTTTCATCGTCAATAAGATGGTCAGAAGGATACAGTAAACCTGAAGTAAAGCATCGGAATCTAAAACCGGTCTCACAGGAAATGTTCAAAACATAGTCAGTAAGAGGAGTCAGTCTTCTTGTACTTCAGTCAGCAATGTGCATTTTGTATTTAATTTTGATGCAATTTCTGTGTTTCATCGTCAATAAGAAGGTCAGAGGGATACAGAAAACCTAAAGTGAAACATCTGAATCTATAACTAGTGTCACAATAATGGTACAAACATAGACAGTAAGAAGAGTCAATCTTCTTGTACATAAGTCGGCATTGTGCCTTTTGTATTTAATTCCGATGCAATTTCTGTGTTTCATCGTCAATAAGAAGGTCCAAGTGATACAGTAAACATATAGTAAAGCATCGGAATCCAAAACTATTCTCACAGGAAATGTTCAAAACATAGTCAGTAAGAAGAGTCAGTCTTCTTGTACTTAAGTCGGCATTATGCCTTTTGTATTTAATTCCAATGCAATTTCTGTGTTTCATCGTCAATAAGAAGGTCCAAGGGATACAGTAAACATATAGTGAAGCATCGGAATCTAAACCTGGTCTCACAGGAAATGTTCAAAGCATAGTCAGTAAGAGGAGTCAGTCTTCTTTTACTTAAGTCGGTATTGTGCCCCTCGTATTTAATTCCGATGCAATTTCTGTGTTTCATCGTCAATAACAAGGTGAGAGAGATACAGTAAACCTGAAGTGAAGCATCGGAATCTATAACTAGTGTCACAGGAATGGTTCAAAACATAGACAGTAAGAAGAGTCAGTCTTCTTGTACTTAAGTCGGCATTGTGCCTTTCCTATTTAATTCTGATGCAACTTCTGTGTTTCGACGTCAATAACAAGGTCCATGGGATACAGTAAACCTGAAGTGAAGCATCGCAGTCTAAAACCCGTCTCACAGGAAAGGTTCAAATCATAGAGAGTAAGAAGAGCCAGTCTTCTTGTACTTGAGTCGGCATTGTGCTTCTTGTATTTAATTCCAATGAACTTTCTGTGTTTCATCGTCAATAAGAAGGTCAGAGGGATACAGTAAACCTGAAGTGAAGCATCGGAATTTGTAACTAGCGTCACACGAATGGTTCAAAACGTAGACAGTAAGAAGAGTCAGTCCTCTTGTACCTAAGTCGGAATTGTGCCTTTCCTATTTAATTCTGATGCAACTTCGGTGTTTCGTCGTCAGTAACGACGTCCAAGGGATACAGTAAACCTGAAGTGAAGCTTCGGAATCTAAAGCCGGTCTCACAGGAAAAGTTCAAATCATAGACAGTAAGAAGAGCCAGTCATCTTGTACTTGAGTCGGCATTGTGCCTTTTATATTTAATTCCGATGCAATTTCTGTGTTTCATCGTCAATAAGAACGTGACAGGGATACAGTAAAGCTGAAGTGAAGCATCGGAATCTATAACTAGTGTCACGGGAATGGTTCAAAACATAGAGAGTAAGAAGAGTCAGTCTTCTGGTACTTAAGTCGGCATTGTGCCTTTTGTATTTCATTCCGATGCAATTTCTGTGTTTCATCGTCAATAAGATGGTCAGAAGGATACAGTAAACCTGAAGTGAAGCATCGGAATCTACAACTAGTGTCACAGCAATGTTTCAAAACATAGACAGTAAGAAGCGTCAGTCTTCTTGTACTTAAGTCGGCAATGTGCATTTTGTATTTAATTCCGATGCAATTTCTGTGTTTCATCGTCAATAAGAAGGTCAGAGGGATACAGTAAACCTGAAGTGAAGCATGGGAATCATTAACTAGTGTCACAGGAATGTTTCAAAACATAGACAGTAAGAAGAGTCTGTCTTCTTGTACTTAAGTTGGCATTGTGCCTTTTCTATTTAATTCCGATGCAATTTCTATGTTTCATCGTCAATAAGAAGGTCCAAGGGATACAGTAAACATATAGTGAAGCACCGGAATCTAGAACTGGTCTCACAGGAAATGTTCATATCATAGTAGTAAGAGGAGTCAGTCTTCTTGTACTTAAGTCGGCATTGTGCCTTTTGTACTTAATTCCGATGCTATATCTGTGTTTCATCGTCAATAAGAAGGACAGAGGGACACAGTAAACCTGATGTGAAGCATCGAAATCTACAACTAGTAACGCAGCAATGTTTCAAAACATAGACACTAAGAAGCGTCAGTCTTCTTGTACTTAAGTCGGCAATGAGCATTTAGTATTTAATTCCGATGCAATGTCTGTGTTTCATCGTCAATAAGAAGGTCCAAGGGATACAGTAAACATATAGTGCAGCATCGGAATCTAAAATTGGTCTCACAGGAAATGTTCAAAACATAGTCAGTAAGAGGAGTCAGTCTTTTTGTAATTAAGTCGGCATTGTGCCTTTTGTATTTGATTCCGATGCAATTTCTGTGTTTCATCGTCAATAAGAAGGTCAGAGGGATACAGTAAACCTGAAGTGAAGCATCGGAATCTATAAGTAGTGTCACTATAATGGTTCAAACATAGACAGTAAGAGGAGTGAGTCTTCTTGTACATAAGTCGGCATTGTGCCTTTTGTATTTAATTCCGATGCAATTTCTGTGTTTCATCGTCAACAAGAAGGTCCAAGGGATACAGTAAACATATAGTGAAGCATCGGAATCCAAAACTGGTCTCACAGGAAATGTTCAAAACATAGTCAGTAAGAAGAGTATGTCTTCTTGTACTTATGTCGGCATTATGCTTTTTGTATTTAATTCCAATCCAATTTCTGTGTTTCATCGTCAATAAGAAGGTCCAAGGGATACTTTAAACATATAGTGAAGCATCGGAATCTAAAACTGGTCTCACATTAAATGTTCAAACACAGTCACTAAGAGGAGTCAGTCTTCTTTTACTTAAGTCGGCATTGTGCCTTTCGCATTTAATTCCGATGCAATTTTTGTGTTTCAATGTCAATAAGAATGTCCAAGGGATACAGTAAACCCGAAGTGAGGCTTCGGAATCTATAACTAGTGTCACAGTAATGGTTCAAAACATAGACAGTAAGAAGAGACAGTCTTCTTGTACTTAAGTCGGCATTGTGCCTTTCCTATTTAATTCTGATGCAACTTCTGTGTTTCGTCGTCAATAACAAGGTCCATGGGATACAGTAAACCTGAAGTGAAGCATCGGAATCTGAAACCGGCCTCACAGGAAAGGTTCAAAACATAGACTGTAAGAAGAGCCAGTCCTCTTGGACTTGAGTCGGCATTGTGCCTTTTATATTTAATTCCGATGGAATTTCTGTGTTTCATCGTCAATAAGAACGTGACAGGGATACAGTAAACCTGAAGTGAAACATCTGAATCTATAACTAGTGTCACAATAATGGTTCAAACATAGACACTAAGAAGAGTCAGTCTTCTTGTACTTAAGTCGGCATTGTGCCTTTTGTATTTAATTCCGATGCAATTTCTGTGTTTCATCGTCAATATGATGGTCAGAAGGATACAGTAAACCTGAAGTAAAGCGTCGGAATCTATAACCGGTCTCACAGGAAATGTTCAAACATAGTCAGTAAGAGGAGTCAGTCTTCTTGTACTTCAGTCGGCATTGTGCCCTTTGTATTGAATTCCGAAGCAATTTCTGTGTTTCATCGTCAATAAGAAGGAAAGAGGGATACAGTAAACCTGAAGTGAAGCATCGGAATCTACAACTAGTGTCACAGCAATGTTTCAAAACATAGACAGTAAAAAGCGTCAGTCTTCTTGTACTTAAGTCGGCAATGTGCATTTTGTATTTAATTCTGATGCAATTTCTGAGTTTCATCGTCAATAAGAAGGTCAGAGGGATACAGAAAACCTGAAGTGAAACATCTGAATCTATAACTAGTGTCACAATAATGGTTCAAACATAGACAGTAAGAAGAGTCAGTCTTCTTGTACATAAGTCGGCATTGTGCCTTTTGTATTTAATTCCGATGCAATTTCTGTGTTTCATCGTCAATAAGAAGGTCAGAGTTATACAGTAAACCTGAAGTGAAGCATCGGAATCTATAACTATATGTCACAGGAATGGTTCAAAACATAGACAATAAGAAGAGACAGTCCTCTTGTACTTAAGTCGGCATTGTGCCTTTTGTATTTAATTCCGATGCAATTTCTGTGTTTCATCGTCAATAAGAAGGTCAGAGTTATACAGTAAACCTGAAGTGAAGCATCGGAATCTATAACTATATGTCACAGGAATGGTTCAAAACATAGACAATAAGAAGAGACAGTCCTCTTGTACTTAAGTCGGCATTGTGCCTTTCCTTTTTAATTCTGATGCAACTTCTGTGTTTCGTCGTCAGTAACGACGTCCAAGGGATACAGTAAACCTGAAGTGAAGCATCGGAATCTAAAACCGGTCTCACAGGAAAAGTTCAAATCATAGACAGTAAGAAGAGCCAGTCATCTTGTACTTGAGTCGGCATTGTGCCTTTTATATTTAATTCCGATGGAATTTCTGTGTTTCATCGTCAATAAGAACGTGACAGGGATACAGTAAACCTGAAGTGAAACATCGGAATCTATAACTAGTTTCACGGGAATGGTTCAAAACATAGACAGTAAGAAGAGTCAGTCTTCTTGTACTTAAGTCGGCATTGTGCCTTTTGTATTTCATTCCGATGCAATTTCTGTGTTTTATCGTCAATAAGAAGGTCCAAGGGATACAGTAAACATATAGTGAAGCACCGGAATCTAAATCTGGTCTCACAGCAAATGTTCAAATCATAGTAGTAAGAGGAGTCGGTCTTCTTGTACTTAAGTCGGCATTGTGCCTTTTGTATTTTATTCCGATGCAATTTCTGTGTTTCATCGTCAATAAGAAGGTCCAAGGCATACAGTAAACCTGAAGTGAAGCATCGCAGTCTAAAACCGGTCTCACAGGAAAGGTTCAAAACATAGACAGTAAGAAGAGCCAGTCTACTTGTACTTGAGTCGGCATTATGCATTTTGTATTTAATTCCGATGCAATTTCTGTGTTTCATCGTCAATAAGAAGGTCAGAAGGGTACAGTAAACCTGAAGTGCAGCATCGGAATCATTAACTAGTGTCAGAGGAATGGTTCAAAACATAGATAGTAAGAAGAGTCTGTCTTCTTGTACTTAAGTCGGCATTGTGCCATTTCTATTTAATTCCGATGCAATTTCTATGTTTCATCGTCAATACGAAGGTCCAAGGGATACAGTAAACATATAGTGAAGCACCGGAATCTAAAACTGGTCTCACAGGAAATGTTCAAATCATAGTAGTAAGAGGAGTCAGTCTTCTTGTACTTAAGTCGGCATTGTGCCTTTTGTATTTAATTCCGATGCTATATCTGTGTTTCATCGTCAATAAGAAGGACAGAGGGACACAGTAAACCTGATGTGAAGCATCGAAATCTACAACTAGTGTCACAACAATGTTTCAAAACATAGACACTAAGAAGCGTCAGTCTTCTTGTACTTAAGTCGGCAATGTGCATTTTGTATTTTATTCCGATGCAATTTCTGTGTTTCATCGTCAATAAGAAGGTCCAAGGGATACAGTAAACATATAGTGCAGCATCGGAATCTAAAATTGGTCTCACAGGAAATGTTCAAAACATAGTCAGTAAGAGGAGTCAGTCTTTTTGTAATTAAGTCGGCATTGTGCCTTTTGCATTTGATTCCGATGCAATTTCTGTGTTTCATCGTCAATACGAAGGTCAGAGGGATACAGTAAACCTGAAGTGAAGCATCGGAAACTATAAGTAGTGTCACTACAATGGTTCAAACATAGTCAGTAAAAAGAGTCAGTCTTCTTTTACTTAAGTCGGCATCGTGCCTTTCGTATTTAATTCCGATGCAATTTCTGTGTTTCATCGTCAATAAGAAGGTCCAAGGGATACAGTAAACCCGAAGTGAAGCTTCGGAATCTATAACTAGTGTCACAGTAATGGTTCAAAACATAGACAGTAAGAAGAGTCAGTCTTCTTGTACTTAAGTCGGCATTGTGCTTTTCCTATTTAATTCTGATGCTACTTCTGTGTTTCGTCGTCAATAACAAGGTCCATGGGATACAGTAAACCTGAAGTGAAGCATCGGAGTCTGAAACCGGCCTCACAGGAAAGGTTCAAAACATAGACTGTAAGAAGAGCCAGTCCTCTTGTACTTGAGTCGGCATTGTGCTTTTGTATTTCATCCCGATGCAATTTCTGTGTTTCGTCGTCAATAAGATGGTCAGAAGGATACAGTAAACCTGAAGTGAAGCATCGGAATCTACAACTAGTGTCACAGCAATGTTTCAAAACATAGACAGTAAGAAGCGTCAGCCTTCTTGTACTTAAGTCGGCAATGTGCATTTTGTATTTAATTCCGATGCAATTTCTGTGTTTCATCGTCAATAAGAAGGTCCAAGGGATACAGTAAACATATAGTGAAACACCGGAATCTAAAACTGGTCTCACAGGAAATGTTCAAATCATAGACAGTAAGAAGAGCCAGTCTTCTTGTACTTGAGTCGGCATTGTGCCTTTTATATTTAATTCCGATGTAATTCTGTTTTTCATCGCCAATAGGAAGGTGAGAGGGATACAGTAAACCTGAAGTGAAGCATCGGAATCTATAACTAGTGACACAGGAATGGTTCAAAACATAGACAGTAAGTAGAGTCAGTCCTCTTGGACTTAAGTCGGCAATGTGCCTTTTGTATGTCATTCCGATGCAATTTCTGTGTTTCATCGTCAATAAGATGGTCAGAAGGATACAGTAAACCTGAAGTAAAGCATCGGAATCTAAAACCGGTCTCACAGGAAATGTTCAAAACATAGTCAGTAAGAGGAGTCAGTCTTCTTGTACTTCAGTCAGCAATGTGCATTTTGTATTTAATTTTGATGCAATTTCTGTGTTTCATCGTCAATAAGAAGGTCAGAGGGATACAGAAAACCTAAAGTGAAACATCTGAATCTATAACTTGTGTCACAATAATGGTTCAAACATAGACAGTAAGAAGAGTCAATCTTCTTGTACATAAGTCGGCATTGTGCCTTTCGTATTTAATTCCGATGCAATTTCTGTGTTTCATCGTCAATAAGAAGGTCCAAGTGATACAGTAAACATATAGTAAAGCATCGGAATCCAAAACTATTCTCACAGGAAATGTTCAAAACATAGTCAGTAAGAAGAGTCAGTCTTCTTGTACTTAAGTCGGCATTATGCCTTTTGTATTTAATTCCAATGCAATTTCTGTGTTTCATCGTCAATAAGAAGGTCCAAGGGATACAGTAAACATATAGTGAAGCATCGGAATCTAAAACTGGTCTCACAGGAAATGTTCAAAGCATAGTCAGTAAGAGGAGTCAGTCTTCTTTTACTTAAGTCGGCATTGTGCCTTTCGTATTTAATTCCGATGCAATTTCTGTGTTTCATCGTCAATAAGAAGGTGAGAGAGATACAGTAAACCTGAAGTGAAGCATCGGAATCTACAACTAGTGTCACAGCAATGTTTAAAACATAGACAGTAAGAAGCGTCAGTCTTCTTGTACTTAAGTTATCAATGTGCGTTTTCTATCTAAATCCGATGCAATTTCTGTGTTTCATCGTCAATAAGACGGTCAGAGGGATACTGTAAACCTGAAGTGAAGCATGGGAATCGTTAACTAGTGTCACAGGAATGGTTCAAAACATAGACAGTAAGAAGTGTCTGTCTTCTTGCACTTCAGTCGGCATTGTGCCTTTTCTATTTAATTCCAATGCAATTTCTGTGTTTCATCGTCAATTAGAAGGTCCAAGGAATACAGTAAACATATAGTGAAGCACCGGAATCTAAAACTGGTCTCACAGGAAATGTTCAAATCATAGTAGTAAGAGGAGTCGGTCATCTTGTACTTAAGTCGGCATTGTGCCTTTTGTATTTAATTCCGATGCAATTTCTGTGTTTCATCGGCAATAAGAAGGTCCAAGGGATACAGTAAACCTGAAGTGAAGCATCACAGTCTAAAACCGGTCTCACAGGAAAGGTTCAATACATAGACAGTAAGAAGAGCCAGTCTTCTTGTACTTGAGTCGGCATTGTGCATTTTGTATTCAATTCCGATGCAATTTCTGTGTTTCATCGTCAATAAGAAGGTCAGAGGGATACAGTAAACCTGAAGTGAAGCATCGGAATCTATAACTATATGTCACAGGAATGGTTCAAAACATAGACAATAAGAAGAGTCAGTCCTCTTGTACTTAAGTCGGCATTGTGCCTTTCCTATTTAATTCTGATGCAACTTCTGTGTTTCGTCGTCAGTAACGACGTCCAAGGGATACTGTAAACCTGGAGTGAAGCATCGGAATCTAAAACCGGTCTCACAGGAAAAGTTCAAATCATAGACAGTAAGAAGAGCCAGTCATCTTGTACTTGAGTCGGCATTGTGCCTTTTATATTTAATTCCGATGGAATTTCTGTGTTTCATCGTCAATAAGAACGTGACAGGGATACAGTAAACCTGAAGTGAAACATCGGAATCTATAACTAGTGTCACGGGAATGGTTCAAAACATAGACAGTAAGAAGACTCAGTCTTCATGTACTTAAGTCGGCATTGTGCCTTTTGTATTTCATTCCGATGCCATTTCTGTGTTTCATCGTCAATAAGAAGGTCAAGGGATACAGTAAACATATAGTGAAGCATCGGAATCTAAAAGTGGTCTCACAGGAAATGTTCAAAGCATAGTCAGTAAGAGGAGTCAGTCTTCTTTTACTTAAGTCGGCATTGTGCATTTCGTATTTAATTCCGATGCAATTTCTGTGTTCCATCGTCAATAAGAAGGTCAGAGGGCTACAGTAAACCCGAAGTGAAGCTTCGGAATCTATAACTAGTGTCACAGTAATGGTTCAAAACATAGACAGTAAGAAGAGTCAGTCTTCTTGTGCTTAAGTCGGCATTGTGCCTTTCCTATTTAAGTCTGATGCAACTTCTGTGTTTCGTCGTCAATAACAAGGCCCATGGGATACAGTAAACCTGAAGTGAAGCATCGGAATCTGAAACCGGCCTCACAGGAAAGGTTCAAATCATAGACAGTAAGAAGATCCAGTCTTCTTGTACTTGAGTCGGCATTGTGCCTTTTATATTTAATTCCGATGCAATTTCTGTTTTTCATCGTCAATAGGAGGGTGAGAGGGATACAGTAAACCTGAAGTGAAGCTTCGGAATCTATAACTAGTGTCACAGGAATGGTTCAAAACATAGACAGTAAGAAGAGTCAGTCTTCTTGTAGTTACGTCGGCATTGTGCCTTTTGTATTTCATTCCGATGCAATATCTGTGTTTCATTGTCAATAAGATAGTCAGAAGGATACAGTAAACCTGAAGTGAAGCATCTGAATCTACAACTAGTGTCACAGCAATGTTTCAAAACATAGACAGTAAGAAGCGTCAGTCTTCTTGTACTTAAGTTCGCAATGTGCATTTTCTATTTAATTCCGATGCAATTTCTGTGTTTCATCGTCAATAAGACGGTCAGAGGGATACAGTAAACCTGAAGTGAAGCATTTGAATCGTTAACTAGTGTCACAGGAATGGTTCAAAACATAGACAGTAAGAAGTGTATGTCTTCTTGCACTTCAGTCGGCATTGTGCCTTTTCTATTTAATTCCAATGCAATTCCTGTGTTTCATCGTCAATTAGAAGGTCCAAGGGATACAGTAAACATATAGTGAAGCACCGGAATCTAAAACTGGTCTCACAGGAAATGTTCAAATCATAGTAGTAACAGGAGTCGGTCTTCTTGTACTTAAGTCGGCATTGTGCCTTTTGTATTTTTTTTCCGATGCAATTTCTGTGTTTCATCGTCAATAAGAAGGTCCAAGGGATACAGTAAACCTGAAGTGAAGCAACGCATTCTAAAACCGGTCTCACAGGAAAGGTTCAAAACATAGACAGTAAGAAGAGCCAGTCTTCTTGTACTTGAGTCGGCATTGTGCATTTTGTATTTGATTCCGATGCAATTTCTGTGTTTCATCGTCAATAAGAAGGTCAGAGGGATATAGTGAACCTGAAGTGATGCATCGGAATCATTAACTAGTGTCACAGGAATGGTTCAAAACATAGACAGTAAGAAGAGTCTGTCTTATTGTACTTAAGTCGGCATTGTGCCTTTTCTATTTAATTCCGATGCATTTTCTGTGTTTCTTCGTCAATAAGAAGGTCCAAGGGATACAGTAAACATGTAGTGAAGCACCGGAATTTAAAACTGGTCTCACAGGAAATGTTCAAATCATAGTAGTAAGAGGAGTCAGTCTTCTTGTACTTAAGTCGGCATTGTGCCTTTTGTATTTAATTCCGATGCAATTTCTGTGTTTCATCGTCAATAAGAAGGTCCAAGGGATACAGTAAACCTGAAGTGAAGCATCGCAGTGTAAAACCTGTCTCACAGGATAGGTTCAAAACATAGAGAGTAAGAAGAGCCAGTCTTCTTGTACTTGAGTCGGCATTGTGCTTTTTGTATTTAATTCCAATTAACTTTCTGTGTTTCATCGTCAATATGAAGGTCAGAGGGATACAGTAAACCTGAAGTGACGCATCGTAATTTGTAACTAGTGTCACAGGAATGGTTCAAAAGAAAGACAGTAAGAAGGGTCAGTCCTCTTGTACTTCAGTCGGCATTGTGCCTTTTGTATTTAATTCCGATGCAATTTCTGTGTTTCATCATCAATAAGAGGGTCAGAGGGATACAGTAAACCTGAAGTGAAGCATCGGAATCTAAAACCAGTCTCACAGGAAAAGTTCATATCATAGACAGTAAGAAGAGCCAGTCATCTTGTACTTGAGTCGGCATAGTGCCTTTTATATTTAATTCCGATGCAATTTCTGTCTTTCATCGTCAATAAGAACGTGACAGGCATACAGTAAACCTGAAGTGAAGCATCGGAATCTATAACTAGTGTTAAGGGAATGGTTCAAAGCATAGACAGTAAGAAGAGTCAGTCGTCTTGTACTTAAGTCGGCATTGTGGCATTTGTATTTCATTCCGATGCAATTTCTGTATTTCATCGCCAATAAGAAGGTCCGAGAGTTACAGTAAACATATAGTGAAGCATCGGAATCTAAAACTGGTCTCACAGGAAATGTTCAAAACATAGTCAGTAAGAGGAGTCAGTCTTCTTGTACTTAAGTCGGCATTGTGCCTTTTGTATTTCATTCCGATGCAATTTCTGTGTTTCATCGTCAATAAGATTGTCACAAGGATACAGTAAACCTGAAGTAAAGCATCGGAATCTAAAACCGGCCTCACAGGAAATGTTCAAAACATAGTCAGTAAGAGGAGTCAGTCTTCTTGTACTTCAGTCGGCATTGTGCCCTTTGTATTTAATTCCGATGCAATTTCTGTGTTTCATCGTCAATAAGAAGGAAAGAGGGATACAGTAAACCTGAAGCGAAGCATCGGAATCTACAACTAGTGTCACAGCAATGTTTCAAAACATAGACAGTAAGAAGCGTCAGTCTTCTTGTACTTAAGTCGGCAATGTGCATTTTGTATTTAATTCTGATGCAATTTCTGTGTTTCATCGTCAATAAGAAGGTCAGAGGGATACAGAGAACCTGAAGTGAAACATCTGAATCTATAACTAGTGTCACATAATGGTTCAAACATAGACAGTAAGAAGAGTCAGTCTTCTTTTACATAAGTCGGCATTGTGCCTTTTGTATTTAATTCCGATGCAGTTTCTGTGTTTCATCGTCAATAAGAACGTCCAAGGGATACAGTAAACATATAGTAAAACATCGGAATCCAAAACTGGTCTCACAGGAAATGTTCAAAACATAGTCAGTAAGAAGAGTCAGTCTTCTTGTACTTAAGTCGGCATTATGCCTTTTGTATTTAATTCCAATGCAATTTCTGTATTTCATCGTCAATAAGAAGGTCCAAGGGATACAGTAAACATATAGTGAACCATCGGAATCTAAAACTGGTCTCACAGGAAATGTTCAAAGCATAGTCAGTAAGAGGGGTCAGTCTTCTTTTACTTAAGTCGGCATTGTGCCTTTCGTATTTAATTCCGATGCAATTTCTGTGTTTCATCGTCAATAAGAAGGTGAGAGGGATACAGTAAACCTGAAGTGAAGTATCGGATCTATAACTAGTGTCACAGGAATGGTTCAAAACATAGACAGTAAGAAGAGTCAGTCTTCTTGTACTTAAGTCGGCATTGTGCCTTTCCTATTTAATTCTGATGCAACTTCTGTGTTTCGTCGTCAATAACAAGGTCCATGGGATACAGTAAACCTGAAGTGAAGCATCGGAATATGAAACCGGCCTCACAGGAAAGGTTCAAAACATAGACAGTAAGAAGAGCCAGTCTTCTTGTACTTGAGTCGGCATTGTGCCTTTTATATTTAATTCCGATGCAATTTCTGTGTTTCATCGTCAATTAGAAGGTCCAAGGGATACAGTAAACATATAGTGAAGCACCGGAATCTTAAACTGGTCTAACAGGAAATGTTCAAATCATAGTAGTAAGAGGAGTAGGTCTTCTTGTACTTAATTCGGCTTTGTGCCTTTTGTATTTAATTCCGATGCAATTTCTGTGTTTCATCGTCAATAAGAAGGTCCAAGGGATACAGTAAACCTGAAGTGAAGCATCGCAGTCTAAAACCGGTCTCACAGGAAACGTTCAAAACATAGACAGTAAGAAGAGCCAGTCTTCTTGTACTTGAGTCGGCATTGTGCATTTTGTATTTAATTCCGATGCAATTTCTGTGTTTCATCGTCAATAAGAAGGTCAGAGGGATACAGTAAACCTGAAGTGAAGCATCGGAATTTGTAACTAGTGTCACAGGAATGGTTCAAAGCATAGACAGTCAGAAGTGTCGGTCCTCTTGTACTTAAGTCGGCATTGTGCCTTTTGTATTTAATTCCGATGCAATTTCTGTGTTTCATCGTCAATAAGAAGGTCAGAGGGATACAGTAAACCTGAAGTGAAGCATCGGAATCTATAACTATATGTCACAGGAATGGTTCAAAACATAGACAATAAGAAGAGTCGGTCCTCTTGTACTTAAGTCGGCATTGTGCCTTTCCTATTTAATTCTGATGCAACTTCTGTGTTTCGTCGTCAGTAACGACGTCCAAGGGATACAGTAAACCTGAAGTGAAGCATCGGAATCTACAACTAGTGTCACAGCAACGTTTCAAATCATAGACAGTAAGAAGAGCCAGTCATCTTGTACATGAGTCGGCATTGTGCCTTTTATATTTAATTCCGATGGAATTTCTGTGTTTCATCGTCAATAAGAACGTGACAGGGATACAGTAAACCTGAAGTGAAGCATCGGAATCTATAACTAGTGTCACGGGAATGGTTTAAAACATTGACAGTAAGAAGAGTCAGTCTTCTTGTACTTAAGTCGGCATTGTGCCTTTTGTATTTCATTCCGATGCAGTTTCTGTGTTTCATCGTCAATAAGAAGGTCCAAGGGATACAGTAAACATATAGTGAAGCATCGGAACCTAAAACTGGTCTCACAGGAAATGTTCAAAGCATAGTCAGTAAGAGGAGTCAGTCTTCTTTTAATTAAGTCGGCATTGTGCATTTCGTATTTAATTCCGATGCAATTTCTGTGTTCCATCGTCAATAAGAAGGTCAGAGGGCTACAGTAAACCCGAAGTGAAGCTTCGGAATCTATAACTAGTGTCACAGTAATGGTTCAAAACATAGACAGTAAGAAGAGTCAGTCTTCTTGTACTTAAGTCGGCATTGTGCCTTTCCTATTTAATTCTGATGCAACTTCTGTTTTTCGTCGTCAATAACAAGGCCCATGGGATACAGTAAACCTGAAGTGAAGCATCGGAATCTGAAACCGGCCTCACAGGAAAGGTTCAAAACATAGACAGTAAGAAGATCCAGTCTGCTTGTACTTGAGTCGGCATTGTGCCTTTTATATTTAATTCCGATGCAATTTCTGTTTTTCATCGTCATTAGGAAGGTGAGATGGATACATTAAACCTGAAGTGAAGCATCGGAATCTATAACTAGTGTCACATGAATGGTTCAAAACGTAGACAGTAAGAAGAGTCAGTCTTCTTGTACTTAAGTCGGCATTGTGTCTTTTGTATTTCATTCCGATGCAATTTCTGTGTTTCATCGTCAATAAGATGGTCAGAAGGATACAGTAAACCTGAAGTGAAGCATCGGAATCTACAACTAGTGTCACAGCAATGTTTCAAAACATAGACAGTAAGAAGCGTCAGTCTTCTTGTACTTAAGTCGGCAATGTGCATTTTGTATTTAATTCCGATGCAATTTCTGTGTTTCATCGTCAATAAGAAGGTCCAAGGGATACAGTAAACATGTAGTGAAGCACCGGAATCTAAAACTGGTCTCACAGGAAATGTTCAAATCATAGTAGTAAGAGGAGTCAGTCTTCTTGTACTTAAGTCGGCATTGTGCCTTTTGTATTTAATTCCGATGCAATTTCTGAGTTTCATCGTCAATAAGAAGGTCCAAGGGATACAGTAAACCTGAAGTGAAGCATCGCAGTCTAAAACCTGTCTCACAGGAAAGGTTCAAAACATAGAGAGTAAGAAGAGCCAGTCTTCTTGTACTTGAGTCGGCATTGTTCTTTTTTTAATTAATTCCAATTAACTTTCTGTGTTTCATCGTCAATATGAAGGTCAGAGGGATACAGTAAACCTGAAGTGAAGCATCGCAATTTGTAACTAGTGTCACAGGAATGGTTCAAAGCATAGACAGTAAGAAGAGTCAGTCCTCTTGTACTTCAGTCGGCATTGTGCCTTTTGTATTTAATTCCGATGCAATTTCTGTGTTTCATCGTCAATAAGAAGGTCCAGGGGATACAGTAAACCTGAAGTGAAGCAACGCAGTCTAAAACCGGTCTCACAGGAAAGGTTCAAAACATAGACAGTAAGAAGAGTCAGTCTTCTTGTACTTAAGTCGGCATTGTGCCTTTTGTATTTCATTCCGATGCAATTTCTGTGTTTCATCGTCAATAAGAAGGTCAGAGGGATACAGTAAACCTGAAGTGAAGCATTGGAATCATTAACTAGTGTCACACGAATGGTTCAAAACATAGACAGTAAGAAGAGTCTGTCTTCTTGTACTTAAGTCGGCATTGTGCCTTTTCTATTTAATTCCGATGCAATTTCTGTGTTTGATCGTCAATAAGAAGGTCCAAGGGATACAGTAAACATGTAGTGAAGCATCGGAATCTAAAACTGGTCTCACAGGAAATGTTCAAAACATAGTCAGTAAGAGGAGTCAGTCTTTTTGTACTTATGTCGGCATTGTGTCTTTTGCATTTAATTCCGATGCAATTTCTGTGTTTCATCGTCAATAAGAAGGTCAGAGGGATACAGTAAACCTGAAGTGAAGCATCGGAATCTATAACTAGTGTCACAGGAATGGTTCTAAACATAGACAGTAAGAAGAGTCAGTCTTCTTGTACTTAAGTCGGCATTGTGCCTTTCTATTTAATTCTGATGCAACTTCTGTGTTTCGTCGTCAATAACAAGGTCCCAGCGATATAGTAAACTTGAAGTGAAGCGTCGTAATCTGAAACCGGCCTCACAGGAAAGCTTCAAGAGATAGAAAGTAAGAAGAGCCAGTCTTCTTGTACTTGAGTCGGCATTGTGCCTTTTCTATTTAATTCCGATGCAATTTCTGTGTTTCATCGTCAATAAGAAGGTCCAAGGGATACAGTAAACATGTAGTGAAGCACCGGAATCTAAAACTGGTCTCACAGGAAATGTTCAAATCATAGTAGTAAGAGGAGTCAGTCTTCGTGTACTTAAGTCGGCATTGTGCCTTTTTGTATTTAATTCCGATGCAATTTCTGTGCTTCATCGTCAATAAGAAGGACCAAGGGATATAGTAAACCTGAAGTGAAGCATCGCAGTCTAAAACCTGTCTCACAGGAAAGGTTCAAAACATAGAGAGTAAGAAGAGCCAGTCTTCTTGTACTTGAGTCGGCATTGTGTTTTTTGTATTTAATTCCAATTAACTTTCTGTGTTTCATCGTCCATATGAAGCTCAGAGGGATACAGTAAACTGAAGTGAAGCATCGGAATTTGTAACTAGTGTCACAGGAATGGTTCAAAACATAGACAGTAAGAAGAGTCAGTCCTCTTGTACTTCAGTCGGCATTGTGCCTTTTGTATTTAATTCCGATGCAATTTCTGTGTTTCATCGTCAATAAGAAGGTCCAAGGGATACAGTAAACCTGAAGTGAGGCAACGCAGTCTAAAACCGGTCTCACAGGAAAGGTTCAAAACATAGACAATAAGAAGAGCCAGTCTTCTTGTACTTGAGTCGGCATTGTGCATTTTGTATTTAATTCCGATGCAATTTCTGTGTTTCATCGTCAATAAGAAGGTCAGAGGGATACAGTAAACCTGAAGTGAAGCATCGGAATCATTAACTAGTTTCACAGGAATGGTTCAAAACATAGACAGTAAGAAGAGTCTGTCTTCTTGTACTTAAGTCGGCATTGTGCCTTTTCTATTTAATTCCAATGCAATTTCTGTGTTTCATCGTCAATAAGAAGGTCCAAGGGATACAGTAAACATGTAGTGATGCACCGGAATCTAAAACTTGTCTCACAGGAAAAGTTCAAATCATAGTAGTAAGAGGAGTCAGTCTTCTTGTACTTAAGTCAGCATTGTGCCTTTTATATTTAATTCCGATGCAATTTCTGTGATTCATCGTCAATAAGAACGTGACAGGGATACAGTAAACCTGAAGTGAAGCATCGGAATCTATAACTAGCGTTACGGGAATGGTTCAAAGCATAGACAGTAAGAAGAGTCAGTCGTCTTGTACTTAAGTCGGCATTGTGCCATTTGTATTTCATTCCGAAGCAATTTCTGTATTTCATCGTCAATAAGAAGGTACAAGTGTTACAGTAAAAATATAGTGAAGCATCGGAATCTAAAACTGGTCTCACAGGAAATATTCAAAACATAGTCAGTAAGAAGAGTCAGTCTCCTTGTACTGAAGTCGGCATTATGCCTTATGTATTTAATTCCAATGCAATTTCTTTGTTTCATCGTCAATAAGAAGGTACAAGGGATACGGTAAACCTGAAGTGAAGTTTCGAAATCTAAAACTGGTCTCACAGGAAATGTTCAAAGCATAGTCAGTAAGAGGAGTCAGTCTTCTTTTACTTAAGTCGGCATTGTGCCTTTTATATTCAATTCCGATGCAATTTCTGTGTTTCATCGTCAATAAGAAGGTCAGAGGGACACAGTAAACCTGATGTGAAGCATCGGAATCTATAACTAGTGTCACAGGAATGGTTCAAAACATAGACAGTAACTAGAGTCAGTCTTCTTGTACTTAAGGCGGCATTGCGCCTTTTGTATTTAATTCCAATGCAATTTTTGTGTTTCATCGTCAATAAGAAAGTCCAAGGGATACAGTAAACATATACTGAAGCATCGGAATCCAAAACAGGTCTCACAGGAAATGTTAAAACATAGTCAGTGAGAAGAGTCAGTCTCCTTGTACTGAAGTCGGCATTATGCCTTTTGTATTTAATTCCAATGCAAATTCTTTGTTTCATCGTCAATAAGAAGGTCCAAGGGATACGGTAAACCTGAAGTGAAGTTTCGAAATCTAAAACTGGTCTCACAGGAAATGTTCAAAGCATAGTCAGTAAGAGGAGTCAGTCTTCTTTTACTTAAGTCGGCATTGTCCCTTTTGTATTTAATTCCGATGCAATTTCTGTGTTTCATCGTCAATAAGAAGGTCAGAGGGATACAGTAAACCTGATGTGAAGCATCGGAATCTATAACTAGTGTCACAGGAATGGTTCTAAACATAGACAGTAAGAAGAGTCAGTCTTCTTGTACTTATGTCGGCATTATGCCTTTCCTATTTAATTCTGATGAAACTTCTGTGTTTCCTTGCCAATAAAAAGGTCCAAGCGATATAGTAAACCTGAAGTGAAGCGTCGTAATCTGAAACCTGCCTCACAGGAAAGGTTCAAGACATAGACAGTAAGAAGAGCCAGTCTTCTTGTACTTGAGTCAGCATTGTGCCTTTTATATTTAATTCCGATGCTATTTCTGTGTTTCATCGTCAATAGGAAGGTGAGAAGGATACAGTAAACCTGAAGTGAAGCATCGGAATCTACAACTAGTGTCACCTGATGTAATATCTGTGTTTCATAGTCAATAAGAAGGTCAGAGGGATACAGTAAACCTGAAGTGAAACATCTGAATCTATAACTAGTGTCACAATAATGGTTCAAACATAGACAGTAAGAAGAGTCAGTCTTCTTGTACTTAAGTCGGCATTGTGCCTTTTGTATTTAATTATAATGCAATTTCTTTGTTTCATCGTCAATAAGAAGGTCCAAGGGATACAGTAAACCTGAAGTGAAGTTTCGAAATCTAAAACTGGTCTCACAGGAAATGTTCAAAGCATAGTCAATAAGAGGAGTCAGTCTTCTTTTACTTAAGTCGTCATTGTGCCTTTCGTATTTACTTCCGATGCAATTTTTGTTTTTCATCGCCAATAGGAAGGTGAGAGGGATACAGTAAACCTGAAGTGAAGCATCGGAATCTATAACTAGTGTCACAGGAATGGTTCAAAACATAGACAGTAAGAAGAGTCAGTCTTCTTGTACTTAAGTCGGCATTGTGCCTTTTGTATTTCATTCCGATGCAATTTCTGTGTTTCATCGTCAATAAGAAGGTCCAAGGGATACAGTAAACATATAGTAAAGCATCAGAATCCAAAACTGGTCTCACATGAAATGTTCAAAGCATAGTCAGTAAGAAGAGTCAGTCTTCTTGTATTTAAGTCGGCATTATGCCTTTTGTATTTAATTCCAATTCAATTTCTGTGTTTCATCGTCAATAAGAAGGCCCAAGGGATACAGTAAACATATAGTGAAGCATCGGAATCTAAAACTGGTCTCACAGGAAATGTTCAAAGCATAGTCAGTAAGAGGAGTTAGTCTTCTTGTACTTGAGTCGGCATTGTGCTTTTTATATTTAATTCCGATGCAATTTTTGTGCTTCATCGTCAATAAGAAGGTCAGAGGGATACAGTAAACCTGAAGTGAAGCATCGGAATCATTAACTAGTGTCACAGGAATGGTTCAAAACATAGACAGTAACAAGAGTCTGTCTTCTTGTACTTAAGTCGGCATTGTGCCTTTTCTATTGAATTCCGATGCAATTTCTGTGTTTCATCGTCAATAAGAAGGTCCAAGGGATACAGTAAATCTGAAGTGAAGCATCGCATTCTAAGACCGGTCTCACAGGAAAGGTTCGAAACATAGAGAGTAAGAAGAGCCAGTCTTCTTGTACTTGAGTCGGCATTGTGCTTTTTGTATTTAATTCCAATTAACTTTCTGTGTTTCATCGTCAATATGAAGGTCAGAGGGATACAGTAAACCTGAAGTGAAGCATCGGAATTTGTAACTAGTGTCACAGGAAAGGTTCAAAACATAGACAGTCAGAAGAGTCGGTCCTCTTGTACTTAAGTGGGCCATGTGCCTTTTGTATTTAATTCCGATGCAATTTCTGAGTTTCATCGTCAATAAGAAGGTCAGAGGGATACAGTAAACCTGAATTGAAGCATCGGAATCTATAACTACATGTCACAGGAATGGTTCAAAACATAGACAATAAGAAGAGTCAGTCCTCTTGTACTTAAGTCGGCATTGTCCCTTTCCTATTTAATTCTGATGCAACTTCTGTGTTTCGTCGTCAGTAACGACGTCCAAGGGATACAGTAAACCTGAAGTGAATCATCGGAATCCAAAACCGGTCTCACAGGAAAAGTTCAAATCATAGACAGTAAGAAGAGCCAGTCATCTTGTACTTGAGTCGGCATTGTGCCTTTTATATTTAATTCCGATGGAATTTCTGTGTTTCATCGTCAATAAGAACGTGACAGGGATACAGTACACCTGAAGTGAAGCATCGGAATCTATAACTAGTGTCACGGGAATGGTTCAAAACATAGACAGTAAGAAGAGTCAGTCTTCTTGTACTTAAGTCGGCATTGTGCCTTGTGTATTTCATTCCGATGCAATTTCTGTGTTTCATCGTCAATAAGAAGGTCCAAGGGATACAGTAAACATATAGTGAAGCATCGGAATCTAAAACTGGTCTCACAGGAAATGTTCAATGCATAGTCAGTAAGAGGAGTCAGTCTTCTTTTACTTAAGTCGGCATTGTGCATTTCGTATTTAATTCCGATGCAATTTCTGTGTTCCATCGTCAATAAGAATGTCAGAGGGCTACAGTAAACCCGAAGTGAAGCTTCGGAATCTATAACTAGTGTCACAGTAATGGTTCAAAACATAGACAGTAAGAAGAGTCAGTCTTCTTGTACTTAAGTCGGCATTGTGCCTTTCCTATTTAATTCTGATGCAACTTCTGTGTTTCGTCGTCAATAACAAGGCGCATGGGATACAGTAAGCCTGAAGTGAAGCATCGGAATCTGAAACCGGCCTCACAGGAAAGGTTCAAAACATAGACAGTAAGAAGATCAAGTCTTCTTGTACTTGAGTCGGCATTGTCCCTTTTATATTTAATTCCGATGCAATTTCTGTTTTTCTTCGTCAATAAGAAGGTGAGAGGGATACAGTAAACCTGAAGTGAAGCATCGGAATCTATAACTAGTGTCACAGGAATGGTTCAAAACATTGACAGTAAGAAGAGTCAGTCTTCTTGTACTTAAGTCGGCATTGTGCCTTTTGTATTTCATTCCGATGCAATTTCTGTGTTTCATCGTCAATAAGATGATCAGAAGGATACAGTAAACCTGAAGTGAAGCATCGGAATCTACAACTAGTGTCACAGCAATGTTTCAAAACATAGACAGTAAGAAGCGTCAGTCTTCTTGTACTTAAGTCTGCAATGTGCATTTTGTATTTAATTCCGATGCAATTTCTGTGTTTCATCGTCAATAAGAAGGTCAGAGGGATACAGTAAACCTGATGTGAAGCATCGGAATCTATAACTAGTGTCACAGGAATGGTTCTAAACATAGACAGTAAGAAGAGTCAGTCTTCTTGTACTTATGTCGGCATTATGCCTTTCCTATTTAATTCTGATGAAACTTCTGTGTTTCCTTGCCAATAAAAAGGTCCAAGCGATATAGTAAACCTGAAGTGAAGCGTCGTAATCTGAAACCTGCCTCACAGGAAAGGTTCAAGACATAGACAGTAAGAAGAGCCAGTCTTCTTGTACTTGAGTCAGCATTGTGCCTTTTATATTTAATTCCGATGCTATTTCTGTGTTTCATCGTCAATAGGAAGGTGAGAAGGATACAGTAAACCTGAAGTGAAGCATCGGAATCTACAACTAGTGTCACCTGATGTAATTTCTGTGTTTCATAGTCAATAAGAAGGTCAGAGGGATACAGTAAACCTGAAGTGAAACATCTGAATCTATAACTAGTGTCACAATAATGGTTCAAACATAGACAGTAAGAAGAGTCAGTCTTCTTGTACTTAAGTCGGCATTGTGCCTTTTGTATTTAATTATAATGCAATTTCTTTGTTTCATCGTCAATAAGAAGGTCCAAGGGATACAGTAAACCTGAAGTGAAGTTTCGAAATCTAAAACTGGTCTCACAGGAAATGTTCAAAGCATAGTCAATAAGAGGAGTCAGTCTTCTTTTACTTAAGTCGTCATTGTGCCTTTCGTATTTACTTCCGATGCAATTTTTGTTTTTCATCGCCAATAGGAAGGTGAGAGGGATACAGTAAACCTGAAGTGAAGCATCGGAATCTATAACTAGTGTCACAGGAATGGTTCAAAACATAGACAGTAAGAAGAGTCAGTCTTCTTGTACTTAAGTCGGCATTGTGCCTTTTGTATTTCATTCCGATGCAATTTCTGTGTTTCATCGTCAATAAGAAGGTCCAAGGGATACAGTAAACATATAGTAAAGCATCAGAATCCAAAACTGGTCTCACATGAAATGTTCAAAGCATAGTCAGTAAGAAGAGTCAGTCTTCTTGTATTTAAGTCGGCATTATGCCTTTTGTATTTAATTCCAATTCAATTTCTGTGTTTCATCGTCAATAAGAAGGCCCAAGGGATACAGTAAACATATAGTGAAGCATCGGAATCTAAAACTGGTCTCACAGGAAATGTTCAAAGCATAGTCAGTAAGAGGAGTTAGTCTTCTTGTACTTGAGTCGGCATTGTGCTTTTTATATTTAATTCCGATGCAATTTTTGTGCTTCATCGTCAATAAGAAGGTCAGAGGGATACAGTAAACCTGAAGTGAAGCATCGGAATCATTAACTAGTGTCACAGGAATGGTTCAAAACATAGACAGTAACAAGAGTCTGTCTTCTTGTACTTAAGTCGGCATTGTGCCTTTTCTATTGAATTCCGATGCAATTTCTGTGTTTCATCGTCAATAAGAAGGTCCAAGGGATACAGTAAATCTGAAGTGAAGCATCGCATTCTAAGACCGGTCTCACAGGAAAGGTTCAAAACATAGAGAGTAAGAAGAGCCAGTCTTCTTGTACTTGAGTCGGCATTGTGCTTTTTGTATTTAATTCCAATTAACTTTCTGTGTTTCATCGTCAATATGAAGGTCAGAGGGATACAGTAAACCTGAAGTGAAGCATCGGAATTTGTAACTAGTGTCACAGGAAAGGTTCAAAACATAGACAGTCAGAAGAGTCGGTCCTCTTGTACTTAAGTGGGCCATGTGCCTTTTGTATTTAATTCCGATGCAATTTCTGAGTTTCATCGTCAATAAGAAGGTCAGAGGGATACAGTAAACCTGAATTGAAGCATCGGAATCTATAACTACATGTCACAGGAATGGTTCAAAACATAGACAATTAGAAGAGTCAGTCCTCTTGTACTTAAGTCGGCATTGTCCCTTTCCTATTTAATTCTGATGCAACTTCTGTGTTTCGTCGTCAGTAACGACGTCCAAGGGATACAGTAAACCTGAAGTGAAGCATCGGAATCCAAAACCGGTCTCACAGGAAAAGTTCAAATCATAGACAGTAAGAAGAGCCAGTCATCTTGTACTTGAGTCGGCATTGTGCCTTTTATATTTAATTCCGATGGAATTTCTGTGTTTCATCGTCAATAAGAACGTGACAGGGATACAGTAAACCTGAAGTGAAGCATCGGAATCTATAACTAGTGTCACGGGAATGGTTCAAAACATAGACAGTAAGAAGAGTCAGTCTTCTTGTACTTAAGTCGGCATTGTGCCTTGTGTATTTCATTCCGATGCAATTTCTGTGTTTCATCGTCAATAAGAAGGTCCAAGGGATACAGTAAACATATAGTGAAGCATCGGAATCTAAAACTGGTCTCACAGGAAATGTTCAATGCATAGTCAGTAAGAGGAGTCAGTCTTCTTTTACTTAAGTCGGCATTGTGCATTTCGTATTTAATTCCGATGCAATTTCTGTGTTCCATCGTCAATAAGAATGTCAGAGGGCTACAGTAAACCCGAAGTGAAGCTTCGGAATCTATAACTAGTGTCACAGTAATGGTTCAAAACATAGACAGTAAGAAGAGTCAGTCTTCTTGTACTTAAGTCGGCATTGTGCCTTTCCTATTTAATTCTGATGCAACTTCTGTGTTTCGTCGTCAATAACAAGGCGCATGGGATACAGTAAGCCTGAAGTGAAGCATCGGAATCTGAAACCGGCCTCACAGGAAAGGTTCAAAACATAGACAGTAAGAAGATCAAGTCTTCTTGTACTTGAGTCGGCATTGTCCCTTTTATATTTAATTCCGATGCAATTTCTGTTTTTCTTCGTCAATAAGAAGGTGAGAGGGATACAGTAAACCTGAAGTGAAGCATCGGAATCTATAACTAGTGTCACAGGAATGGTTCAAAACATTGACAGTAAGAAGAGTCAGTCTTCTTGTACTTAAGTCGGCATTGTGCCTTTTGTATTTCATTCCGATGCAATTTCTGTGTTTCATCGTCAATAAGATGATCAGAAGGATACAGTAAACCTGAAGTGAAGCATCGGAATCTACAACTAGTGTCACAGCAATGTTTCAAAACATAGACAGTAAGAAGCGTCAGTCTTCTTGTACTTAAGTCTGCAATGTGCATTTTGTATTTAATTCCGATGCAATTTCTGTGTTTCATCGTCAATAATACGGTCAGAGGGATACAGTAAACCTGAAGTGAAGCATGGGAATCGTTAACTAGTGTCACAGGAATGGTTCAAAACATAGACAGTAAGAAGTGTCTGTCATCTTGCACTTCAGTCGGCATTGTGCCTTTTCTAATTAATTCCAATGCAATTTCTGTGTTTCATCGTCAATTAGAAGGTCCAAGGGATACAGTAACCATATATTGAAGCACCGGAATCTAAAACTGGTCTCACAGGAAATGTTCAAATCATAGTAGTAAGAGGAGTCGGTCTTCTTGTACTTAAGTCGGCATTGTGCCTTTTGTATTTAATTCCGATGCAATCTCTGTGTTTCATCGTCAATAAGAAGGTCCAAGGGATACAGTAAACCTGAAGTGAAGCAACGCAGTCTAAAACCGGTCTCACAGGAAAGGTTCAAAACATAGACAGTAAGAAGAGCCAGTCTTCTTGTACTTGAGTCGGAATTGTGCATTTTGTATTGGATTCCAATGCAATTTCTGTGTTTCATCGTCATAAAGAAGGTCCAAGGGATACAGTAAATCTGAAGTGAAGGATCGCATTCTAAGACCGGACTCACAGGAAAGGTTCAAAACATAGAGAGTAAGAAGAGCCAGTCTTCTTGTACTTGAGTCGGCATTGTGCTTTTTGTATTTAATTCCAATTAACTTTCTGTGTTTTATCGTCAATATGAAGGTCAGAGGGATACAGTAAACCTGAAGTGAAGCATTGGAATTTGTAACTAATGTCACAGGAAAGGTTCAAAACATAGACAGTCAGAAGAGTCGGTCCTCTTGTACTTAAGTGGGCCATGTGCCTTTTGTATTTAATTCCGATGCAATTTCTGTGTTTCATCGTCAATAAGAAGGTCAGAGGGATACAGTAAACCGGAAGTGAAGCATCGGAATCTAAAACCGGTCTCACAGGAAAAGTTCAAATCATAGACAGTAAGAAGAGCCAGTCATCTTGTACTTGAGTCGGAATTGTGCCTTTTATATTTAATTCCGATGGAATTTCTGTGTTTCATCGTCAATAAGAACGTGACAGGGATACAGTAAACCTGAAGTGAAGCATCGGAATTTATAACTAGTGTCACGGGAATGGTTCAAAACATAGACAGTAAGAAGAGTCAGGCTTCTTGTACTTAAGTCGGCATTGTGCCTTTTGTATTTCATTCCGATGCAATTTCTGTGTTTCATCGTCAATAAGAAGGTACAAGGGATACAGTAAACATATAGTGAAGCATCGGAATCTAAAACTGGTCTCACATGAAATGTTCAATGCATAGTCAGTAAGAGGAGTCAGTCTTCTTTTACTTAAGTCGGCATTGTGCATTTCGTATTTAATTCCGATGCAATTTCTGTGTTCCATCGTCAATAAGAAGGTCAGAGGGCTACAGTAAACCCGAAGTGAAGCTTCGGTATCTATAACTAAAGTCACGGTAATGGTTCAAAACATAGACAGTAAGAAGAGTCAGTCTTCTTGTACTTAAGTCGGCATTGTGCCTTTCCTATTTAATTCTGATGCAACTTCTGTGTTTCGTCGTCAATAACAAGGCCGATGGGATACAGTAACCGTAAAGTGAAGCATCGGAATCTGAAACCGGCCTCACAGGAAAGGTTCAAAACATAGACAGTAAGAAGATCCAGTCTTCTTGTACTTGAGTCGGCATTGTGCCTTTTATATTTAATTCCGATGCAACTTCTGTTTTTCATCGTCAATAAGAAGGTGAGAGGGATACAGTAAACCTGAAGTGAAGCATCGGAATCTATAACTAGTGTCACAGGAATGGTTCAAAACATAGACAGTAAGAAGAGTCAGTCTTCTTGTACTTAAGTCGCCATTGTGCATTTTGTATTTAATTCCGATGCAATTTCTGTGTTTCATCGTCAATAAGATGATCAGAAGGATACAGTAAACCTGAAGTGAAGCATCGGAATCTACAACTAGTGTCACAGCAATGTTTCAAAACATAGACAGTAAGAAGCGTCAGTCTTCTTATACTTAAGTCGGCAATGTACATTTTGTATTTAATTCCGATGCAATTTCTGTGTTTCATCGTCAATAATACGGTCAGAGGGATACAGTAAACCTGAAGTGAAGCATGGGAATCGTTAACTAGTGTCACAGGAATGGTTCAAAACATAGACAGTAAGAAGAGTCTGTCTTCTTGTACTTAAGTCGGCATTGTGCCTTTTCTATTTAATTCCGATGCAATTTCTGTGTTTCATCGTCAATAAGAAGGTCCAAGGGATACAGTAAACATGTAGTTAAGCACCGGGATCTAAAACTGGTCTCACAGGAAATGTTCAAATCATAGTAGTAGGAGGAGTCAGTCTTCTTGTACTTAAGTCGGCATTGTGCCTTTTGTATTTAATTCCGGTGCAATTTCTGTGTTTCATCGTCAATAAGAAGGTCCATGGGATAATGTAAACCTGAAGTGAAGCATCGCAGTCTAAAACCTGTCTCACAGGAAAGGTTCAAAACATAGAGAGTAAGAAGAGCCAGTCTTCTTGTACTTGAGTCGGCATTGTGCTTTTTGTATTTAATTCCAATTAACTTTCTGTGTTTCATCGTCAATATGAAGGTCAGAGGGATACAGTAAACCTGAAGTGAAGCATCGGAATTTGTAACTAGTGTCACAGGAATGGTTCAAAACATAGACAGTAAGAAGAGTCAGTCCTCTTGTACTTCAGTCGGCATTGTGCCTTTCGTATTAAATTCCGATGCAATTTCCGTGTTTCATCGTCAATAAGAGGGTCAGAGGGATACAGTAAACCTGAAGTGAAGCATCGGAATCTATAACTAGTGTTACGGGAATGGTTCAAAACATAGACAGTAAGAAGAGTCAGTCCTCTTGTACTTAAGTCGGCATTGTGCCATTTGTATTTCATTCCGATGCAATTTCTGTAATTCATCGTCAATAAGAAGGTCCAAGAGTTACAGTAAACATATAGTGAAGCATCGGAATCTAAAACTGGTCTCACAGGAAATGTTCAAAACGTAGTCAGTAAGAGGAGTCAGTCTTCTTGTACTTAAGTCGGCATTGTGCCTTTTGTATTTCATTCCGATGCAATTTCTGTGTTTCATCGTCAATAAGATGGTCAGAAGGATACAGTAAACCTGAAGTAAAGCATCGGAATCTAAAACCGGTCTCACAGGAAATGTTCAAACCATAGTCAGTAAGAGGAGTCAGTCTTCTTGTACTTCTGTCGGCTTTGTGCCCTTTGTATTTAATTCCGATGCAATTTCTGTGTTTCATCGTCAATAGGAAGGAAAGAGGGATACAGTAAACCTAAAGTGAAGCATCGGAATATGAAACCGGACTCACAGGAAAGGTTCAAAACATAGACAGTAAGAAGAGCCAGTCTTCTTGTACTTGAGTCGGCATTGTGCCTTTTATATTTAATTCCGATGCAATTTCTGTGTTTCATCGTCAATTAGAAGGTCCAAGGAATACAGTAAACATATAGTGAAGCACCGGAATCTAAAACTGGTCTCACAGGAAATGTTCAAATCATAGTAGTAAGAGGAGTCGGTCTTCTTGTACTTAAGTCGGCATTGTGCCTTTTGTATTTAATTCCGATGCAATTTCTGTGTTTCATCGGCAATAAGAAGGTCCAAGGGATACAGTAAACCTGAAGTGAAGCCTCGCAGTCAAAAACCGGTCTCACACGAACGGTTCAAAACATAGTAAGAAGAGCCAGTCTTCTTGTACTTGAGTCGGCATTGTGCATTTTGCATTTAATTCCGATGCAATTTCTGTGTTTCATCGTCAATAAGAAGGTCCAAGGGATACAGTAAACATACAGTAAAGCATCAGAATCCAAAACTGGTCTCACATGAAATGTTCAAAGCATAGTCAGTAAGGAGAGTCAGTCTTCTTGTATTTAAGTCGGCATTATGCCTTTTGTATTTAATTCCAATTCAATTTCTGTGTTTCATCGTCAATAAGAAGGCCCAAGGGATACAGTAAACATATAGTGAAGCATCGGAATCTAAAACTGGTCTCACAGGAAATGTTCAAAGCATAGTCAGTAAGAGGAGTTAGTCTTCTTGTACTTGAGTCGGCATTGTGCTTTTTATATTTAATTCCGATGCAATTTTTGTGTTTCATCGTCAATAAGAAGGTCAGAGGGATACAGTAAACCTGAAGTGAAGCATCGGAATCATTAACTAGTGTCACAGGAATGGTTCAAAACATAGACAGTAAGAAGAGTCTGTCTTCTTGTACTTAAGTCGGCATTGTGCCTTTTCTATTGAATTCCGATGCAATTTCTGTGTTTCATCGTCAATAAGAAGGTCCAAGGGATACAGTAAACATATAGTGAAGCACCGGAACCTAAAACTGGTCTCACAGGAAATGTTCAAACCATAGTTGTAAGAGGAGTCAGTCTTCTTGTACTTAACTCGGCATTGTGCCTTTTGTATTTAATTCCGATGCAATTTCTGTGTTTCATCGTCAATAAGAAGGTCCAAGGGATACAGTAAATCTGAAGTGAAGCATCGCATTCTAAGACCGGTCTCACAGGAAAGGTTCAAAACATAGAGAGTAAGAAGAGCCAGTCTTCTTGTACTTGAGTCGGCATTGTGCTTTTTGTATTTAATTCCAATTAACTTTCTGTGTTTCATCGTCAATATGAAGGTCAGAGGGATACAGTAAACCTGAAGTGAAGCATCGGAATTTGTAACTAGTGTCACAGGAAAGGTTCAAAACATAGACAGTCAGAAGAGTCGGTCCTCTTGTACTTAAGTGGGCCATGTGCCTTTTGTATTTAATTCCGATGCAATTTCTGAGTTTCATCGTCAATAAGAAGGTCAGAGGGATACAGTAAACCTGAAGTGAAGCATCGGAATCTATAACTACATGTCACAGGAATGGTTCAAAACATAGACAATAAGAAGAGTCAGTCCTCTTGTACTTAAGTCGGCATTGTCCCTTTCCTATTTAATTCTGATGCAACTTCTGTGTTTCGTCGTCAGTAACGACGTCCAAGGGATACAGTAAACCTGAAGTGAAGCATCGGAATCCAAAACCGGTCTCACAGGAAAAGTTCAAATCATAGACAGTAAGAAGAGCCAGTCATCTTGTACTTGAGTCGGCATTGTGCCTTTTATATTTAATTCCGATGGAATTTCTGTGTTTCATCGTCAATAAGAACGTGACAGGGATACAGTAAACCTGAAGTGAAGCATCGGAATCTATAACTAGTGTCACGGGAATGGTTCAAAACATAGACAGTAAGAAGAGTCAGTCTTCTTGTACTTAAGTCGGCATTGTGCCTTGTGTATTTCATTCCGATGCAATTTCTGTGTTTCATCGTCAATAAGAAGGTCCAAGGGATACAGTAAACATATAGTGAAGCATCGGAATCAAAAACTGGTCTCACAGGAAATGTTCAATGCATAGTCAGTAAGAGGAGTCAGTCTTCTTTTACTTAAGTCGGCATTGTGCATTTCGTATTTAATTCCGATGCAATTTCTGTGTTCCATCGTCAATAAGAATGTCAGAGGGCTACAGTAAACCCGAAGTGAAGCTTCGGAATCTATAACTAGTGTCACAGTAATGGTTCAAAACATAGACAGTAAGAAGAGTCAGTCTTCTTGTACTTAAGTCGGCATTGTGCCTTTCCTATTTAATTCTGATGCAACTTCTATGTTTCGTCGTCAATAACAAGGCGCATGGGATACAGTAAGCCTGAAGTGAAGCATCGGAATCTGAAACCGGCCTCACAGGAAAGGTTCAAAACATAGACAGTAAGAAGATCAAGTCTTCTTGTACTTGAGTCGGCATTGTCCCTTTTATATTTAATTCCGATGCAATTTCTGTTTTTCTTCGTCAATAAGAAGGTGAGAGGGATACAGTAAACCTGAAGTGAAGCATCGGAATCTATAACTAGTGTCACAGGAATGGTTCAAAACATAGACAGTAAGAAGAGTCAGTCTTCTTGTACTTAAGTCGGCATTGTGCCTTTTGTATTTCATTCCGATGCAATTTCTGTGTTTCATCGTCAATAAGATGATCAGAAGGATACAGTAAACCTGAAGTGAAGCATCGGAATCTACAACTAGTGTCACAGCAATGTTTCAAAACATAGACAGTAAGAAGCGTCAGTCTTCTTGTACTTAAGTCTGCAATGTGCATTTTGTATTTAATTCCGATGCAATTTCTGTGTTTCATCGTCAATAATACGGTCAGAGGGATACAGTAAACCTGAAGTGAAGCATGGGAATCGTTAACTAGTGTCACAGGAATGGTTCAAAACATAGACAGTAAGAAGTGTCTGTCATCTTGCACTTCAGTCGGCATTGTGCCTTTTCTAATTAATTCCAATGCAATTTCTGTGTTTCATCGTCAATTAGAAGGTCCAAGGGATACAGTAACCATATATTGAAGCACCGGAATCTAAAACTGGTCTCACAGGAAATGTTCAAATCATAGTAGTAAGAGGAGTCGGTCTTCTTGTACTTAAGTCGGCATTGTGCCTTTTGTATTTAATTCCGATGCAATCTCTGTGTTTCATCGTCAATAAGAAGGTCCAAGGGATACAGTAAACCTGAAGTGAAGCAACGCAGTCTAAAACCGGTCTCACAGGAAAGGTTCAAAACATAGACAGTAAGAAGAGCCAGTCTTCTTGTACTTGAGTCGGAATTGTGCATTTTGTATTGGATTCCAATGCAATTTCTGTGTTTCATCGTCATAAAGAAGGTCCAAGGGATACAGTAAATCTGAAGTGAAGCATCGCATTCTAAGACCGGTCTCACAGGAAAGGTTCAAAACATAGAGAGTAAGAAGAGCCAGTCTTCTTGTACTTGAGTCGGCATTGTGCTTTTTGTATTTAATTCCAATTAACTTTCTGTGTTTTATCGTCAATATGAAGGTCAGAGGGATACAGTAAACCTGAAGTGAAGCATCGGAATTTGTAACTAATGTCACAGGAAAGGTTCAAAACATAGACAGTCAGAAGAGTCGGTCCTCTTGTACTTAAGTGGGCCATGTGCCTTTTGTATTTAATTCCGATGCAATTTCTGTGTTTCATCGTCAATAAGAAGGTCAGAGGGATACAGTAAACCTGAAGTGAAGCATCGGAATCTATAACTACATGTCACAGGAATGGTTCAAAACATAGACAATAAGAAGATTCAGTCCTCTTGTACTTAAGTCGGCATTATCCCTTTCCTATTTAATTCTGATGCAACTTCTGTGTTTCGTCGTCAGTAACGACGTCCAAGGGATACAGTAAACCGGAAGTGAAGCATCGGAATCTAAAACCGGTCTCACAGGAAAAGTTCAAATCATAGACAGTAAGAAGAGCCAGTCATCTTGTACTTGAGTCAGAATTGTGCCTTTTATATTTAATTCCGATGGAATTTCTGTGTTTCATCGTCAATAAGAACGTGACAGGGATACAGTAAACCTGAAGTGAAGCATCGGAATTTATAACTAGTGTCACGGGAATGGTTCAAAACATAGACAGTAAGAAGAGTCAGGCTTCTTGTACTTAAGTCGGCATTGGGCCTTTTGTATTTCATTCCGATGCAATTTCTGTGTTTCATCGTCAATAAGAAGGTCCAAGGGATACAGTAAACATATAGTGAAGCATCGGAATCTAAAACTGGTCTCACATGAAATGTTCAATGCATAGTCAGTAAGAGGAGTCAGTCTTCTTTTACTTAAGTCGGCATTGTGCATTTCGTATTTAATTCCGATGCAATTTCTGTGTTCCATCGTCAATAAGAAGGTCAGAGGGCTACAGTAAACCCGAAGTGAACCTTCGGAATCTATAACTAAAGTCACGGTAATGGTTCAAAACATAGACAGTAAGAAGAGTCAGTCTTCTTGTACTTAAGTCGGCATTGTGCCTTTCCTATTTAATTCTGATGCAACTTCTGTGTTTCGTCGTCAATAACAAGGCCCATGGGATACAGTAACCCTAAAGTGAAGCATCGGAATCTGAAACCGGCCTCACAGGAAATGTTCAAAACATAGACAGTAAGAAGATCCAGTCTTCTTGTACTTGAGTCGGCATTGTGCCTTTTATATTTAATTCCGATGCAACTTCTGTTTTTCATCGTCAATAAGAAGGTGAGAGGGATACAGTAAACCTGAAGTGAAGCATCGGAATCTATAACTAGTGTCACAGGAATGGTTCAAAACATAGACAGTAAGAAGAGTCAGTCTTCTTGTACTTAAGTCGCCATTGTGCATTTTGTATTTAATTCCGATGCAATTTCTGTGTTTCATCGTCAATAAGATGGTCAGAAGGATACAGTAAACCTGAAGTAAAGCATCGGAATCTAAAACCGGTCTCACAGGAAATGTTCAAACCATAGTCAGTAAGAGGAGTCAGTCTTCTTGTACTTCAGTCGGCTTTGTGCCCTTTGTATTTAATTCCGATGCAATTTCTGTGTTTCATCGTCAATAGGAAGGAAAGAGGGATACAGTAAACCTAAAGTGAAGCATCGGAATATGAAACCGGACTCACAGGAAAGGTTCAAAACATAGACAGTAAGAAGAGCCAGTCTTCTTGTACTTGAGTCGGCATTGTGCCTTTTATATTTAATTCCGATGCAATTTCTGTGTTTCATCGTCAATTAGAAGGTCCAAGGGATACAGTAAACATATAGTGAAGCACCGGAATCTAAAACTGGTCTCACAGGAAATGTTCAAATCATAGTAGTAAGAGGAGTCGGTCTTCTTGTACTTAAGTCGGCATTGTGCCTTTTGTATTTAATTCCGATGCAATTTCTGTGTTTCATCGTCAATAAGAAGGTCAGAGGGATACAGTAAACCTGAAGTGAAGCATCGGAATCATTAACTAGTGTCACAGGAATGGTTCAAAACATAGACAAGAAGAGTCTGTCTTCTTGTACTTAAGTCGGCATTGTGCCTTTTCTATTGAATTCCGATGCAATTTCTGTGTTTCATCGTCAATAAGAAGGTCCAGGGGATACAGTAAACATATAGTGAAGCACCGGAAACTAAAACTGGTCTCACAGGAAATGTTCAAATCATAGTAGTAAGAGGAGTCAGTCTTCTTGTACTTAACTCGGCATTGTGCCTTTTGTATTTAATTCCGATGCAATTTCTGTGTTTCATCGTCAATAAGAAGGTCCAAGGGATACAGTAAACCTGAAGTGAAGTATCTCATTCTAAAACCGGTCTCACAGGAAAGGTTCAAAACATAGAGAGTAAGAAGAGCCAGTCTTCTTGTACTTGAGTCGGTATTGTGCTTTTTGTATTTAATTCCAATTAACTTTCTGTGTTTCATCGTCAATATGAAGGTCAGAGGGATACAGTAAACCTGAAGTGAAGCATCGGAATTTGCAACTAGTGTCACGGGAATGGTTCAAAACATAGACAGTAAGAAGAATCAGTCTTCTTGTACTTAAGTCGGCATTGTGTCTTTTGTATTTCATTCCGATGCAATTTATGTGTTTCATCGTCAATAAGAAGGTCCAAGGGATACAGTAAACATATAGTGAAGCATCGGAATCTAAAACTGGTCTCACAGGAAATGTTCAAAGCATAGTCAGTAAGAGGAGTCAGTCTTCTTTTACTTAAGTCGGCATTGTGCATTTCGTATTTAATTCCGATGCAATTTCTGTGTTCCATCGTCAATAAGAAGGTCAGAGGGCTACAGTAAACCCGAAGTGAAGCTTCGAAATCTATACCTAGTGTCACAGTAATGGTTCAAAACATAGACAGTAAGAAGAGTCAGTCTTCTTGTACTTAAGTCGGCATTGTGCCTTTCCTATTTAATTCTGATGCAACTTCTGTGTTTCGTCGTCAATAACAAGGCCCATGGGATACAGTAAACCTGAAGTGAAGCATCGGAATCTGAAACCGGCCTCACAGGAAAGGTTCAAAACATAGACAGTAAGAAGATCCAGTCTTCTTGTACTTGAGTCGGCATTGTGCCTTATATATTTAATTCCGATGCAATTTCTGTTTTTCATCGTCAATAGGAAGGTGAGAGGGACACAGTAAACCTGAAGTGAAGCATCGGAATCTATAACCAGTCTCACAGGAAAAGTTCAAATCATAGACAGTAAGAAGAGCAAGTCATCTTGTACTTGAGTCGGCATGGTGCCTTTTATATTTAATTCCGATGCAATTTCTGTGTTTCATCGTCAATAAGAACGTGACAGGGATACAGTAAACCTGAAGTGAAGCATCGGAATCTATAACTAGTGTTACGGGAATGGTTCAAAGCATAGACAGTAAGAAGAGTCAGTCGTCTTGTACTTAAGTCGGCATTGTGCCTTTTATATTTAACTCCGATGGAATTTCTGTTTTCATCGTCAATAAGAACGTGACAGGGATACAGTAAACCTGAAGTGAAGCTTCGGAATCTATAACTACTGTCACAGTAATGGTTCATAACATAGACAGTAAGAAGAGTCAGTCTTCTTGTACTTATGTCGGCATTGTGCCTTTCCTATTTAATTCTGATGCAACTCTGTGTTTCGTCGTCAATAATAGGCCCATGGGATACAGTAAACCTGAAGTGAAGCATCGGAATCTGAAACCGGCCTCACAGGAATGGTTCAAAACATAGACAGTAAGAAGATCCAGTCTTCTTGTACTTGAGTCGGCATTGTGCCTTTTATATTTAATTCCGATGTAATTTCTGTTTTTCATCGTCAATAGGAAGGTGGGAGGGATACAGTAAACCTGAAGTGAAGCATCGGAATCTATAACTAGTGTCACAGGAATGGTTCAAAACATAGACAGTAAGAAGAGTCAGTCTTCTTGTACTTAAGTCGGCATTGTGCCTTTTGTATTTCATTCCGATGCAATTTCAGTGTTTCATCGTCAATAATATGGTCAGAAGGATACAGTAAACCTGAAGTTAAGCATCGGAATCTACAACTAGTGTCACAGCAATGTTTCAAAACATAGACAGTAAGAAGCGTCAGTCTTCTTGTACTTAAGTCGGCAATGTGCATTTTGTATTTAATTCCGATGCAATTTCTGTGTTTCATCGTCAATAAGAAGGTCCAAGTGATACAGTAAACATGTAGTGAAGCAGCGGAATCTAAAACTGGTCTCACAGGAAATGTTCAAATCATAGTAGTAAGAGGAGTCAGTCTTCTTGTACTTAAGTCGGCATTGTGCCTTTTGTAATTAATTCCGATGCAATTTCTGTGTTTCAACGTCAATAAGAAGGTCCAAGGGATACAGTAAACCTGAAGTGAAGCATGGGAATCGTTAACTAGTGTCACAGGAATGGTTCAAAACATAGACAGTAAGAAGTGTCTGTCTTCTTGCACTTCAGTCGGCATTGTGCTTTTTCTATTTAATTCCAATGCAATTTCTGTGTTTCATCGTCAATAAGAATGTCAGAGGGCTACAGTAAACCCGAAGTGAAGCTTCGGAATCTATAACTAGTGTCACAGTAATGGTTCAAAACATAGACAGTAAGAAGAGTCAGTCTTCTTGTACTTAAGTTGGCATTGTGCCTTTCCTATTTAATTCTGATGCAACTTCTGTGTTTCGTCGTCAATAACAAGGCCCATGTGATACAGTAAGCCTGAAGTGAAGCATCGGAATCTGAAACCGGCCTCACAGGAAAGGTTCAAAACATAGACAGTAAGAAGATCAAGTCTTCTTGTACTTGAGGCGGCATTGTGCCTTTTATATTTTATTCCGATGCAATTTCTGTTTTTCTTCGTCAATAAGAAGGTGAGAGGGATACAGTAAACCTGAAGTGAAGCATCGGAATCTATAACTAGTGTCACAGGAATGGTTCAAAACATAGACAGTAAGAAGAGTCAGTCTTCTTGTACTTAAGTCGGCATTGTGCCTTTTGTATTTCATTCCGATGCAATTTCTGTGTTTCATCGTCAATAAGATGATCAGAAGGATACAGTAAACCTGAAGTGAAGCATCGGAATCTACAACTAGTGTCACAGCAATGTTTCAAAACATAGACAGTAAGAAGCGTCAGTCTTCTTGTACTTAAGTCGGCAATGTGCATTTTGTATTTAATTCCGATGCAATTTCTGTTGTTCATCGTCAATAATACGGTCAGAGGGATACAGTAAACCTGAAGTGAAGCATGGGAATCGTTAACTAGTGTCACAGGAATGGTTCAAATCATAGACAGTAAGAAGTGTCTGTCATCTTGCACTTCAGTCGGCATTGTGCCTTTTCTAATTAATTCTAATGCAATTTCTGTGTTTCATCGTCAATTAGAAGGTCCAAGGGATACAGTAACCATATATTGAAGCACCGGAATCTAAAACTGGTCTCACAGGAAATGTTCAAATCATAGTAGTAAGAGGAGTCGGTCTTCTTGTACTTAAGTCGGCATTGTGCCTTTTGTATTTAATTCCGATGCAATCTCTGTGTTTCATCGTCAATAAGAAGGTCCAAGGGATACAGTAAACCTGAAGTGAAGCAACGCAGTCTAAAACCGGTCTCACAGGAAAGGTTCAAAACATAGACAGTAAGAAGAGCCAGTCTTCTTGTACTTCAGTCGGAATTGTGCATTTTGTATTGGATTCCAATGCAATTTCTGTGTTTCATCGTCATAAAGAAGGTCCAAGGGATACAGTAAATCTGAAGTGAAGCATCGCATTCTAAGACCGGTCTCACAGGAAAGGTTCAAAACATACAGAGTAAGAAGAGCCAGTCTTATTGTACTTGAGTCGGCATTGTGCTTTTTGTATTTAATTCCAATTAACTTTCTGTGTTTCATCGTCAATATGAAGGTCAGAGGGATACAGTAAACCTGAAGTGAAGCATCGGAATTTGTAACTAATGTCACAGGAAAGGTTCAAAACATAGACAGTCAGAAGAGTCGGTCCTCTTGTACTTAAGTGGGCCATGTGCCTTTTGTATTTAATTCCGATGCAATTTCTGTGTTTCATCGTCAATAAGAAGGTCAGAGGGATACAGTAAACCTGAAGTGAAGCATCGGAATCTATAACTACATGTCACAGGAATGGTTCAAAACATAGACAATAAGAAGAGTCAGTCCTCTTGTACTTAAGTCGGCATTGTCCCTTTCCTATTTAATTCTGATGCAACTTCTGTGTTTCGTCGCCAGTAACGACGTCCAAGGGATACAGTAAACCGGAAGTGAAGCATCGGAATCGAAAACCGGTCTCACAGGAAAAGTTCAAATCATTGACAGTAAGAAGAGCCAGTCATCTTGTACTTGAGTCGGCATTGTGCCTTTTATATTTAATTCCGATGGAATTTTGTGTTTCATCGTCAATAAGAACGTGACAGGGATACAGTAAACCTGAAGTGAAGCATCGGAATTTATAACTAGTGTCACGGGAATGGTTCAAAACATAGACAGTAAGAAGAGTCAGTCGTCTTGTACTTAAGTCGGCATTGTGCCTTTTGTATTTCATTCCGATGCAATTTCTGTGTTTCATCGTCAATAAGATGATCAGAAGGATACAGTAAACCTGAAGTGAAGCATCGGAATCTACAACTAGTGTCACAGCAATGTTTCAAAACATAGACAGTAAGAAGCGTCAGTCTTCTTGTACTTAAGTCGGCAATGTACATTTTGTATTTAATTCCGATGCAATTTCTGTGTTTCATCGTCAATAATACGGTCAGAGGGATACAGTAAACCTGAAGTGAAGCATGGTAATCGTTAACTAGTGTCACAGGAATGGTTCAAAACATAGACAGTAAGAAGTGTCTGTCATCTTGCACTTCAGTCGGCATTGGGCCTTTTCTAATTAATTCCAATGCAATTTCTGGGTTTCATCGTCAATTAGAAGGTCCAAGGGATACAGTAAACATATAGTGAAGCACCGGGATCTAAAACTGGTCTCACAGGAAATGTTCAAATCATAGTAGTAAGAGGAGTCGGTCTTCTTGTACTTAAGTCGGCGTTGTGCCTTTTGTATTTAATTCCGATGCAATCTCTGTGTTTCATCGTCAATAAGAAGGTCCAAGGGATACAGTAAACCTGAAGTGAAGCAACGCAGTCTAAAACCGGTCTCACAGGAAAGGTTCAAAACATAGACAGTAAGAAGAGCCAGTCTTCTTGTACTTGAGTCGGAATTGTGCATTTTGTATTGGATTCCGATGCAATATCTGTGTTTCAGCGTCAATAAGAAGGTCAGAGGGATACAGTAAACCTGAAGTGAAGCATCGAAATCATTAACTAGTGTCACAGGAATGGTTCAAAACATAGACAGTAAGAAGAGTCTGTCTTCTTGTACTTAAGTCGGCATTGTGCCTTTTCTATTTAATTCCGATGCAATTTCTGTGTTTCATCGTCAATAAGAAGGTCCAAGGGATACAGTAAACATGTAGTTAAGCACCGGGATCTAAAACTGGTCTCACAGGAAATGTTCAAATCATAGTAGTAAGAGGAGTCAGTCTTCTTGTACTTAAGTCGGCATTGTGCCTTTTGTATTTAATTCCGGTGCAATTTCTGTGTTTCATCGTCAATAAGAAGGTCCATGGGATAATGTAAACCTGAAGTGAAGCATCGCAGTCTAAAACCTGGCTCACAGGAAAGGTTCAAAGCATAGAGAGTAAGAAGAGCCAGTCTTCTTGTACTTGAGTCGGCATTGTGCTTTTTGTATTTAATTCCAATTAACTTTCTGTGTTTCATCGTCAATATGAAGGTCAGAGGGATACAGTAAACCTGAAGTGAAGCATCGGAATTTGTAACTAGTGTCACAGGAATGGTTCAAAACATAGACAGTAAGAAGAGTCAGTCCTCTTGTACTTCAGTCGGCATTGTGCCTTTTGTATTTAATTCCGATGCAATTTCCGTGTTTCATCGTCAATAAGAGGGTCAGAGGGATACAGTAAACCTGAAGTGAAGCATCGGAATCTATAACTAGTGTTACGGGAATGGTTCAAAACATAGACAGTAAGAAGAGTCAGTCCTCTTGTACTTAAGTCGGCATTGTGCCATTTGTATTTCATTCCGATGCAATTTCTGTAATTCATCGTCAATAAGAAGGTCCAAGAGTTACAGTAAACATATAGTGAAGCATCGGAATCTAAAACTGGTCTCACAGGAAATGTTCAAAACGTAGTCAGTAAGAGGAGTCAGTCTTCTTGTACTTAAGTCGGCATTGTGCCTTTTGTATTTCATTCCGATGCAATTTCTGTGTTTCATCGTCAATAAGATGGTCAGAAGGATACAGTAAACCTGAAGTAAAGCATCGGAATCTAAAACCGGTCTCACAGGAAATGTTCAAACCATAGTCAGTAAGAGGAGTCAGTCTTCTTGTACTTCAGTCGGCTTTGTGCCCTTCGTATTTAATTCCGATGCAATTTCTGTGTTTCATCGTCAATAGGAAGGAAAGAGGGATACAGTAAACCTAAAGTGAAGCATCGGAATATGAAACCGGACTCACAGGAAAGGTTCAAAACATAGACAGTAAGAAGAGCCAGTCTTCTTGTACTTGAGTCGGCATTGTGCATTTTGCATTTAATTCCGATGCAATTTCTGTGTTTCATCGTCAATAAGAAGGTCAGAGGGATACAGTAAACCTGAAGTGAAGCATCGGAATCATTAACTAGTGTCACAGGAATGGTTCAAAACATAGACAAGAAGAGTCTGTCTTCTTGTACTTAAGTCGGCATTGTGCCTTTTCTATTGAATTCCAATGCAATTTCATTGTTTCATCGTCAATAAGAAGGTCCAGGGGATACAGTAAACATATAGTGAAGCACCGGAAACTAAAACTGGTCTCACAGGAAATGTTCAAATCATAGTAGTAAGAGGAGTCAGTCTTCTTGTACTTAACTCGGCATTGTGCCTTTTGTATTTAATTCCGATGCAATTTCTGTGTTTCATCGTCAATAAGAAGGTCCAAGGGATACAGTAAACCTGAAGTGAAGTATCTCATTCTAAAACCGGTCTCACAGGAAAGGTTCAAAACATAGAGAGTAAGAAGAGCCAGTCTTCTTGTACTTGAGTCGTTATTGTGCTTTTTGTATTTAATTCCAATTAACTTTCTGTGTTTCATCGTCAATATGAAGGTCAGAGGGATACAGTAAACCTGAAGTGAAGCATCGGAATTTGCAACTAGTGTCACGGGAATGGTTCAAAACATAGACAGTAAGAAGAGTCAGTCTTCTTGTACTTAAGTCGGCATTGTGCCTTTCCTATTTAATTCTGATGCAACTTCTGTGTTTCGTCGTCAATAACAAGGCCCATGGGATACAGTAAACCTGAAGTGAAGCATCGGAATCTGAAACCGGCCTCACAGGAAAGGTTCAAAACATAGACAGTAAGAAGATCCAGTCTTCTTGTACTTGAGTCGGCATTGTGCCTTATATATTTAATTCCGATGCAATTTCTGTTTTTCATCGTCAATAGGAAGGTGAGAGGGATACAGTAAACCTGAAGTGAAGCATCGGAATCTATAACCAGTCTCACAGGAAAAGTTCAAATCATAGACAGTAAGAAGAGCAAGTCATCTTGTACTTGAGTCGGCATGGTGCCTTTTATATTTAATTCCGATGCAATTTCTGTGTTTCATCGTCAATAAGAACGTGACAGGGATACAGTAAACCTGAAGTGAAGCATCGGAATCTATAACTAGTGTTACGGGAATGGTTCAAAACATAGACAGTAAGAAGAGTCAGTCGTCTTGTACTTAAGTCGGCATTGTGCCTTTTATATTTAATTCCGATGGAATTTCTGTTTTCATCGTCAATAAGAACGTGACAGGGATACAGTAAACCTGAAGTGAAGTATCGGAATCTATAACTAGTGTCACGGGAATGGTTCAAAACATAGACAGTAAGAAGAATCAGTCTTCTTGTACTTAAGTCGGCATTGTGCCTTTTGTATTTCATTCCGATGCAATTTCTGTGTTTCATCGTCAATAAGAAGGTCCAAGGGATACAGTAAACATATAGTGAAGCATCGGAATCTAAAACTGGTCTCACAGGAAATGTTCAAAGCATAGTCAGTAAGAGGAGTCAGTCTTCTTTTACTTAAGTCGGCATTGTGCATTTCGTATTTAATTCCGATGCAATTTCTGTGTTCCATCGTCAATAAGAAGGTCAGAGGGCTACAGTAAACCCGAAGTGAAGCTTCGGAATCTATAACTACTGTCACAGTAATGGTTCATAACATAGACAGTAAGAAGAGTCAGTCTTCTTGTACTTATGTCGGCATTGTGCCTTTCCTATTTAATTCTGATGCAACTTCTGTGTTTCGTCGTCAATAACAGGCCCATGGGATACAGTAAACCTGAAGTGAAGCATCGGAATCTGAAACCGGCCTCACAGGAATGGTTCAAAACATAGACAGTAAGAAGATCCAGTCTTCTTGTACTTGAGTCGGCATTGTGCCTTTTATATTTAATTCCGATGTAATTTCTGTTTTTCATCGTCAATAGGAAGGTGAGAGGGATACAGTAAACCTGAAGTGAAGCATCGGAATCTATAACTAGTGTCACAGGAATGGTTCAAAACATAGACAGTAAGAAGAGTCAGTCTTCTTGTACTTAAGTCGGCATTGTGCCTTTTGTAATTAATTCCGATGCAATTTCTGTGTTTCAACGTCAATAAGAAGGTCCAAGAGATACAGTAAACCTGAAGTGAAGCATGGGAATCGTTAACTAGTGTCACAGGAATGGTTCAAAACATAGACAGTAAGAAGTGTCTGTCTTCTTGCACTTCAGTCGGCATTGTGCTTTTTCTATTTAATTCCAATGCAATTTCTGTGTTTCATCGTCAATTAGAAGGTCCAAGGGTTACAGTAAACATATAGTGAAGCACCGGAATCTAAAACTGGTCTCACAGGAAATGTTCAAATCATAGTAGTAAGAGGAGCCGGTCTTCCTGTACTTAAGTCGGCATTGTGCATTTTGTATTTAATTCCGATGCAATTTCTGTGTTTCAACGTCAATAAGAAGGTCCAAGGGATACAGTAAACCTGAAGTGAAGCAACGCAGTCTAAAACCGGTCTCACAGGAAAGGTTCAAAACATAGACAGTAAGAAGAGCCAGTCTTCTTGTACTTGAGTCGGCATTGTGCATTTTGTATTTGATTCCGATGCAATTTCTGTGTTTCATCGTCAATAAGAAGGTCAGAGGGATACAGTAAACCTGAAGTGAAGCATCGGAATCACTAACTAGTGTCACAGGAATGGTTCAAAACATAGACAGTAAGAAGAGTCTGTCTTCTTATACTTAAGACGGCATAGTGCCTTTTCTATTTAATTCCGATGCAATTTCTGTGTTTCATCGTCAATAAGAAGGTCCAAGTGATACAGTAAACATGTAGTGAAGCAGCGGAATCTAAAACTGGTCTCACAGGAAATGTTCAAATCATAGTAGTAAGAGGAGTCAGTCTTCTTGTACTTAAGTCGGCATTGTGCTTTTGTAATTAATTCCGATGCAATTTCTGTGTTTCATCGTCAATAAGAAGGTCCAAGGGATACAGCAAACCTGAAGTCAAGCATCGCAGCCTAAAACCTGTCTCACAGGAAAGGTTCAAAACATAGAGAGTAAGAAGAGCCAGTCTTCTTGTACTTGAGTCGGCATTGTGTTTTTGGATTTAATTCCAATTAACTTTCTGTGTTTCATCGTCAATATGAAGGTCAGAGGGATACAGTAAACCTGAAGTGAAGCATCGGAATTTGTAACTAGTGTCACAGGAATGGTTCAAAACATAGACAGTAAGAAGAGTCAGTCCTCTTGTACTTCAGACGGCATTGTGCCTTCTGTATTTAATTCCGATGCAATTTCTGTGTTTCATCGTTAATAAGAGGGTCAGAGGGATACAGTAAACCTGAAGTGAAGCATCGGAATCTATAACTATATGTCACAGGAACGGTTCAAAGCATAGACAGTAAGAAGAGTCAGTCGTCTTGTACTTAAGTCGGCATTGTGCCATTCCTATTTAATTCTGATGCAACTTCTGTGTTTCGTCGTCAGTAACGACGTCCAAGGGATACAGTAAACCTGAAGTGAAGCATCGGAATCTAAAAGCAGTCTCACAGGAAAAGTTCAAATCATAGACAGTAAGAAGAGCCAGTCATCTTGTACTTGAGTCGGCATTGTGCATTTTATATTTAATTCCGATGCAATTTCTGTGTTTCATCGTCAATAAGAACGTGACAGGCATACAGTAAACCTGAAGTGAAGCATCGGAATCTATAACTAGTGTTACGGGAATGGTTCAAAACATAGACAGTAAGAAGAGTCAGTCGTCTTGTACTTAAGTCGGCATTGTGCCATTTGTATTTCATTCCGATGCAATTTCTGTATTTCATCGTCAATAAGAAGGTCCAAGAGTTACAGTAAACATATAGTGAAGCATCGGAATCTAAAACTGGTCCCACAGGAAATGTTCAAAGCATAGTCAGTAAGAGGAGTCAGTCTTGTTTTACTTAAGTCGGCATTGTGCCTTTTGTGTTTAATTCCGATGCAATTTCTGTGTTTCATCGTCAATAAGAAGGTGAGAGGGATACAGTAAACCTGAAGTGAAGCATCGGAATCTATAACTAGTGTCACAGGAATGGAGCAAAACATAGACTGTATGAAGAGTCAGTCTTCTTGTACTTAAGTCGGCATTGTGCCTTTCCTATTTAATTCTGATGCAACTTCTGTGTTTCGTCGTCAATAACAAGGCCCATGGGATACAGTAAACCTGAAGTGAAGCATCGGAATATGTAACCGGACTCACTGGAAAGGTTCAAAACATAGACAGTAAGAAGAGCCAGTCTTCTTGTACTTGAGTCGGCATTGTGCCTTTTATATTTAATTCCGATTCAATTTCTGTGTTTCATCGTCAATAAAAAGGTCAGAGGGATACAGTAAACCTGAAGTGAAGCATCGGAATCTATAACTAGTGTCACAGGAATGGTTCAAAACATAGACAGTAAGTAGAGTCAGTCTTCTTGTACTTAAGGCGGCATTGTGCCACTCCTATTTAATTCTGATGCAACTTCTGTGTTTCGTCGTCAGTAACGACGTCCAAGGGATACAGTAAACCTGAAGTGAAGCATCGGAATCTAAAAGCAGTCTCACAAGAAAAGTTCAAATCATAGACAGTAAGAAGAGCCAGTCATCTTGTACTTGAGTCGGCATTGTGCATTTTATATTTAATTCCGATGCAATTTCTGTGTTTCATCGTCAATAAGAACGTGACAGGCATACAGTAAACCTGAAGTGAAGCATCGGAATCTATAACTAGTGTTACGGGAATGGTTCAAAACATAGACAGTAAGAAGAGTCAGTCGTCTTGTACTTAAGTCGGCATTGTGCCATTTGTATTTCATTCCGATGCAATTTCTGTATTTCATCGTCAATAAGAAGGTCCAAGAGTTACAGTAAACATATAGTGAAGCATCGGAATCTAAAACTGGTCCCACAGGAAATGTTCAAATCATAGTAGTAAGAGGAGTCGGTCTTCTTGTACTTAAGTCGGCATTGTGCCTTTTGTATTTAATTCCGATGCAATTTCTGTGTTTCATCGGCAATAAGAAGGTCCAAGGGATACAGTAAACCTGAAGTGAAGCATCGCAGTCAAAAACCGGTCTCACAGGAAAGGTTCAAAACATAGGCAGTAAGAAGAGACCGTCTTCTTGTACTTGAGTCGGCATTGTGCATTTTGTATTTAATTCCGATGCAATTTCTGTGCTTCATCGTCAATAAGAAGGTCAGAGGGATACAGTAAACCTCGAAGTGAAGCATCGGAATCATTAACTAGTGTCACAGGAATGGTTCAAAACATAGACAGTAAGAAGAGTCTGTCTTCTTGTACTTAAGTCGGCATTGTGCCTTTTCTATTGATTTGCGATGCAATTTCTGTGTTTCATCGTCAATAAGAAGGTCCAAGGGATACAGTAAACATATAGTGAAGCACAGGAACATAAAACTGGTCTCACAGGAAATGTTCAAATCATAGTAGTAAGAGGAGTCAGTCTTCTTGTACTTAACTCGGCATTGTGGATTTTGTATTTAATTCCGATGCAATTTCTGTGTTTCATCTTCAATGAGAAGGTCCAAGGGATACAGTAAACCTGAAGTGAAGCATCGCATTCTAAAACCGGTCTCACAGGAAAGGTTCAAAACATAGAGAGTAAGAAGAGCCAGTCTTCTTGTACTTGAGTCGGCATTGTGCTTTTTGTATTTAATTCCAATTAACTTTCTGTGTTTCATCGTCAATATGAAGGTCAGAGGGATACAGTAAACCTGAAGTGAAGCATCGGAATTTGTAACTAGTGTCACAGGAATGGTTCAAAACATAGACAGTCAGAAGAGTAGGACCTCTTGTACTTAAGTCGGCATTGTGCCTTTTGTATTAAATTCCGATGCAATTTCTGTGTTTCATCGTCAATAAGAAGGTCAGAGGGATACGGTAAACCTGAAGTGAAGCATCGGAATCTATAACTATATGTCACAGGAATGGTTCAAAACATAGACAATAAGAAGTGTCAGTCCTCTTGTACTTAAGTCGGCATTGTGCCTTTCCTGTTTAATTCAGATGCAACTACTGTGTTTCGTCGTCAGTAACGACGTCCAAGGGATACAGTAAACCTGAAGTGAAGCATCGGAATGTAAAACCCGTCTCACAGGAAAAGTTCAAATCATAGACAGTAAGAAGAGCCAGTCATCTTGTACTTGAGTCGGCATTGTGCCTTTTATATTTAATTCCGATGGAATTTCTGTGTTTCATCGTCAATAAGAACGTGACAGGGATACAGTAAACCTGAAGTGAAGCATCGGAATCTATAACTAGTGTCACGGGAATGGTTCAAAACATAGACAGTGAGAAGAGTCAGTCTTCTTGTACTTAAGTCGGCATTGTGCCTTTTGTATTTCATTCCGATGCAATTTCTGTGTTTCATCGTCAATAAGAAGGTCCAAGGGATACAGTAAACATATAGTGAAGCATCGGAATCTAAAACTGGTCTCACAGGAAAAGCTCAAAGCATAGACAGTAAGAGGAGTCAGTCTTCTTTTACTTAAGTCGGCATTGTGCATTTCGTATTTAATTCCGATGCAATTTCTGTGTTCCATCGTCAATAAGAAGGTCAGAGGGCTACAGTAAACCCGAAGTGAAGCTTCGGAATCTATAACTAGTGTCACAGTAATGGTTCAAAACATAGACAGTAAGAAGAGTCAGTCTTCTTGTACTTAAGTCGGCAGTGTGCCTTTCCAATTTAATTCTGATGCAACTTCTGTGTTTCGTCGTCAATAACAAGGCCCATGGGATACAGTAAACCTGAAGTGATGCATCGGAATCTGAAACCGGCCTCACAGGAAAGGTTCAAAACGTAGACAGTAAGAAGATCCAGTCTTCTTGTACTTAAGTCGGCATTGTGCCTTTTCTATTTAATTCCGATGCAATTTCTGTGTTTCATCGTCAATAAAAAGGTCCAAGGGATACAGTAAACATGTAGTGAAGCAGCGGAATCTAAAACTGGTCTCACAGGAAATGTTCAAATCATAGTAGTAAGAGGAGTCAGTCTTCTTGTACATAAGTCGGCATTGTGCCTTTTGTAATTAATTCCGATGCAATTTCTGTGTTTCATCGTCAATAAGAAGGTCCAAGGGATACAGTAAACCTGAAGTGAAGCATCGCAGTCTAATACCTGTCTCACAGGAAAGGTTCAAAACATAGAGAGTAAGAAGAGCCAGTCTTCTTGTACTTGAGTCGGCATTGTGCTTTTTGTATTTCATTCCAATTAACTTTCTGTGTTTCATCGTCAATATGAAGGTCAGAGGGATACAGTAAACCTGAAGTGAAGCATCGGAATTTGTAACTAGTGTCACAGGAATGGTTCAAAACATAGACAGTAAGAAGAGTCAGTCCTCTTGTACTTCAGTCGGCATTGTGCCTTTTGTATTTAATTCTGATGCAATTTCTGTGTTTCATCGACAATAAGAGGGTCAGAGGGATACAGTAAACCTGAAGTGAAGCATCGGAATCTATAACTATATGTCACAGGAACGGTTCAAAACATAGACAGTAAGAAGAGTCAGTCCTCTTGTACTTAAGTCGGCATTGTGCCTTTCCTATTTAATTCTGATGCAACTTCTGTGTTTCGTCGTCAGTAACGACGTCCAAGGGATACAGTAAACCTGAAGTGAAGCATCGGAATCTAAAACCAGTCTCACAGGAAAAGTTCAAATCATAGACAGTAAGAAGAGCCAGTCATCTTGTACTTGAGTCGGCATTGTGCCTTTTATATTTAATTCCGATGCAATTTCTGTGTTTCATCGTCAATAAGAACGTGACAGGGATACAGTAAACCTGAAGTGAAGCATCGGAATCTATAACTAGTGTTACAGGAATGGTTCAAAACATAGACAGTAAGAAGAGTCAGTCGTCTTGTACTTAAGTGGGCATTGTGCCATTTGTATTTCATTCCGATGCAATTTCTGTATTTCATCGTCAATAAGAAGGTCCAAGAGTTACAGTAAACATATAGTGAAGCATCGGAATCTAAAACTGGTCTCACAGGAAATGTTCAAAACACAGTCAGTAAGAGGAGTCAGTCTCCTTGTACTGAAGTCGGCATTATGGCTTTTGTATTTAATTCCAATGCAATTTCTTTGTTTCATCGTCAATAAGAAGGTCCAAGGGATACGGTAAACCTGAAGTGAAGTTTCGAAATCTAAAACTGGTCTCACAGGAAATGTTCAAAGCATAGTCATTAAGAGGAGTCAGTCTTCTTTTACTTAAGTCGGCATTGTGCCTTTTGTATTTAATTCCGATGCAATTTCTGTGTTTCATCGTCAATAAGAAGGTCAGAGGGATACAGTAAACCTGACGTGAAGCATCGGAATCTATAACTAGTGTCACAGGAATGGTTCTAAACATAGACAGGAAGAAGCGTCAGTCTTCTTGTACTTAAGTCGGCAATGTGCATTTTGTATTTAATTCCGATGCAATTTCTGTGTTTCATCATCAATAAGAAGGTCCAAGGGATACAGTAAACCTGAAGTGAAGCAACGCAGTCTAAAACCGGTCTCACAGGAAAGGTTCAAAACATAGACAGTAAGAAGAGCCAGTCTTCTTGTACTTGAGTCTTCATTGTGCATTTTGTATTTGATTGCGATGCAATTTCTGTGTTTCATCGTCAATAAGAAGGTCAGAGGGATACAGTAAACCCGAAGTGAAGCATCGGAATCATTAACTTGTGTCACAGGAATGGTTCAAATCATAGACAGTAAGAAGAGTCTGTCTTCTTGTACTTAAGTCGGCATTGTGCCTTTCCTATTTAATTCTGATGCAACTTCTGTGTTTCGTCGTCAGTAACGACGTCCAAGGGATACAGTAAACCTGAAATGAAGCATCGGAATCTAAAACCAGTCTCACAGGAAAAGTTAAAATCATAGACAGTAAGAAGAGCCAGTCATCTTGTTCTTGACTCGGCATTGTGCCTTTTATATTTAATTCCGATGCAATTTCTGTGTTTCATCGTCAATAAGAACGCGACAGGGATACAGTAAACCTGAAGTGAAGCATCGGAATCTATAACTAGCGTTACGGGAATGGTTCAAAACATAGACAGTAAGAAGAGTCAGTCGTCTTGTACTTAAGTCGGCATTGTGCCATTTGTATTTAATTCCGATGCAATTTCTGTGTTTCATCGTCAATAAGAAGGTCAGAGGGATACAGTAAACCTGAAGTGAAGCATGGGAATCGTTAACTAGTGTCACAGGAATGGTTCAAAACATAGACAGTAAGAAGTGTCTGTCTTCTTGCACTTCAGTCGGCATTGTGCCTTTTGTATTTCTTTCCGATGCAACTTCTGTGTTTCGTCGTCAATAACAAGGCCCATGGGATACAGTAAACCTGAAGTGAGGCATCGGAATCTGAAACCGGCCTCACAGGAAAGGTTCAAAACATAGACAGTAAGAAGAGCCAGTCCTCTTGTACTTGAGTCGGCATTGTGCCTTTTATTTTTAATTCCGATGCAATTTCTGTTTTTCATCGTCAATAGGAAGGTGAGAGGGATACAGTAAACCTGAAGTGAAGCATCGGAATCTATAACTAGTGTCAAAGGAATGGTTCAAAACATAGACTGTAAGAAGTGTCAGTCTTCTTGTACTTAAGTCGGCATTGTGCCTTTTGTATTTCATTCCGATGCAATTTCTGTGTTTCATCGTCAATAAGTCGGTCAGAGGGATACAGTAAACCTGAAGTGAAGCATGGGAATCGTTAACTAGTGTCACAGGAATGGTTCAAAACATAGACAGTAAGAAGTGTCTGTCTTCTTGCACTTCAGTCGGCATTGTGCCTTTTCTATTTAATTCCAATGCAATTTCTTTGTTTCATCGTCAATTAGAAGGTCCAAGGGATACAGTAAACATATAGTGAACCACCGATATCTAAAACTGGTCTCACAGGAAATTTTCAAATCATATTAGTAAGAGGAGTCGGTCTTCTTGTACTTAAGTCGGCATTGTGAATTTTGTATTTAATTCCGATGCAATTTCTGTGTTTCATCGTCAATAAGAAGGTCCAAGGGATACAGTAAACCTGAAGTGAAGCAACGCAGTCTAAAACCGGTGTCACAGGAAAGGTTCAAAACATAGACAGTAAGAAGAGCCAGTCTTCTTGTACTTGAGTCTTCATTGTGCATTTTGTATTTGATTGCGATGCAATTTCTGTGTTTCATCGTCAATAAGAAGGTCAGAGGGATACAGTAAACCCGAAGTGAAGCATCGGAATCATTAACTAGTGTCACAGGAATGGTTCAAAACATAGACAGTAAGAAGAGTCTGTCTTCTTGTACTTAAGTCGGCATTGTGCCTTTCCTATTTAATTCTGATGCAACTTCTGTGTTTCGTCGTCAGTAACGACGTCCAAGGGATACAGTAAACCTGAAGTGAAGCATCGGAATCTAAAACCAGTCTCACAGGAAAAGTTAAAATCATAGACAGTAAGAAGAGCCAGTCATCTTGTACTTGAGTCGGCATTGTGCCTTTTATATTTAATTCCGATGCAATTTCTGTGTTTCATCGTCAATAAGAACGTGACAGGGATACAGTAAACCTGAAGTGAAGCATCGGAATCTATAACTAGTGTTACGGGAATGGTTCAAAACATAGACAGTAAGAAGAGTCAGTCGTCTTGTACTTAAGTCGGCATTGTGCCATTTGTATTTAATTCCGATGCAATTTCTGTGTTTCAAAGTCAATAAGAAGGTCAGAGGGATACAGTAAACCTGAAGTGAAGCATGGGAATCGTTAACTAGTGTCACAGGAATGGTTCAAAACATAGACAGTAAGAAGTGTCTGTCTTCTTGCACTTCAGTCGGCATTGTGCCTTTTGTATTTCATTCCGATGCAACTTCTGTGTTTCGTCGTCAATAACAAGGCCCATGGGATACAGTAAACCTGAAGTGACCCATCGGAATCTGAAACCGGCCTCACAGGAAAGGTTCAAAACATAGACAGTAAGAAGAGCCAGTCCTCTTGTACTTGAGTCGGCATTGTGCCTTTTATATTTAATTCCGATGCAATTTCTGTTTTTCATCGTCAATAGGAAGGTGAGAGGGATACAGTAAACCTGAAGTGAAGCATCGGAATCTATAACTAGTGTCACAGGAATGGTTCAAAACATAGACTGTAAGAAGTGTCAGTCTTCTTGTACTTAAATCGGCATTGTGCCTTTTGTATTTTATTCCGATGCAATTTCTGTGTTTCATCGTCAATAAGATGGTCAGAAGGATACAGTAAACCTGAAGTGAAGCATCGGAATGTACAACTAGTGTCACAGCAATGTTTCAAAACATAGACAGTAGGAAGCGTCAGTCTTCTTGTACTTAAGTCGGCAATGTGCATTTTGTATTTAATTCCGTTGCAATTTCTGTGTTTCATCGTCAATAAGAAGGTCAGAGGGATACAGTAAACCTGAAGTGAAGCACTAGGGTCACATGAATGGTTCAAAACATAGACAGTAAGAAGTGTCTGTCTTCTTGCACTTCAGTCGGCATTGTGCCTTTTCTATTCAATTCCGATGCAATTACTGTGTTTCATCGTCAATTAGAAGGTCCAAGGGATACAGTAAACATATAGTGAAGCACCGGAATCTAAAACTGGTCTCACAGGAAATGTTCAAATCATAGTAGTAAGAGAAGTCGGTCTTCTTGTACTTATGTCGGCATTGTGCCTTTTGTATTTAATTCCGATGCAATTTCTGTGTTTCATCGTCAATAAGAAGGTCCAAGGGATACAGTAAACCTGAAGTGAAGCATCGCAGTCTAAAACCGGTCTCACAGGAAAGGTTCAAAACATAGACAGTAAGAAGAGCCAGTCTTCTTGTACTTGAGTCGGCATTGTGCATTTTGTATTTGATTCCGATGCATTTTCTGTGTTTCATCATCAATAAGAAGGTCAGAGGGATACAGTAAACCTGAAGTGAAGCATCGGAATCATTAACTAGTGTCACAGGAATGGTTCAAAGCATAGACAGTAAGAAGAGTCTGTCTTCTTGTACTTAAGTCGGCATTGTGCCTTTTCTATTTAATTCCGATGCAATTTCTCTGTTTCATCGTCAATAAGAAGGTCCAAAGGATACTGTAAACATGTAGTGAAGCACCGGAATCTTAAACTGGTCTCACAGGAAATGTTCAAATCATAGTAGTAAGAGGAGTCAGTCTTCTTTTACTTAAGTCGGCATTGTGCCTTTTGTATTTAATTCCGATGCAATTTCTGTGTTTCATCGTCAATAAGAAGGTCAGAGGGATACAGTAAACCTGAAGTGAAGCATCGGAATCTATAACTAGTGTCACAGGAATGGTTCTACACATAGACCGTAAGAAGAGTCAGTCTTCTTGTACTTAAGTCGGCATTGTGCCTTTCCTATTTAATTCTGATGCAACTTCTGTGTTTCGTCGTCAATAACAAGGTCCAAGCGATATAGTAAACCTGAAGTGAAGCGTCGTAATCTGAAGCCGGCCTCACAGGAAAGGTTCAAGGCTTAGACAGTAAGAAGAGCCAGTCTTCTTTTTCTTGAGTCGGCATTGTGCCTTTTATATTTAATTCCGATGCTATTTCTGTGTTTCATCGTCAATAGGAAGGTGAGAAGGATACAGTAAACCTGAAGTGAAGCATCGGAATCTACAACTAGTGTCACAGGAATGGTTCAAAACATAGACAGTAAGAAGAGTCAGTCTTCTTGTACATAAGTCAGCATTGTGCCTTTTGTATTTCATTCCGATGCGATTTCTGTATTTCATCGTCAATAAGAAGGTCCAAGGGTTACAGTAAACAAATAGTGAAGCATCGGAATCTAAAACTGGTCTCACAGGAATCGTTCAAACATAGTCAGTAAGAGGAGTCAGTCTTCTTGCACTTAAGTCGGCGTTGTGCCTTTTGTATATAATTCCGATGCAGTTTCTGTGTTTCATCGTCAATAACAAGGTCAGAGGGATACAGTAAACCTGAAGTGAAGCATCGGAATTTAAAACTGGTGTCACAGGAAATGTTCAAAGCACAGTCAGTAAGAGGAGTCAGTACTTGTACTTAAGTCGGCATTGTGCCTTTTGTATTTAATTCCGATGTAATTTCTGTGTTTCATAGTCAATAAGAAGGTCAGAGGGATACAGTAAACCTGAAGTGAAACATCTGAATCTATAACTAGTGTCACAATAATGGTTCAAACATAGACAGTAAGAAGAGTCAGTCTTCTTGTACTTAAGTCGGCATTGTGCCTTTTGTATATCTACATCTACATCTATACTCCGCGAGCCACCTTACGGTGTGTAGCGGAGGGTACTTATTGTACCACTATCTGATCTCCCCTTCCCTGTTCCATTCACGAATTGTGCGTGGGAAGAACGACTGCTTGTAAGTCTCCGTATTTGCTCTAATTTCTCGGATCTTTTCGTTGTGATCATTACGCGAGATATATGTGGGCGGTAGTAATATGTTGCCCATCTCTTCCCGGAATGTGCTCTCTTGAAATTTCGATAATAAACCTCTCCGTATTGCGTAACGCCTTTCTTGAAGTGTCCGCCACTGGAGCTTGTTCAGCATCTCCGTAACGCTCTCGCGCTGACTAAATGTCCCCCTGACGAATCGCGCTGCTTTTCGCTGGATCATATCTATCTCTTCTATTAATCCAACCTGGTAAGGGTCCCATACTGATGAGCAATACTCAAGAATCGGACGAACAAGCGTTTTGTAAGCTACTTCTTTCGTCGATGAGTCACATTTTCTTAGAATTCTTCCTATGAATCACAACCTGGCGCCTGCTTTTCCCACTATTTGTTTTATGTGATCATTCCACTTCAGATCGCTCCGGATAGTAACTCCTAAGTATTATACGGTCGTTACCGCTTCCAATGATTTACCACCTATGGCATAATCGTACTGGAATGGATTTCTGCCCCTATGTATGCGCATTATATTGCATTTATGTATCTTTAGGGAAAGCTGCCAGCTGTCGCACCATGCATTAATACTCTGCAGGTCCTCCTGAAGTACGTACGAGTCTTTTGATGTTGCTACTTTCTTGTAGACAACCGTGTCATCTGCTAATAGCCTCACGGAGTTACCGATGTTGTCAACTAAGACATTTATGTATATTGTAAACAATAAAGGTCCTATCACGCTTCCCTGCGGTACTCCCGAAATTACCTCTACATCTGCAGATTTTGAACCGTTAAGAATGACATGTGTTTCATCGTCAATAAGAAGTTCAGAGAGATACAGTAAACCTGAAGTGAAGCTTTAGAATGTATAATTAGTGTCATAGGAATGGTTCTAATCATAGACAGTAAGAAGAGTCAGTCTTCTTGTACTTATGTCGGCATTGTGCCTTTTGTATTTAATTCCGATGGTATTTCTCCGTTTCCTCGTCAATAGAAAGGTGTAAGGGATACAGTAAATATGTAGTGAAGCACCGGAATCTAAAACTGGTCTCACAGGAAATATTCAAATCATAGTGGTAAGAGGAGTCAGTCTTCTTGTACTTAAGTCGGCATTGTGCCTTTTGTATTTAATTCCGATGCAATTTCTGTTTTTCATCGTCAATAAGAAGGTCCTAGGGATACAGTAAACCTGAAGTGAAACATCGCAGTCTAAAACCGGTCTCACAGGAAAGGTTCAAAGCATAGACAGTAAGAAGAGCCAGTCTTTTTGTACTTGAGTCGGCATTGTGCTTTTTGTATTTAATTCCAATGAAATTTCTGTGTTTCATCGTCAATAAGAAGGTCAGAGGGATACAGTAAACCTGAAGTGAAACATCTGAATCTATAACTAGTGTCACAGGAATGGTTCAAAACATAGACAGTAAGAAGAGTCAGTCTTCTTGTACTTAAGTCGGCATTGTGCCTTTTATATTTAATTCCGATGCAATTTCTGTGTTTCAGCGTCAATAAGAAGGTCAGAGGGATACGGTAAACCTGAAGTGAAGCATCGGAATCTATAACTAGTGTCACAGGAATGGTTCAAAACATAGACAGTAAGAAGAGTCAGCCTTCTTGTACTTAAGTCGGCATTGTGCCTTTCCTATTTATTTTCTGATGCAACTTCTTTGTTTTGTCGTCAATAACAACGTCCAAGGGATACAGTAAACCTGAAGTGAAGCATCGAAATCTAATACCGGTCTCACAGGAAAGGTTCAAAACATAGACAGTAAGAAGAGCCAGTCTTCTTTTACTTGAGTCGGCATTGTGCCTTTTATATTTAATTCTGATGCAATTTCTGTGTTTCATCGTCAATAAGAAGGTGAGAGGGATACAGTAAACCTGAAGTGAAGCATCGGAATCTATAACTAGTGTCACAGGAATGGTTCAAAACATAGACAGTAAGAAAAGTCAGTCTGCTTGTACTTAAGTCGGCATTGTGCCTTTTGTATTTCATTCCGATGCAATTTCTGTATTTCATCGTCAATAAGTAGGTCCAAGAGTTACAGTAAACATATAGTGAAGGATCGGAATCTAAAATTGGTCCCACAGGAAATGTTCAAAACATAGTCAGTAAGATGAGTCAGTCTTTTTGTACTTAAGTCGGCATTCTGCCTTTTGTACTTAATTCCGATGCAATTTCTGTGTTTCATCGTCAATAAGAAGGTCAGAGGGATACAGTAAACCTGAAGTGGATCATCGGAATCTAAAACTGGTCTCACAGGAAATGTTGAAAACATAGTCAGTAAGAGGAGTCAATCGTCTTGTACTTAAGTCGGCATTGTGCCTTTTGTATTTAATTCTTATGCAATTTCTGTGCTTCATCGTCAATAAGAAGGTCAGAGGCATACAGTAAACCTGAAGTGACACATCTGAATCTATAACTAGTGTCACAATAATGGTTCAAACATAGACAGTAAGAAGAGTCAGTCTTCTTGTACTTAAGGCGGCATTGTGCCTTTTGTATATAATTCCGATGCAATTTCTGTGTTTCATCGTCAATAAGAAGGTCCAAGGGATACAGTAAACATATACTGAAGCATCGGAATCCAAAACTGGTCTCACAGGAAAAGTTTAAAACATAGTCAGTAAGAATAGTCAGTCTTCTTGTACTTAAGTCGGCATTATGCCTTTTGTATTTACTTCCAATGCAATTTCTGTGTTTCATCGTCAATAAGAAGGTCGAAGGGATACAGTAAACCTGAAATGAAGCATCGGAATCTAAAACTGGTCTCACAGGAAATGTTCAAAGCATAGTCAGTAAGAGAAGTCAGTCTTCTTTTACTTAAGTCCGCATTGTGCCTTTTGTATTTAATTCCGATGCAATTTCTGTGTTTCATCGTCAATAAGAAGGTCAGAGGGATAATGTAGCCCTGAAGTGAAGCATCGGGATCTATAACTAGTGTCACAGGAATAGTTCATAACATAGACAGTAAGAAGAGTCAGTCTTCTTGTACTTAAGTCGGCATTGTGCCTTTCCTATTTAATTCTGATGCAACTTCTGTGTTTCGTCGTCAATAACAAGGTTTAAGGGATACAGTAAACCTGAAGTGAAGCGTCGGAATCTGAAACCGTCCTCACAGGAAAGGTTCAAAACATAGTCAGTAAGAGGAGTCAGTCTTCTTGTACTTAAGTCGGCATTGTGACTTATGTATTTAATTCCGATGTAATTTCTGTGTTTCATAGTCAATAAGAAGGTCAGAGGAATACAGTAAACCTGAATTGAAGCATCGGAATCTATAACTAGTGTCACAGGAATGGTTCTAAACATAGACAGTAAGAAGCGTCATTCTTCTTGTACTTAAGTCGGCGTTGTGCCATTTCTATTTAATTCCGATGCAATTTGTGTGTTTCATCGTCAATAAGAAAGTCAGAGGGAAACAGTAAACCTGAAGTGAAGCATCGGAATCTAAAACTGGTCTCACAGGAAATGTTCAAAACATAGTCAGTAACAGGAGTCAGTCTTCTTGACCTTAAGTCGGCATTGTGCCTTTAGTATTTCATTCTGATGCAATTTCTGTGTTTCATCGCCAATAAGAAGGTCAGAGGGATACAGTAAACCTGAAGTGAAACATCTCAATCTATAACTAGTGTCACAATAATTACTCAAACATAGACAGTAAGAAGAGTCAGTCTTCTTGTACTTAAGTCGGCATTGTGCCTATTGTATTTAATTCCGATGCAATTTTTGTGTTTCATCGTCAATAAGAAGGTCAGATGGATACAGTAAACCTGAAGTGAAGCATCGGAATCTATAAGTAGTGTCACAGGAATGGTTCAAAACATAGACAGTAAGAAGAGTCAGTCTTCCTGTACTTAAGGCGGCATTGTGCTTTTTGTATTTAATTCTGATGCAATTTCTGTGTTTCATCGTCAATAAGAAGGTCCAAGGGATACAGTAAACATATAGTGAAGCATCGGAATCCAAAACTGGTCTCACAGGAAATGTTCAAAGCATAGTCAGTAAGAAGAGTCAATTCTCTTGTACTTAAGTCGGCATTATGCCTTTTGTATTTAATTCCAATGCAAATTCTGTGTTTCATCGTCAATAAGAATGTCCAAGGGATACAGTAAACATATAGTGAAGCATCGGAATCTAAAACTGGTCTCACAGGAAAGGTTCAAAGCATAGTCAGTAAGAGGAGTCAGTCTTCTTTTACTTAAGTCCGCATTGTGCCTTTTGTATTTAATTCCGATGCAATTTCTGTGTTTCATCGTCAATAAGAAGGTCAGAGGGATAATGTAGCCCTGAAGTGAAGCATCGGGATCTATAACTAGTGTCACAGGAATAGTTCATAACATAGACAGTAAGAAGAGTCAGTCTTCTTGTACTTAAGTCGGCATTGTGCCTTTCCTATTTAATTCTGATGCAACTTCTGTGTTTCGTCGTCAATAACAAGGTTTAAGGGATACAGTAAACCTGAAGTGAAGCGTCGGAATCTGAAACCGTCCTCACAGGAAAGGTTCAAAACATAGTCAGTAAGAGGAGTCAGTCTTCTTGTACTTAAGTCGGCATTGTGACTTATGTAATTAATTCCGATGTAATTTCTGTCTTTCATAGTCAATAAGAAGGTCAGAGGAATACAGTAAACCTGAATTGAAGCATCGGAATCTATAACTAGTGTCACAGGAATGGTTCTAAACATAGACAGTAAGAAGAGTCAGTCTTCCTGTACTTAAGTCGGCGTTGTGCCATTTCTATTTAATTCCGATGCAATTTGTGTGTTTCATCGTCAATAAGAAAGTCAGAGGGAAACAGTAAACCTGAAGTGTAACATCGGAATCCAAAACTCGTCTCACAGGAAATGTTCAAAACATAGTCAGTAACAGGAGTCAGTCTTCTTGACCTTAAGTCGGCATTGTGCCTTTAGTATTTCATTCTGATGCAATTTCTGTGTTTCATCGCCAATAAGAAGGTCAGAGGGATACAGTAAACCTGAAGTGAAACATCTCAATCTATAACTAGTGTCACAATAATTACTCAAACATAGACAGTAAGAAGAGTCAGTCTTCTTGTACTTAAGTCGGCATTGTGCCTATTGTATTTAATTCCGATGCAATTTTTGTGTTTCATCGTCAATAAGAAGGTCAGATGGATACAGTAAACCTGAAGTGAAGCATCGGAATCTATAAGTAGTGTCACAGGAATGGTTCAAAACATAGACAGTAAGAAGAGTCAGTCTTCCTGTACTTAAGGCGGCATTGTGCTTTTTGTATTTAATTCCGATGCAATTTCTGTGTTTCATCGTCAATAAGAAGGTCCAAGGGATACAGTAAACATATAGTGAAGCATCGGAATCCAAAACTGGTCTCACAGGAAATGTTCAAAGCATAGTCAGTAAGAAGAGTCAATTCTCTTGTACTTAAGTCGGCATTATGCCTTTTGTATTTAATTCCAATGCAAATTCTGTGTTTCATCGTCAATAAGAATGTCCAAGGGATACAGTAAACATATAGTGAAGCATCGGAATCTAAAACTGGTCTCACAGGAAAGGTTCAAAGCATAGTCAGTAAGAGGAGTCAGTCTTCTTTTACTTAAGTCGGCATTGTGCCTTTTATATTCAATTCCGGTGCAATTTCTGTGTTTCATCGTCAATAAGAAGGTCAGAGGGATACAGTAAACCTGAAGTGAAGCATCGGAATCTATAACTAGTGTCACAGGAATGGTTCAAGACATAGACAGTTAGAAGAGTCAGTCTTCTTGTACTTATGTCTGCATTGTGCCATTTGTATTTAAATCCGATGCAATTTCTGTGTTTCATCGTCAAAAAGAAGGTCAGAGGGATACATTATACCTGAAGTGAACAATCGGAATCTATAATTAGTGTCACAGGAATGGTTCAAAACATAGACAGTAAGAAGAGTGAGTCTTCTTGTACTTAAGTCGGAATTGTGCCTTTCCTATTTAATTCTGATGCATCTTCTGTGTTTCGTCGTCAATAAGAACGTCCAAGGGATACAGTAAACCTGAAGTGAAGCATCGGAATCTAAAACCGGTCTCACAGGAAAGGTTCAAAACATAGACAGTAAGAAGAGCCAGTCTTCCAGTACTTGAGTCGGCATTGTGCATTTTATATTTAATTCCGATGCAATTTCTGTGTTTCATCGTCAATAAGAAGGGGAGAGGGATACAGTAAACCTGAAGTGAAGCATCGGAATCTATAACTAGTGTCACAGGAATGGTTCAAAACATAGACAGTAAGAAGAGTCAGTCTTCTAGTACTTAAGTCGGCATTGTGCCTTTTGTATTTCATTCCGATGCAATTTCTGTATTTCATCGTAAATAAGAAGGTCCAAGAGTTACAGTAAACATATAGTGAAGCATTGGAATCTAAAACTGGTCTCACAGGAATTGTTCAAATCATAGTCAGTAAGAGGAGTCAGTCCTTTTGTACTTAGGTCTGCATTGTGCCTTTTGTATTTAATTCCGATGCAATTTCTGTGTTTCATCGTCAATAAGAAGGTCAGAGGGATACAGTAAACCTGAAGTGAAGCATCGGAATCTAAAACTGGTCTCACAGGGAATGTTCAAAACATAATCCGTAAGAGGAGTCAGTCTTCTTGCACTTAAGTCCGCATTGTGCCTTTTGTATTTAATTCCTATGCAATTTCTGTGTTTCATAGTCAATAAGAAATTCAGAGGGATTCCGTAAACCTGAAGTGAAACATCTGAATGTATAACTAGTGTCACAATAATGGTTCAAACATAGACAGTAAGAAGAGTCAGTCTTCTTCTACTTAAGTCGGCATTGTGCCTTTTGTATTTAATTCCGATGCAATTTCTGTGTTTCATCGTCAATAAGAAGGTCAGGGGGATTAAGTAAACCTGAAGTGAAGCATCGGAATCTATAACTAGTGTCACAGGAATGGTTCAAAACATAGACAGTAAGAATAGTCAGTCTTCTTGTACTTAAGGCGGCATTGTGCCTTTTGTAATTAATTTCGATGCAATTTCTGTGTTTCATCGTCAATAAGAAGGTCCAAGGGATACAGTAAACATATACTGAAGCATCGGAATCTAAAACTGGTCTGACAGGAAATGTTCACGGCATAGTCAGTAAGAGAAGTCAGTCTTCTTTTACTTAAGTTGGCATTGTGCCTTTCATATTTAATTCCGATGCAATTTCTGTGTTTCATCGTCAATAGGAAGGTGAGAGGGATACAGTAAACCTGAAGAGAAGCATCGGAATCTATAACTAGTGTCACAGGAATGGTTCAAAACATAGACAGTAAGAAGAGTCAGTCTTCTTGTACTTAAGTCGGCATTGTGCCTTTTGTATTTCATTCCGATGAAATTTCTGTATTTCAACGTCAATAAGAAGGTCCAAGGGTTACAGTAAACATTTAGTGAAGCATCGGAAACTAAAACTGGTCTCACAGGAAAAGTTCATACATAGTCAGTAAGACGAGTCAGTCATCTTATACTTAAGTCGGCATTGTGACAGATGTATATAATTCCGATGCAATTTCTTTGTTACATCCTCAATAAGAAGGTCAGAGGTATACAGTCAACCTGAAGTGAAGCATCGGAATCTAAAACGGGACGCACAGGAAACGTTCAAAACATAGTCAGTAGGAGGAGTCAGTCTTCTTGTACTTAAGTCTGCATTGTGCCTTTTGTATTTAATTCCGATGTAACTTCCGTGTTTCATAGTCAATACGAAGGTCAGAGGAATACATTAAACCTGAATTGAAGCATCGGAATCTATAACTAGTGTCACATGAATGGTTCAAATCATAGACAGTAAGAAGCGTCATTCTTCTTGTACTTAAGGTTGCGTTGTGCCATGTCTATTTAATTCCGATGCAATTTCTGTGTCTCATCGTCAATAAGAAGGTCAAAGCGATACAGTAAACCTGGAGAGAAGCATCGGAATCTAAAACTGGTCTCACTGGAAATGTTCAAAACATAGTCAGTAACAGGAGTCAGTCTTCTTGTACTTAAGTTGGCATTGTGCCGTTTGTATTTAATTCTGATGCAATTTCTGTGTTTCATCGTCAATAAGAAGGTCAGAGGGATACAGTAAACCTGAAGTGAAACATCTGAATCTATAACTAGTGTCACAATAATGGTTCAAACATAGACAGTAACAAGAGTCAGTCTTCTTGTACATAAGTCGGCATTGTGCCTTTTGTATTTAATTCCGATGCAATATCTGAGTATCATCGTCAATAAGAAGGTCAGAGGGATTCAGTAAACCCGAAGTGAAGCATCGGAATCTATAACTAGTGTCACAGGAATGGTTCAAAGCATAGACAGTAAGAAGAGTCAGTCTTCTTGTACTTAAGGCGGCATTGTGCCTTTTGTATTTAATACCGATGCCATTTCTGTGTTTCATCTTCAATAAGAAGGTCCAAGGGATACAGTAAACATATAGTGAAGCATCGGAATCCAAAACTGGTCTCACAGGAAATGTTCAAATCATACTCAGTTAGAAGAGTCAGTCTTCTTGTACTTAAGTCGGCATTATGCCTTTTGTATTTAATTTCAATGCAATTTCTGGGTTTCATCGTCAATAAGAAGGTCCAAGGGATACAGTAAACGTATAGTGAAGCATTGGAATCAAAAACTGGTCTCACAGGTAATGTTCAGAACATAGTCAGTAAGAGGAGTCAGTCTTCTTGTACTTGAGTCGGCATTGTGCTTTTTGTATTTAATTCCAATGAAATTTCTGTGTTTCATCGTCAAAAAGATGGTCAGAGGGATACAGTAAACCTGAAGCCAAGCATCTGAATCTATAACTAGTGTCACAATAATGGTTCAAAACATAGACAGTAAGAAGAGTCAGTCTTCTTGTACTTAAGTCGGCATTGTGCCGTTTGTATTTCATTCCGATGCAATTTCTGTATTTCATCGTCAATAAGAAGGTCCAAGAGTTACAGTAATCATATAGTGAAGCATCGGAATCTGAAACTGGTCTCACAGGAAATGATCAAAACATAGTCAGTAAGATGAGTCAGTCATTTTGTACTTAAGTCGGCATTGTGCATTTTGTAGTTAATTTCGATGAAATTTCTGTGTTTCATCGTCAATAAGAAGGTCAGAGGGATACAGCTTACCTGAAGTGAAGCATCGGAATCTAAAACTGGTCTCACAGGAAATGTTCAAAACATAGTCAGTAAGAGGAGTCAGTCTTCTTGTACTTAAGTCGGCATTGTGCCTTTTGTATTTAATTCCGATCCAATTTCTGTGTTTCATCGTCAATAAGAATATGAGAGGGATACAGTAAACCTGAGGTGAAACATCTGAATCTATAACTGGTGTCACAATAATGGTTCAAACATGGACAGTAAGAAGAGTCAGTCTTCTTGTACTTAAGTCGGCATTGTGCCTTTCCTAATTAATTCTGATGCAACTTCTGTGTTTCGTCGTCAATAACAAGGGTCAAGGGATACAATAAACTTGAAGTGAAGCGTCGGAATCTGAAACCGGCCTCAAAGGAAAGGTTCAAAACATAGACAGTAAGAAGAGCGAGTCTTCTTGTACTTGAGTAGGCATTGTGCCTTTTATATTTAATTCCTGTGCAATTTCTGTGTTTCATCGTCAATAGGAAGGTGAGAGGGATACAGTAAACCTGAAGTGAAGCATCGGAATCTATAACTAGTGTCACAGGAATGGTTCAAATCATAGACAGTAAGAAGAGTGAGTCTTCTTGTACTTAAGTCGGCATTGTGCCTTTTGTATTTCATTCCGATGCATTTTCTGTATTTCATCGTCAATAAGAAGGTCCAAGGGTTACAGTAAACATATAGTGAGGCATCGGAATCTAAAACGGGTCTCACAGTAAATGCTGGAACATAGTCAGTAAAAGGAGTCAGTCTTCTTGTACTTAAGTCGGCATTGTGCCTTTTCTATATAATTCCGATGCAATTTTTTTGTTTCATCGTCAATAAGAAGGTCAGAGGTATACAGTAAACCTGAAGTGAATCATCGGAATCTATAACTAGTGTCACAAGAATGGTTCAAAACATAGACAGTAAGAAGCGTCATTCTTCTTGTACTTAAGTCGGCGTTGTGCCTTTTCTATTTAATTCCGATGCAATTTCTGTGTTTCATCGTCAATAAGAAGGTCAGAGGGATACAGTAAACCTGAAGTGAAGCATCCGATTTAAAACTGGTCTCACAGGAAATGTTCGAAACATAGTCATTAAGAGGAGTCAGTCTTCTTGTACTTAAGTCGGCATTGTGCCTTATGTATTTAATTCTGATGCAATTTCTGTGTTTCATCGTCAATAAGGAGGTCAGAGGGATACAGTACACCTGAAGTGAAACATCGGAATCTATAACTAGTGTCACAATAATTGTTCAAACATATACAGTAAGAAGAGTCAGTCTTCTTGTATTTAAGTCGGCATTGTGCCTTTTCTATTTAATTCCGATGCAATTTCTGGGTTTCATAGTCAATAAGAAATTCAGAGGGATACCGTAAACCTGAAGTGAAACATCTGAATGTGTAACTAGTGTCACAATAATGGTTCAAACATAGACAGTAAGAAGAGTCAGTCTTCTTCTACTTAAGTCGGCATTGTGCCTTTTGTATTTAATTCCGATGCAATTTCTGTGTTTCATCGTCAATAAGAAGGTCAGGGGGATTAAGTAAACCTGAAGTGAAGCATCGGAATCTATAACTAGTGTCACAGGAATGGTTCAAAACATAGACATTAAGAAGAGTCAGTCTTCTTGTACTTAAGGCGGCATTGTGCCTTATGTATTTAATTTCGATGCAATTTCTGTGTTTCATCGTCAATAAGAAGGCCCAAGGGATACAGTAAACAAATACTGAAGCATCGGAATCCAAAACTGGTCTCACAGGAAATGTTTAAAACATAGACAATAAGAAGTGTCAGTCTTTTTGTACTTAAGTCGGCATTATGCCTTTTGTATTTCATTCCAATGCAATTTCTGTGTTTCATCGGCAATAAGAAGGTCCAAGGGATACAGTAAACCTGAAGTGAAGCATCGGAATCTAAAACTGGTCTGACAGGAAATGTTCACGGGATAGTCAGTAAGAGAAGTCAGTCTTCTTTTACTTAAGTCGGCATTGTGCCTTTTGTATTTAATTCCGATGCAATTTCTGTGTTTCATCGTCAATAAGAAGGTCAGAGGTATACAGTAAACCTAAAGTGAAGCATCGGAATCTATAACTAGTGTCACAGGAATGGTTCAAAACATAGACAGTAAGAAGAGTCAGTCTTCTTGTACTTAAGTCGGCATTGTGCCTTTCCTATTTAATTCTGATGCAACTTCTGTGTTTCGTCGTCAATAACAAGGTTTAAGGGTTACAGTAAACATGAAGTGAAGCGTCGGAATCTGAAACCGGCCTCACAGGAAAGGTTCAAAACATAGACAGTAGGAAGAGCAAGTCTTCTTGTACTTGAGTCGGCATTGTGACTTTTATATTTAATTCCGATGCAATTTCTGTGTTTCATCGTCAATAGGAAGGTGAGAGGGATACAGTAAACCTGAAGCGAAGCATCGGAATCTATAACTAGTGTCACAGGAATGGTTCAAATCATAGACAGTAAGAAGCGTCATTCTTCTTGTACTTAAATCGGCGTTGTGCCATTTCTATTTAATTCCGATGCAATTTCTGTGTTTCATCGTCAATAAGAAGGTCAAAGCGATACAGTAAACCTGGAGTGAAGCATCGGAATCTAAAACTGGTCTCACTGGAAATGTTCAAAACATAGTCAGTAACATGAGTCAGTCTTCTTGTACTTAAGTCGGCATTGTGCCGTTTGTATTTAATTCTGATGCAATTTCTGTGTTTCATCGTCAATAAGAAGGTCAGAGGGATACAGTAAACCTGAAGTGAAACATCTGAATCTATAACTAGTGTCATAATAATGGTTCAAACATAGACAGTAACAAGAGTCAGTCTTCTTGTACATAAGTCGGCATTGTGCCTTTTGTATTTAATTCCGATGCAATTTCTGAGTATCATCGTCAATAAGAAGGTCAGAGGGATACAGTAAACCTGAAGTGAAGCTTCAGAATCTATAACTAGTGTCACAGGAATGGTTCAAAGCATAGACAGTAAGAAGAGTCAGTCTTCTTGTACTTAAGTCGGCATTGTGCCTTTTGTATGTAATTCCGATGCAATTTCTGATTTTCATCGTCAATAAGAAGGTGAGAGGGATACAGTAAACCTGAAGTGAAGCATCTGAATCTATAACTAGTGTCACAATAATGGTTCAAAAAGAGACAGTAAGAAGAGTCAGTCTTCGTGTACTTAAGTCGGCATTGTGCCATTTGTAATTAATTCCGTTGCTATATCTGTGTTTCATCGTCAATAAGAAGGTCAGAGGGATACAGTAAACCTGAAGTGAAGCATCGCAGTCTAAAACCGGTCTCACAGGAAATGTTCAAAACATAGTCAGTAAGAGGAGTCAATCTTCTTGTACTTAAGTCGGCATTGTGCCTTTTGTATTTAATTCCTATGCAATTTCTGTGCTTCATCGTCAATAAGATGGTCACAGGGATACAGTGAACCTGAAGTCAAACATCTGAATCTATGACTAGTGTCACAATAATGGTTCAAAAGATAGACAGTAAGAAGAGTCAGTCTTCTTGTACTTAAGTCGGCATTGTGCCTTTTGTATTTCATTCCGATGCAATTTCTGTATTTCATCGTCAATAAGAAGGTCCAAGACTTACAGTGAACATATAGTGAAGCATCGGAATCTGAAACTGGTCTCACAGGAAATGATCAAAACATAGTCAGTAAGAGGAGTCAGTCGTTTTGTACTTAAGTCGGCATTGTGCCTTTTGTAGTTAATTCCGATGAAATTTCTGTGTTTCATCGTCAATAAGAAGGTCAGAGGGATACAGCTCACCTGAAGTGAAGCATCGGAATCTAAAACTGGTCTCACAGGAAATGTTCAAAACATAGTCAGTAAGAGGAGTCAGTCTTCTAGTACTTAAGTCGACATTGTGCCTTTTGTATTTAATTCCGATGCATTTTCTGTGTTTCATCGTCAATAAGAAGGTCCAAGGGATACAGTAAACATATAGTGAAGCATCGGAATCCAAAACTGGTCTCACAGGAAATGTTCAAAACATAGTCAGTAGGAAGAGTCAGTCTTCTTTTCTTAAGTCGGCATTATGCCTTTTGTATTTAATTCCAATGCAATTTCTGTGTTTCATCGTCAATAAGAAGGTCCAAGGGATACACCAAACCTGAAGTGAAGCATCGGAATCTAAAACTAGTGTCACAGGAATGGTTCAAAACATAGACAGTAAGAAGAGTCAGTCTTCTTGTACTTAAGTCGGCATTGTGTCTTTCCTAATTAATTCTGATGCAACTTCTGTGTTTCGTCGTCAATAAAAAGGTCCAAGGGATACAGTAAACTTGAAGTGAAGCGTCGGAATCTGAAACCGGCCTCACAGGAAAGGTTCAAAACATAGACAGTAAGAAGAGCCAGTCTTCTTGTACTTGAGTCGGCATTGTCCCTTTTATATTTAATTCCGATGCAATTTCTGTGTTTCATCGTCAATAGGAAGGTGAGAGGGATACAGTAAACCTGAGGTGAAGCATCGGAATCCTTAACTAGTGTCTCAGGAATGGTTCACAACATAGACAGTAAGAAGAGTCAGTCTTCTTGTACTTAAGTCGGCATTGTGCCATTTGTATATCATTCCGATGCATTTTCTGTATTTCATCGTCAATAAGAAGGTCCAAGGGTTACAGTAAACATATAGTGAGGCATCGGAATCTAAAACGGGTCTCACAGTAAATGCTCGAACATAGTCAGTAAGAGGAGTCAGTCTTCTTGTACTTAAATCGGCATTGTGCCTTTTGTATATAATTCCGATGCAATTTTTGTGTTTCATCGTCAATAAGAAGGTCAGAGGTATACAGTAAACCTGAAGTGAAGCATCGGAATCTATAACTAGTGTCACAAGAATGGTTCAAAACATAGACAGTAAGAAGCGTCATTCTTCTTGTACTTAAGTCGGCGTTGTGCCATTTCTATTTAATTCCGATGCAATTTCTGTGTTTCATCGTCAATAAGAAGGTCAGAGGGATACAGTAAACCTGAAGTGAAGCATCGGAATCCAAAACTGGTCTCACAGGAAATGTTCGAAACATAGTCATTAAGAGGAGTCAGTCTTCTTGTACTTAAGTCGGCATTGTGCCTTTTGTATTTAATCCTGATGCAATTTCTGTGTTTCATCGTCAATAAGGAGGTCAGAGGAATACAGTACACCTGAAGTGAAACATCGGAATCTATAACTAGTGTCACAATAATTGTTCAAACATATACAGTAAGAAGAGTCAGTCTTCTTGTACTTAAGTCGGCATTGTGCCTTTTGTATTTAATTCCGATGCTATATCTGTGTTTCATCGTCAATAAGAAGGTCAGAGGGACACAGTAAACCTGAAGTGAAGCATCGAAATCTATAACTAGTGTCACAGGAATGGTTCAAACATAGACAATATGAAGAGTCAGTCTTCTTGTACTTTAGGCGACATTGTGCCTTTTGTATTTAATTCAGATGCAATTTCTGTGTTTCATCGTCAATAAGAAGGTCCAAGGGATACAGTAAACATATAGTGAAGCATCGGAATCCAAAACTGGTCTCACAGGAAATGTTCAAAACATAGTCAGTAAGAAGAGTCAGTCTTCATGTACTTAAGTCGGCATTATGCCTTTCGTTTTTAATTCCAACGCAATTTCTGTGTTTCATCGTCAATAAGAAGGTCCAAGGGATACAGTAAACCTGAAGTGAAGCATCGGAATCTAAAACTGATCTCACAGGAATGTTCAAAACAAGGTCAATAAGAGGAGTCAGTCTTCTTTTACTTAAGCGGGCATTGTGCCTATTGTATTTAATTCCGATGCAATTTCTGTGTTTGATCGTCAATAAGAATGTCAGAGGGATACAGTAAACCCGAAGTGAAGCATATGAATCAATAACTAGTGTCACAGGAATGGTTCAAAACATAGACAGTAAGAAGAGTCAGTCTTCTTGTACTTAAGTCGGCATTGTGCCTTTCCTAATTAAATCTGATGCAACTTCTGTGTTTCGTCGTCAATAACAAGGTCCAAGGGATACAGTAAACCTGAAGTGAAGCGTCGGAATCTGAAACCGGCCTCACAGGAAAGGTTCAAAACAGAGACAGTAGGAAGAGCCAGTCTTCTTGTACTTGAGTGGGCAATGTGCCTTTTGTATTTAAATCCGATGCAATTTCTGTGTTTCGTCGTCAATAAGAAGGTCCAAGGGATACAGTAAACCTGAAGTGAAGCATCGCAGTCTAATACCGGTCTCACAGGAAAGGTTAAAAGCATAGACAGTAAGAAGAGGCAGTCTTCTTGTACTTGAGTCGGCATTGTGCATTTTGCATTTAATTGCAATGAAATTTCTGTGTTTCATCGTCAATAAGAAGATCAGAGGGATACAGTAAACCTGAAGTGAAGCATCGGAATCTATAACTAGTGTCACAGGAATGGTTCAAACCATAGACAGTAAGAAGAGTCAGTCTTCTTGTACTTAAGTCGGCATTGTGCCTTTTGAATTTAAATCCGATGCAATTTCTGTGTTTCGTCGTCAATAAGAAGGTCAGAGGGATACATTAAACCTGAAGTGAAGCATCGGAATTTATAACTAGTGTCACAGGAATGGTTCAAAACATAGACAGTAAGAAGAGTCAGTCTTCTTGTACTTAAGTCGGCATTGTGCCTTTGGTATTTAATTCCGATGCAATTTCTGTGTTTCATCGTCAATAAGAAGGTCAGAGGGATACAGTAAACCTGAAGTGAAGCATCGTTATCTAAAACTGGTCTCAGGAAATGTTCAAATCATAGTCAGTAAGAGGCGTCAGTCTTCTTGTACTTAAGTCGGCATTGTGCCTTTTGTATTTAATTCCAATGCAATTTCTGTGTTTCATCGTCAATAAGAACGTCAGAGGGATACAGTAAACCTGAAGTGAAGCATCATTATCTAAAACTGGTCTCACAGGAAATGTTCAAAACATAGTCAGTAAGAGGAGTCAGTCTTCTTGTACTTAAGTCGGCATTGTGCCTTTTGTATTTAATTCCTATGCATTTTCTCTGTTTCATCGTCAAGAAGAAATTCAGAGGGATACAGTAAACCTGAAGTGAGACATCTGAATCTATAACTAGTGTCACAATAATGGTTCAAATGAAGACAGTAAGAAGAGTCAGTCTTCTTGTACTTAAGTCGGCATTGTGCCTTTGGTATTTAATTCCGAAGCAATTTCTGTGTTTCATCGTCAATAAGAAGGTCAGAGGGATACAGTAAACCTGAAGTGAAGCATCAGAATCTATAACTGTGTCACAGAAATGGTTTAAAACATAGACAGTGAGAAGAGTCAGTCCTCTTGTACTTATGGCGGCATTGTGCCTTTTGTATTTAATTCCGATGCAATTTCTGTGTTTCATCGTCAATAAGAAGGTCCAAGGGATACAGTAAACATATACTGAAGTATCGGAGTCCAAAACTGGTCTCACAGGAGATGTTTAAAACATAGACAATAAGAAGAGTCAGTCTTCTTGTACTTAAGTCGGCATTAGGCCTTTGTATTTAATTCCAATGCAATTTCTGTGTTGCATCGTCAGTAAGAAGGTCCAAGGGATACAGTAAACCTGAAGTGAAGCATCGGAATCTAAAACTGGTCTCACAGGAAATATTCGAAACATAGTCATTAAGCGGAGTCAGTCTTCTTGTACTTAAGTCGGCATTGTGCCTTTTGTATTTAATTCTGATGCAATTTCTGTGTTTCATCGTCAATAAGGAGGTCAGAGGGATACAGTACACCTGAAGTGAAACATCTGAATCTATAACTAGTGTCACAATAATTGTTCAAACATATACAGTAAGAAGAGTCAGTCTTCTTGTACTTAAGTCGGCATTGTGCCTTTTGTATTAATTTCCGATGCTATATCTGTGTTTCATCGTCAATAAGAAGGTCAGAGGGATACAGTAAACCTGAAGTGAAGCATCGGAATCTATAACTAGTGTCACAGGAATGGTTCAAAACATAGACAATAAGAAGAGTCAGTCTTCTTGTACTTTAGGCGACATTGTGCCTTTTGTATTTAATTCCGATGCAATTTCTGTGTTTCATCGTCAATAAGAAGGTCCAAGGGATACAGTAAACATATAGTGAAGCATCGGAATCCAAAACTGGTCTCACAGGAAATGTTCATAACATAGTCAGTAAGAAGAGTCAGTCTTCTTGTACTTAAGTCGGATTTATGCCTTTTGTATTTCATTAAAACGCAATTTCTGTGTTTCATCGTCAATAAGAAGGTCCAAGGGATACAGTAAACCTGAAGTGAAGCATCGGAATCTAAAACTGGTCTCACAGGAATGTTCAAAACAAGGTCAATAAGAGGAGTCAGTCTTCTTTTACTTAAGCGGGCATTGTGCCTATTGTATTTAATTCCGATGCAATTTCTGTGTTTGATCGTCAATAAGAATGTCAGAGGGATACAGTAAACCCGAAGTGAAGCATATGAATCTATAACTAGTGTCACAGGAATGGTTCAAAACATAGACAGTAAGAAGAGTCAGTCTTCTTGTACTTAAGTCGGCATTGTGCCTTTCCTAATTAAATCTGATGCAACTTCTGTGTTTCGTCGTCAATAACAAGGTCCAAGGGATACAGTAAACCTGAAGTGAAGCGTCGGAATCTGAAACCGGCCTCACAGGAAAGGTTCAAAACAGAGACAGTAGGAAGAGCCAGTCTTCTTGTACTTGAGTGGGCAATGTGCCTTTTGTATTTAAATCCGATGCAATTTCTGTGTTTCGTCGTCAATAAGAAGGTCCAAGGGATACAGTAAACCTGAAGTGAAGCATCGCAGTCTAATACCGGTCTCACAGGAAAGGTTAAAAGCATAGACAGTAAGAAGAGGCAGTCTTCTTGTACTTGAGTCGGCATTGTGCATTTTGCATTTAATTGCAATGAAATTTCTGTGTTTCATCGTCAATAAGAAGATCAGAGGGATACAGTAAACCTGAAGTGAAGCATCGGAATCTATAACTAGTGTCACAGGAATGGTTCAAACCATAGACAGTAAGAAGAGTCAGTCTTCTTGTACTTAAGTCGGCATTGTGCCTTTTGTATTTAAATCCGATGCAATTTCTGTGTTTCGTCGTCAATAAGAAGGTCAGAGGGATACATTAAACCTGAAGTGAAGCATCGGAATTTATAACTAGTGTCACAGGAATGGTTCAAAACATAGACAGTAAGAAGAGTCAGTCTTCTTGTACTTAAGTCGGCATTGTGCCTTTGGTATTTAATTCCGATGCAATTTCTGTGTTTCATCGTCAATAAGAAGGTCAGAGGGATACAGTAAACCTGAAGTGAAGCATCGTTATCTAAAACTGGTCTCAGGAAATGTTCAAATCATAGTCAGTAAGAGGCGTCAGTCTTCTTGTACTTAAGTCGGCATTGTGCCTTTTGTATTTAATTCCAATGCAATTTCTGTGTTTCATCGTCAATAAGAACGTCAGAGGGATACAGTAAACCTGAAGTGAAGCATCATTATCTAAAACTGGTCTCACAGGAAATGTTCAAAACATAGTCAGTAAGAGGAGTCAGTCTTCTTGTACTTAAGTCGGCATTGTGCCTTTTGTATTTAATTTCTATGCATTTTCTCTGTTTCATCGTCAATAAGAAATTCAGAGGGATACAGTAAACCTGAAGTGAACATCTGAATGTATAACTAGTGTCACAATAATGGTTCAAAGGAAGACAGTAAGAAGAGTCAGTCTTCTTGTACTTAAGTCGGCATTGTGCCTTTGGTATTTAATTCCGAAGCAATTTCTGTGTTTCATCGTCAATAAGAAGGTCAGAGGGATACAGTAAACCTGAAGTGAAGCATCAGAATCTATAACTAGTGTCACAGAAATGGTTTAAAACATAGACAGTGAGAAGAGTCAGTCCTCTTGTACTTATGGCGGCATTGTGCCTTTTCTATTTAATTCCGATGCAATTTCTGTGTTTCATCGTCAATAAGAAGGTCCAAGGGATACAGTAAACATATACTGAAGTATCGGAGTCCAAAACTGGTCTCACAGGAGATGTTTAAAACATAGACAATAAGAAGAGTCAGTCTTCTTGTACTTAAGTCGGCATTAGGCCTTTGTATTTAATTCCAATGCAATTTCTGTGTTGCATCGTCAGTAAGAAGGTCCAAGGGATACAGTAAACCTGAAGTGAAGCATCGGAATCTAAAACTGGTCTCACAGGAAATGTTCGAAACATAGTCATTAAGCGGAGTCAGTCTTCTTGTACTTAAGTCGGCATTGTGCCTTTTGTATTTAATTCTGATGCAATTTCTGTGTTTCATCGTCAATAAGGAGGTCAGAGGGATACAGTACACCTGAAGTGAAACATCTGAATCTATAACTAGTGTCACAATAATTGTTCAAACATATACAGTAAGAAGAGTCAGTCTTCTTGTACTTAAGTCGGCATTGTGCCTTTTGTATTAATTTCCGATGCTATAACTGTGTTTCATCGTCAATAAGAAGGTCAGAGGGATACAGTAAACCTGAAGTGAAGCATCGGAATCTATAACTAGTGTCACAGGAATGGTTCAAAACATAGACAATAAGAAGAGTCAGTCTTCTTGTACTTTAGGCGACATTGTGCCTTTTGTATTTAATTCCGATGCAATTTCTGTGTTTCATCGTCAATAAGAAGGTCCAAGGGATACAGTAAACATATAGTGAAGCATCGGAATCCAAAACTGGTCTCACAGGAAATGTTCATAACATAGTCAGTAAGAAGAGTCAGTCTTCTTGTACTTAAGTCGGATTTATGCCTTTTGTATTTCATTAAAACGCAATTTCTGTGTTTCATCGTCAATAAGAAGGTCCAAGGGATACAGTAAACCTGAAGTGAAGCATCGGAATCTAAAACTGGTCTCACAGGAAATGTTCAAAACAAGGTCAGTCAGAGGAGTCAGTCTTCTTTTACTCAAGTGGGCATTGTGCCTACTGTGTTTAATTCCGATGCAATTTCTGTGTTTCATCGTCAATTAGAATGTCAGAGGGATACAGTAAACCCGAAGTGAAGCATATGAATCTATAACTAGTGTCACAGGAATGGTTCAAAACATAGACAGTAAGAAGAGTCAGTCTTCTTGTACTTAAGTCGGCATTGTGCCTTTCCTAATTAATTCTGATGCAACTTCTGTGTTTCGTCGTCAATAACAAGGTCCAAGGGATACAGTAAACCTGAAGTGAAGCGTCGGAATCTGAAACCGGCCTCACAGGAATGGTTCAAAACATAGACAGTAAGAAGAGCCAGTCTTCTTGTACTTGAGTGGGCATTGTGCCTTTTGTATTTAAATCCGATGCAATTTCTGTGTTTCGTCGTCAATATGAAGGTCCAAGGGATACAGTAAACCTGAAGTGAAGCATCGCAGACTAATACCGGTCTCACAGGAAAGGTTAAAACATAGACAGTAAGAAGAGCCTGTCTTCTTGTACTTGAGTCGGCATTGTGCATTTTGCATTTAATTGCAATGAAATTTCTGTGTTTCATCGTCAATAAGAAGGTCAGAGGGATACAGTAAACCTGAAGTGAAGCATCGGAATCTATAACTAGTGTCACAGGAATGGTTCAAAACATAGACAGTAAGAAGAGTCAGTCATCTTGTACTTAAGTCGGCATTGTGCCTTTTGTATTTAAATCCGATGCAATTTCTGTGTTTCGTCGTCAATAAGAAGGTCAGAGGGATACATTAAACCTGAAGTGAACCATCGGAATTCATAACTAGTGTCACAGGAATGGTTCAAAACATAGACAGTAAGAAGAGTCAGTCTTCTTGTACTTATGTCGGCATTGTGCCTTTCCTATGTAATTCTGATGCAACATCTGTGCTTCGTCGTCAATAACAACGTCCAAGGGATACAGTAAACCTGAAGTGAAGCATCGGAATCTAAAACCGGTCTCAGACGAAAGGTTTAAAACATAGACAGTAAGAAGAGCCAGTCTTCCTGTACTTGAGTCGGCATTGTGCATTCTATATTTAATTCCGATTCAATTTCTGTGTTTCATCGTCAATAAGAAGGGGAGAGGGATTCAGTAAACCTGAAGTGAAGCATCGGAATCTATAACTAGTGTCACAGGAATGATTCAAAACATAGACAGTAAGAAGAGTCAGTCTTCTTGTACTTAAGTCGGCATTGTGCCTTTTGTTTTTCATTCCGATGCAATTTCTGTATTTCATCGTCAATAAGAAGGTCCAAGAGTTACAGTAAACATATAGTGAAACATCGGCATCTAAAACTGGTCTCACAGGAAATGTTCAAATCATAGTCAGGAAGAGGAGTCAGTCTTTTTGTACTTAAGTCGGCATTGTGCCTTTTGTATTTAATTCCGATGCAATTTCTGTGTTTCATCGTCAATAAGAAGGTCTGAGGGATACAGTAAACCTGAAGTGAAGCATCGTTATCTAAAACTGGTCTCACATTAAATGTTCAAATCATAGTCAGTAAGAGGAGTCAGTCTTCTTGTACTTAAGTCGGCATTGTGCCTTTTGTATTTAATTCCTATGCAATTTCTGTGTTTCATCGTCAATAAGAAATTCAGAGGGATACAGTAAACCTGAAGTGAGACATCTGAATCTATAACTAGTGTCACAATATTGGTTCAAATGTAGACAGTAAGAAGAGTCAGTCTTCTTGTACTTAAGTCGGCATTGTGCCTTTGGTATTTAATTCCGATGCAATTTCTGTGTTTCATCGTCAATAAGGAGGTCAGAGGGATATAGTAAACCTGAAGTGAAGCATCAGAATCTATAACTAGTGTCACAGGAATGGTTCAAACATAGACAGTGAGAAGAGTCAGTCTTCTTTTACTTAAGTCGGCATTGTGCCTTTTGTATTTAATTCCGATGCAATTTCTCTGTTTCATCGTCAATAAGAAGGTCAGAGGTATACAGTAAACCCGAAGTGAAGCAACGGAATCTATAACTAGTGTCACAGGAATGGTTCAAAACATAGACAGTAAGAAGAGGTTGTCTTCTTGTACTTATGTCGGCATTGTGCCGTTCCTATGTAATTCTGATGCAACTTCTGTGTTTCGTCGTCGATAACAAGGTATAAGGGATATAGTAAACCTGATGTGAAGCGTCGGAATCTGAAACCGGCCTCACAGGAAAGGTTCAAAACATAGACAGTAAGAAGAGCAATTCTTCTTGTACTTGAGTCGGCATTGTGCCTTTTATATTTAATTCCGATGCAATTTCTGTGTTTCATCGTCAATAGGAAGGTGAGAGGGATACAGTAAACCTGAAGTGAAGCATCGGAATCTATAACTAGTGTCACAAGAATGGTTCAAAACATAGACAGTAAGAAGAGTCAGTCGTCTTGTACTTAAGGCGGCATTGTGCCTCTTGTATTTAATTCCGATACAATTTCTGTGTTTCATCGTCAATAAGAAGGTCCAAGGGATACAGTAAACATATAGTGAAGCATCGGAATCTAAAACTGGTCTCACAGGAAATGTTGAAAGCATAGTCAGTAAGAGGAGTCAGTCCTCTTTTACTTAAGTCGGCATTGTGCCTTTTGTATTTAATTACGATGCAATATCTGTCTTTCATCGTCAATAAGAAGGTCCAAGGGATACAGTAAACCTGAAGTGAAGCATCGCAGTCTAAAACCGGTCTCACAGGAAAGGTTCAAAACATAGGCAGTAAGAAGAGCAAGTCTTTATGTACTTGAGTCGGCATTGTGCCTTTCATATTTAATTCCGATGCAATTTCTGTGTTTCATCGTCAATAGGAAGGTAAGAGGGATACAGTAAACCTGAAGTGAAGCATCTGAATCTATAACTAGTGTCACAATAATTGTTCAAACATAGACAGTAAGAAGAGTCAGTCTTCTTGTACTTAAGTCGGCATTGTGCCTTTTGTATTTAATTCCGATGCAATTTCTGTGTTTCATCGTCAATAAGAAGGTCCAAGGGATACAGTAAACATATAGTGAAGAATCGGATTCTAAAACTGGTCTCACAGGAAATGTTCAAAAAATAGTCAGTAAGAAGAGTCAGTCCTCGTGTACTTAAGTCGGCATTGGGCCTTTTGTATTTAATTCCAATGCAAATTCTGTGTTTCATCGTCAATAAGAAGGCCCAAGGGATACAGTAAACATATAGTGAAGCATCGGAAACTAAAACTGGTCTCACAGGAAATGTTCAAAGCATAGTCAGTAAAAGGGGTCAGTCCTCTTTTACTTAAGTCGGCATTGTGCCTTTTGTATTTAATTCCGATGCAATTTCTCTGTTTCGTCGTCAATAACAACGTCCAAGGGATACAGTAAACCTGAAGTGAAGCATCAGAATCTAAAACTGGTCTCACAGGAAATGTTCAATACATAGTCAGTAAGAGGAGTCAGTCTTCTTGCACTTAAGTCGGCATTGTGCCTTTTGTATTTAATTCCTATGCAATTTCTGTGTTTCATCGTCACTAGGAAATTCAGAAGGATACAGTAAACCTGAAGTGAAACATCTGAATCTATAACCAGTGTCACAATAATGGTTCAAACATAGACAGTAAGAAGAGTCAGTCTTCATGTACTTAAGTCGGCATTGTGCCTTTTGTATTTAATTCCGATGCAATTTCTGAGTTTCTTCGTCAATAAGAACGGCAGAGGGATGCAGTAAACCCGAAGTGAAGCATCGGAATCTATAACTAGTGTCACAGGAATGGTTCAGAACATAGACAGAAAGAAGAGTCAGTCTTCTTGTACTTAAGGCGGCATTGTCCCTTTTGTATTTAATTCCGATGCAATTTCTGTGTTTCATCGTCAATAAGAAGGTCCGAGGGATACCGTAATCATATACTGAAGCATCGGAATCCGAAACTGGTCTCACAGGAAATGTTTAAAACATAGACAATAAGAAGAGTAAGTCCTTTTGTACTTAAGTCGGCATTATGCCTTTTGTATTTGATTCCAATGCAATTTCGGTGTTTGATCGTCAATAAGAAGGTCCAAGGGATACAGTAAACCTGAAGTGAAGCGTCGGAATCTAAAACCGGTCTCACAGGAAAGGTTCAAAACATAGACAGTAAGAAGAGCCAGTCTTCTTGTACCTGAGTCGGCACTGTGCCTTTTATATTTAATTCCGACGCAATTTCTGTGTTTCATCGTCAATAGGACGGTGAGAGGGATACCGTAAACCTGATGTGAAGCATCGGAATCTCTAACTAGTGTCACAGGAATGGTTCAAAGCATAGACAGTAAGAAGAGTCATTCTTCTTGTACTTAAGTCGGCGTTGTGCCATTTCTATTTAATTCCGATGCAATTTCTGTGTTTCATCGTCAATAAGAAGGTCAGAGGGATACAGTAAACCTGAAGTGAAACATCTGAATCTGTAACTAGTGTCAGAATAAGGGTTCAAACATAGACAGTAAGAAGAGTCAGTCTTCTTGTACATAAGTTGGCACTGTGCCTTTTATATTTACTTCCGACGCAATTTCTGTGTTTCATCGTCAATAAGAAGGTCAGAGGGATACAGTAAACCTGAAGTGAAGCATCGCAATCTATAACTAGTGTCACAGGAATGGTTCAAAGCATTGACAGTAAGAAGAGTCAGTCTTCTTGTACTTAACTCTGCATTGTGCCTTTTGTATTTAATTCCGATGCAATATCTGTGTTTCATCGTCAATAAGAATGTCAGAGGGATACAGTCAACCTGAAGTCAAGCATCGGAAACTATAACTAGTGTCACAGGAATGGTTCAAGTCATAGACAGTGAGAAGCGTCATTCTTCTTGTACTGAAGTCGGCATTGTGGCTTTTGTATATAATGACGATGCAATTTCAGTGTTTCATCGTCAATAAGAAGGTAAGAGGGACACAGTAAACCTGAAGTGAAGCATCGGAATCTATAACTAGTGTCACAGCAATGGTTCCAAACATAGACAGTAAGAAGAGTCAGTCTTCTTGTACTTAAGTCGGCAATGTGCATTTTGTTTTTAATTCCGATGCAATTTCTGTTGTTCATCGTCATTAAGAAGGTCAGAGGGGTACAGTAAACCTGAAGTGAAGCATCGGAGTCTATAACTAGTGTCACAGGAATGGTTCGAAACATAGACAGTAAGAACAGTCTGTCTTCTTGTTCTTAAGTCACCATTGTGCCTGTTCTATTTAATTCCGATGCAATTTCTGTGTTTCATCGTCAATAAGAAGGTCAGAGGGATTCAGTAAACCTGAAGTGAAGCATCGGAATCTAAAACGGATCTCACAGGAAAGGTTCAAAACGTAGACAGTAAGAAGAGTCAGTCTTCTTGTAGTTAAGTCGGCATTGTGCCTTTTGTATTTAATTCACATGAAATTTCTGTGTTCCATCGTCAATTAGAAGGTGAGAGGGATACAGTAAACCTGAAGTGAAGCATCGGAATCTATAACTAGTGTCACAGGAATGGTTCAAAACATAGACAGTAAGACGAATCAGTCCTCTTGTACTTATGTCGGCATTGTGCCTTTTGTATATAATTCCGGTGCAATTTCCGTGCTTCATCGTCAATAAGACGTTCAGAAGGATACAGTAAACCTGAAGTGAAGCTTCAAACTCTATAATTAGTGTCTTAGGAATGGTTCTAAACATAGACAGTAAGAAGAGTCAGTCTTCTTGTACTTAAGTCGTCATTGTGCCTTTTGTATTTAATTCCGATGCTATTTCTCCGTTTCATCGTCAATAAGAAGGTCCAAGGGATGCAGTAAACATATAGTGAAGCATTGGAATCTAAAACTGGTCTCACAGGAATGGTTCAAAACATAGTCAGTGCGAAGAGTCAGTCTTCTTGTACTTATGTCGGCATTGTGCCTTTTGTATTTAATTCCGATGCAATTTCTGTGTTTCATCGACATTAAGAAGGTACAAGGGATACAGTAAACATATAGTGAAGCACCGGAATCTAAAACTGGTCTGACAGGAAATGTTCAAATCATAGTAGTAAGAGGAGAGAGTCTTCTTGTTCTTAAGTCGTCATTGTGCCTTTTGTATTTGATTCAGATGCAATTTCTGTGTTTCATCGTCAATAAGAAGGTCCAAGGGATACAATAAACATGAAGTGAAGCATTGCAGTCTAAAACCGGTCTCACAGGAAAGGTTCAAACATAGACAGTAAGAAGAGCCTGTCTTCTTGTACTTGAGTCGGCATTGCGGCTTTTGTATTTTATTCCGATGCAATTTCTGTGTTTCATCGTCAATAAGAAAGTTAGAGGGATACAGTAAACCTGAAGTGAAGCATCGGAATCTATAACTAGTGTCACAGGAATGGTTCAAAACGTAGACAGTAAGAAGAGTCAGTCTTTTTGTACTTAAGTCGGCATTGTGCCTTTTGTATATAATTCCGATGCAACTTCCGTGTTTCATCGAAAAAAGACGTTCAGAGGGAAACAGTAAACCTGAAGTGAAGATTCAAAATCTATAATTAGTGTCATAGGAATGGTTCTAAACATAGACAGTAAGAAGAGTCAGTCTTCTTGTACTTAAGTCGGCATTGTGCCTTTTTGTATTTAATTCCGATGCTATTTCTCTGTTTCATCGTCAATAAGAAGGTCCAAGGGATGCAGTAAACATATAGTGAAACATCGCAATCTAAAACTCGTCTCACAGGAATGGTTCAAAACTTAGTCAGTGAGAAGAGTCAGTCTTCTTGTACTTATGTCGGCATTGTGCCTTTTGTATTTCATTCTGATGCAATTTCTGTGTTTCATCGTCAATAAGAAGGTCAGAGGAATACAGTATACCTGAAGTGAAACATCTGAATCTATAATTAGTGTCACAATAACTGTTCAAACATAGACAGTAAGAAGAGTCAGTCTTCCTGTACTTAAGTCGGCATTGTGTATTTTGTATTATTTCCGATGCAATTTCTGTATTTCATCGTCAATAAGAAGGTCAGAGGGATACAGTAAACCTGAAGTGAAGCATCGGAATCTATAACTAGTGTCACAAGAATGCTTCAAAACATAAACAGTAAGAAGAGTCAGTCGTCTTGTACTTAAGGCGGCATTGTGCATTTTGTATTAAAATCCGATGCAATTTATGTGTTTCATCGTCAATAAGAAGGTTCAAGGGATACAGTAAACATATAGTGAAGCATCGGAATCCAAAACTCGTCTCACAGGAAATGTTCAAAAAAAAGTCAGTAAGTGGAGTCAGTCCTCTTTTACTTAAGTCGGCATTGTGCCTTTTGTATTTAATTCTGATGCAACTTCTGTGTTTCATCGTCAATAAGAAGGTCCTAGGGATACAGTAAACCTGAAGTGAAGCATCGCAGTCTAAAACCGGTCTCACAGGAAAGGTTAAAAACATAGACAGTAGGAAGAGCCAGTCTTCTTGTACTTGAGTCGGCATTGTGCGTTTTGTATTTAATTCCAATGAAATTTCTGTGTTTCATCGTCAATAAGAAGGTCAGAGGGATACAGTAAACCTGAAGTGAAGCATCGGAATCTATAACTAGTGTCACAGGAATGATTCAAAACATAGACAGTAAGAAGAGTCAGTCTTCTTGTACTTAAGTCGGCATTGTGCCTTTTGTATTTAAATCCGATGCAATATCTGTGTTTAGTCGTCAATAAGAAGGTCAGAGGGATACATTAAACCTGAAGTGAACCATTGGAATTTATAACTAGTGTCACAGGAATGGTTCAAAACAAAGACAGTAAGAAGAGTCAGTCTTCTTGTACCTAAGTCGGAATTGTGCCTTTCCTATTTAATTCTGATCAAATTCTGTGTTTCGTCGTCAATAACAACGTCCAAGGGATGCAGTAACCCTTAAATGAAGCATCGGAATCTAAAACCGGTCTCACACGAAAGGTTCAAAACATAGACAGTAAGAAAAGCCAGTCTTCCTGTACTTGAGTCGGCATTGTGCATTTTATATTTAATTCCGATTCAATTTGTGTGTTTCATCGTCAATAAGAAGGGGAGAGGGATTAAGTAAACCAGAAGTGAAGCATCGGAATCTATAACTAGTGTCACAGGAATGGTTCAAAACATAGACAGAAAGAAGAGTCAGTCTTCTTGTACTTAAGTCGGCATTGTGCATTTTGTTTTTCAGTCCGATGCAATATCTGTATTTCATCGTCAATAAGAAGGTCCAAGAGTTATAGTAAACATATAGTGAAGCATCGGAATCTAAAACTGGTCTCACAGGAAATGTTCAAAACATAGTCAGTAAGAGGAGTCAGTCTTTTTGTACTTAAGTCGGCATTGTGCCTTTTGTATTTAATTCCGATGCAATTTCTGTGTTTCATCGTCAATAAGAAGGTCAGAGGGATACAGTAAACCTGAAGTGAAGCATCGGAATCTAAAACTGGTCTCACAGGAGATGTTCGAAACATAGTCAGTAAGAAGAGTCAGTCTTCTTGTACTTATGTCGGCATTGTGCCTTTTGTATTCAATTCCTATGCAATTTCTGTGTTTCATCGTCAATAAGAAGGTCAGAGGGATACTGTATACCTGAAATGAAACATCTGAATCTATAACTAGTGTAACAATAACTCTTCAAACATAGACAGTAAGAAGAGTCAGTCTTCCTGTACTCAAGTCGGCATTGTGCATTTTGTATTTAATTCCGATGCAATTTCTGTATTTCATCGTCAATAAGAAGGTCAGAGGGATACAGTAAACCTGAAGTGAAGCATCGGAATCTTAAACTAGTGTCACAAGAATGGTTCAAAACATAGACATTAAGAAGAGTCAGTCGTCTTGTATTTAAGGCGGCATTGTGCCTTTTGTATTTAAATCCGATGCAATTTCTGTGTTTCATCGTCAATAAGAAGGTTCAAGGGATACAGTAAACATATAGTGAAGCATCGGAATCCTAAACTGGTCTCACAGGAAATGTTCAAAAAATAGTCAGTAAGAGGAGTCAGTCCTCTTTTACTTAAGTCGGCATTGTGCCTTTTGTATTTAATTCCGATGCAATTTCTGTGTTTCATCGTCAATAAGAAGGTCCAAGGGATACAGTAAACCTGAAGCGAAGCATCGCAGTCTAAAACCGGTCTCACAGGAAATGTTAAAAACATAGACAGTAAGAAGAGCCAGTCTTCTTGTACTTGAGTCGGCATTGTGCATTTTGTATTTAATTCCAATGAAATTTCTGTGTTTCATCGTCAATAAGAAGGTCAGAGGGATACAGTAAATCTGAGGTGAAGCATCGGAATCTATAACTAGTGTCACAGGAATGATTCAAAACATAGACAGTAAGAAGAGTCAGTCTTCTTGTACTTAAGTCGGCATTGTGCCTTTTGTATTTAAATCCGATGCAATATCTGTGTTTAGTCGTCAATAAGAAGGTCAGAGGGATACATTAAACCTGAAGTGAAGCATCGGAATCTATAACTAGTGTCACAGGAATGGTTCAAAACAAAGACAGTAAGAAGAGTCAGTCTTCTTGTACTTAAGTCGGAATTGTGCCTTTCCTATTTAATTCTGATCAACTTCTGTGTTTCGTCGTCAATAACAACGTCCAAGGGATGCAGTAAACCTGAAATGAAGGATCGGAATCTAAAACCGGTCTCACACGAAAGGTTCAAAGCATAGACAGTAAGAAGAGCCAGTCTTCCTGTACTTGAGTCGGCATTGTGCATTTTATATTTAATTCCGATGCAATTTCTGTGTTTCATCGTCAATAAGAAGGTCCAAGGGATACAGTAAACATATAGTGAAGAATCGGAATCTAAAACTGGTCTCACAGGAAATGTTCAAAAAATAGTCAGTAAGAAGAGTCAGTCCTCGTGTACTTAAGTCGGCATTGTGCCTTTTGTATTTAATTCCAATGCAAATTCTGTGTTTCATCGTCAATAAGAAGGCCCAAGGGATACAGTAAACATATAGTGAAGCATCGGAAACTAAAACTGGTCTCACAGGAAATGTTCAAAGCATAGTCAGTAAAAGGGGTCAGTCCTCTTTTACTTAAGTCGGCATTGTGCCTTTTGTATTTAATTCCGATGCAATTTCTCTGTTTCGTCGTCAATAACAACGTCCAAGGGATACAGTAAACCTGAAGTGAAGCATCAGAATCTAAAACTGGTCTCACAGGAAATGTTCAATACATAGTCAGTAAGAGGAGTCAGTCTTCTTGCACTTAAGTCGGCATTGTGCCTTTTGTATTTAATTCCTATGCAATTTCTGTGTTTCATCGTCACTAGGAAATTCAGAAGGATACAGTAAACCTGAAGTGAAACATCTGAATCTATAACCAGTGTCACAATAATGGTTCAAACATAGACAGTAAGAAGAGTCAGTCTTCATGTACTTAAGTCGGCATTGTGCCTTTTGTATTTAATTCCGATGCAATTTCTGAGTTTCTTCGTCAATAAGAACGGCAGAGGGATGCAGTAAACCCGAAGTGAAGCATCGGAATCTATAACTAGTGTCACAGGAATGGTTCAGAACATAGACAGAAAGAAGAGTCAGTCTTCTTGTACTTAAGGCGGCATTGTCCCTTTTGTATTTAATTCCGATGCAATTTCTGTGTTTCATCGTCAATAAGAAGGTCCGAGGGATACCGTAATCATATACTGAAGCATCGGAATCCGAAACTGGTCTCACAGGAAATGTTTAAAACATAGACAATAAGAAGAGTAAGTCCTTTTGTACTTAAGTCGGCATTATGCCTTTTGTATTTGATTCCAATGCAATTTCGGTGTTTGATCGTCAATAAGAAGGTCCAAGGGATACAGTAAACCTGAAGTGAAGCGTCGGAATCTAAAACCGGTCTCACAGGAAAGGTTCAAAACATAGACAGTAAGAAGAGCCAGTCTTCTTGTACCTGAGTCGGCACTGTGCCTTTTATATTTAATTCCGACGCAATTTCTGTGTTTCATCGTCAATAGGACGGTGAGAGGGATACAGTAAACCTGATGTGAAGCATCGGAATCTCTAACTAGTGTCACAGGAATGGTTCAAAGCATAGACAGTAAGAAGAGTCATTCTTCTTGTACTTAAGTCGGCGTTGTGCCATTTCTATTTAATTCCGATGCAATTTCTGTGTTTCATCGTCAATAAGAAGGTCAGAGGGATACAGTAAACCTGAAGTGAAACATCTGAATCTGTAACTAGTGTCAGAATAAGGGTTCAAACATAGACAGTAAGAAGAGTCAGTCTTCTTGTACATAAGTTGGCACTGTGCCTTTTATATTTAATTCCGACGCAATTTCTGTGTTTCATCGTCAATAAGAAGGTCAGAGGGATACAGTAAACCTGAAGTGAAGCATCGCAATCTATAACTAGTGTCACAGGAATGGTTCAAAGCATTGACAGTAAGAAGAGTCAGTCTTCTTGTACTTAACTCTGCATTGTGCCTTTTGTATTTAATTCCGATGCAATATCTGTGTTTCATCGTCAATAAGAATGTCAGAGGGATACAGTCAACCTGAAGTCAAGCATCGGAAACTATAACTAGTGTCACAGGAATGGTTCAAGTCATAGACAGTGAGAAGCGTCATTCTTCTTGTACTGAAGTCGGCATTGTGGCTTTTGTATATAATGACGATGCAATTTCAGTGTTTCATCGTCAATAAGAAGGTAAGAGGGACACAGTAAACCTGAAGTGAAGCATCGGAATCTATAACTAGTGTCACAGCAATGGTTCCAAACATAGACAGTAAGAAGAGTCAGTCTTCTTGTACTTAAGTCGGCAATGTGCATTTTGTTTTTAATTCCGATGCAATTTCTGTTGTTCATCGTCATTAAGAAGGTCAGAGGGGTACAGTAAACCTGAAGTGAAGCATCGGAGTCTATAACTAGTGTCACAGGAATGGTTCGAAGCATAGACAGTAAGAACAGTCTGTCTTCTTGTTCTTAAGTCACCATTGTGCCTGTTCTATTTAATTCCGATGCAATTTCTGTGTTTCATCGTCAATAAGAAGGTCAGAGGGATTCAGTAAACCTGAAGTGAAGCATCGGAATCTAAAACGGATCTCACAGGAAAGGTTCAAAACGTAGACAGTAAGAAGAGTCAGTCTTCTTGTAGTTAAGTCGGCATTGTGCCTTTTGTATTTAATTCACATGAAATTTCTGTGTTCCATCGTCAATTAGAAGGTGAGAGGGATACAGTAAACCTGAAGTGAAGCATCGGAATCTATAACTAGTGTCACAGGAATGGTTCAAAACATAGACAGTAAGACGAATCAGTCCTCTTGTACTTATGTCGGCATTGTGCCTTTTGTATATAATTCCGGTGCAATTTCCGTGCTTCATCGTCAATAAGACGTTCAGAAGGATACAGTAAACCTGAAGTGAAGCTTCAAACTCTATAATTAGTGTCTTAGGAATGGTTCTAAACATAGACAGTAAGAAGAGTCAGTCTTCTTGTACTTAAGTCGTCATTGTGCCTTTTGTATTTAATTCCGATGCTATTTCTCCGTTTCATCGTCAATAAGAAGGTCCAAGGGATGCAGTAAACATATAGTGAAGCATTGGAATCTAAAACTGGTCTCACAGGAAAGGTTCAAAACATAGTCAGTGCGAAGAGTCAGTCTTCTTGTACTTATGTCGGCATTGTGCCTTTTGTATTTAATTCCGATGCAATTTCTGTGTTTCATCGACAATAAGAAGGTACAAGGGATACAGTAAACATATAGTGAAGCACCGGAATCTAAAACTGGTCTGACAGGAAATGTTCAAATCATAGTAGTAAGAGGAGAGAGTCTTCTTGTTCTTAAGTCGTCATTGTGCCTTTTGTATTTGATTCAGATGCAATTTCTGTGTTTCATCGTCAATAAGAAGGTCCAAGGGATACAATAAACATGAAGTGAAGCATTGCAGTCTAAAACCGGTCTCACAGGAAAGGTTCAAACATAGACAGTAAGAAGAGCCTGTCTTCTTGTACTTGAGTCGGCATTGCGGCTTTTGTATTTTATTCCGATGCAATTTCTGTGTTTCATCGTCAATAAGAAAGTTAGAGGGATACAGTAAACCTGAAGTGAAGCATCGGAATCTATAACTAGTGTCACAGGAATGGTTCAAAACGTAGACAGTAAGAAGAGTCAGTCTTTTTGTACTTAAGTCGGCATTGTGCCTTTTGTATATAATTCCGATGCAACTTCCGTGTTTCATCGAAAGAAGACGTTCAGAGGGAAACAGTAAACCTGAAGTGAAGATTCAAAATCTATAATTAGTGTCATAGGAATGGTTCTAAACATAGACAGTAAGAAGAGTCAGTCTTCTTGTACTTAAGTCGGCATTGTGCCTTTTTGTATTTAATTCCGATGCTATTTCTCTGTTTCATCGTCAATAAGAAGGTCCAAGGGATGCAGTAAACATATAGTGAAACATCGCAATCTAAAACTCGTCTCACAGGAATGGTTCAAAACTTAGTCAGTGAGAAGAGTCAGTCTTCTTGTACTTATGTCGGCATTGTGCCTTTTGTATTTAATTCTGATGCAATTTCTGTGTTTCATCGTCAATAAGAAGGTCAGAGGAATACAGTATACCTGAAGTGAAACATCTGAATCTATAATTAGTGTCACAATAACTGTTCAAACATAGACAGTAAGAAGAGTCAGTCTTCCTGTACTTAAGTCGGCATTGTGTATTTTGTATTATTTCCGATGCAATTTCTGTATTTCATCGTCAATAAGAAGGTCAGAGGGATACAGTAAACCTGAAGTGAAGCATCGGAATCTATAACTAGTGTCACAAGAATGCTTCAAAACATAAACAGTAAGAAGAGTCAGTCGTCTTGTACTTAAGGCGGCATTGTGCATTTTGTATTAAAATCCGATGCAATTTATGTGTTTCATCGTCAATAAGAAGGTTCAAGGGATACAGTAAACATATAGTGAAGCATCGGAATCCAAAACTCGTCTCACAGGAAATGTTCAAAAAAAAGTCAGTAAGTGGAGTCAGTCCTCTTTTACTTAAGTCGGCATTGTGCCTTTTGTATTTAATTCTGATGCAATTTCTGTGTTTCATCGTCAATAAGAAGGTCCTAGGGATACAGTAAACCTGAAGTGAAGCATCGCAGTCTAAAACCGGTCTCACAGGAAAGGTTAAAAACATAGACAGTAGGAAGAGCCAGTCTTCTTGTACTTGAGTCGGCATTGTGCGTTTTGTATTTAATTCCAATGAAATTTCTGTGTTTCATCGTCAATAAGAAGGTCAGAGGGATACAGTAAACCTGAAGTGAAGCATCGGAATCTATAACTAGTGTCACAGGAATGATTCAAAACATAGACAGTAAGAAGAGTCAGTCTTCTTGTACTTAAGTCGGCATTGTGCCTTTTGTATTTAAATCCGATGCAATATCTGTGTTTAGTCGTCAATAAGAAGGTCAGAGGGATACATTAAACCTGAAGTGAAGCATTGGAATTTATAACTAGTGTCACAGGAATGGTTCAAAACAAAGACAGTCAGAAGAGTCAGTCTTCTTGTACCTAAGTCGGAATTGTGCCTTTCCTATTTAATTCTGATCAAATTCTGTGTTTCGTCGTCAATAACAACGTCCAAGGGATGCAGTAACCCTTAAATGTAGCATCGGAATCTAAAACCGGTCTCACACGAAAGGTTCAAAACATAGACAGTAAGAAAAGCCAGTCTTCCTGTACTTGAGTCGGCATTGTGCATTTTATATTTAATTCCGATTCAATTTGTGTGTTTCATCGTCAATAAGAAGGGGAGAGGGATTAAGTAAACCAGAAGTGAAGCATCGGAATCTATAACTAGTGTCACAGGAATGGTTCAAAACATAGACAGAAAGAAGAGTCAGTCTTCTTGTACTTAAGTCGGCATTGTGCATTTTGTTTTTCAGTCCGATGCAATTTCTGTATTTCATCGTCAATAAGAAGGTCCAAGAGTTATAGTAAACATATAGTGAAGCATCGGAATCTAAAACTGGTCTCACAGGAAATGTTCAAAACATAGTCAGTAAGAGGAGTCAGTCTTTTTGTACTTAAGTCGGCATTGTGCCTTTTGTATTTAATTCCGATGCAATTTCTGTGTTTCATCGTCAATAAGAAGGTCAGAGGGATACAGTAAACCTGAAGTGAAGCATCGGAATCTAAAACTGGTCTCACAGGAAATGTTCGAAACATAGTCAGTAAGAAGAGTCAGTCTTCTTGTACTTATGTCGGCATTGTGCCTTTTGTATTCAATTCCTATGCAATTTCTGTGTTTCATCGTCAATAAGAAGGTCAGAGGGATACTGTATACCTGAAATGAAACATCTGAATCTATAACTAGTGTAACAATAACTCTTCAAACATAGACAGTAAGAAGAGTCAGTCTTCCTGTACTTAAGTCGGCATTGTGCATTTTGTATTTAATTCCGATGCAATTTCTGTATTTCATCGTCAATAAGAAGGTCAGAGGGATACAGTAAACCTGAAGTGAAGCATCGGAATCTTAAACTAGTGTCACAAGAATGGTTCAAAACATAGACATTAAGAAGAGTCAGTCGTCTTGTATTTAAGGCGGCATTGTGCCTTTTGTATTTAAATCCGATGCAATTTCTGTGTTTCATCGTCAATAAGAAGGTTCAAGGGATACAGTAAACATATAGTGAAGCATCGGAATCCTAAACTGGTCTCACAGGAAATGTTCAAAAAATAGTCAGTAAGAGGAGTCAGTCCTCTTTTACTTAAGTCGGCATTGTGCCTTTTGTATTTAATTCCGATGCAATTTCTGTGTTTCATCGTCAATAAGAAGGTCCAAGGGATACAGTAAACCTGAAGCGAAGCATCGCAGTCTAAAACCGGTCTCACAGGAAAGGTTAAAAACATAGACAGTAAGAAGAGCCAGTCTTCTTGTACTTGAGTCGGCATTGTGCATTTTGTATTTAATTCCAATGAAATTTCTGTGTTTCATCGTCAATAAGAAGGTCAGAGGGATACAGTAAATCTGAGGTGAAGCATCGGAATCTATAACTAGTGTCACAGGAATGATTCAAAACATAGACAGTAAGAAGAGTCAGTCTTCTTGTACTTAAGTCGGCATTGTGCCTTTTGTATTTAAATCCGATGCAATATCTGTGTTTAGTCGTCAATAAGAAGGTCAGAGGGATACATTAAACCTGAAGTGAAGCATCGGAATCTATAACTAGTGTCACAGGAATGGTTCAAAACAAAGACAGTAAGAAGAGTCAGTCTTCTTGTACTTAAGTCGGAATTGTGCCTTTCCTATTTAATTCTGATCAACTTCTGTGTTTCGTCGTCAATAACAACGTCCAAGGGATGCAGTAAACCTGAAATGAAGGATCGGAATCTAAAACCGGTCTCACACGAAAGGTTCAAAGCATAGACAGTAAGAAGAGCCAGTCTTCCTGTACTTGAGTCGGCATTGTGCATTTTATATTTAATTCCGATTCAATTTCTGTGTTTCATCGTCAATAAGAAATGGAGAGGGATTAAGTAAACCAGAAGTGAAGCATCGGAATCTATAACTAGTGTCACAGGAATGGTTCAAAACATAGACAGTAAGAAGAATCAGTCTTCTTGTACTTAAGTCGGCATTGTGCCTTTTGTTTTTCATTCCGATGCAATTTCTGTATTTCATCGTCAATAAGAAGGTCCAAGAGTTACAGTAAACATATAGTGAAGCATCGGAATCTAAAACTGGTCTCACAGGAAATGTTCAAAACATAGTCAGTAAGAGGAGTCAGTCTTTTTGTACTTAAGTCGGCATTGTGCCTTTTGTATTTAATTCCGATGCAATTTCTGTGTTTCATCGTCAATAAGAAGGTCAGAGGGATACAGTAAACCTGAAGTGAAGCATCGTTATCTAAAACTGGTCTCACAGGAAACGTTCAAAACATAGTCAGTTAGAGGCGTCAGTCTTCTTGTACTTAATTCGGCATTGTGCCTTTTGTATTTAATTCCTATGCAATTTCTGTGTTTCATCGTCAATAAGAAATTCAGAGGGAGATAGTAAACCTGAAGTGAGACATCTGAATCTATAACTAGTGTCACAATAATGATTCAAATGTGGACAGTAAGAAGAGTCAGTCTTCTTGTACTTAAGTCGGCATTGTGCGTTTGGTATTTAATTCCGATGCATTTTCTGTGTATCATCGTCAGTAAGAAGGTCAGAGGGATACAGTAAACCTGAAGTGAAGCATCAGAAGCTATAACTAGTGTCACAGGAATGGTTCAAAACTTAGACAGTAGAAGAGTCAGTCTTCTTGTACTTAAGGCGGCATTGTGCCTTTTGTATTTAATTCCGATGCAATTTCTGTGTTTCATCGTCAATAAGAAGGTCCAAGGGATACAGTAAACCTGAAGTGAACCATCGGAATCTAAAACTGGTCTCACAGGAAATGTTCAAAGCATAGTCAGTAAGAGGAGTCAGTCTTCTTTTACTTAAGTCGGCATTGTGCCTTTTGTGTTTAATTCCGATGCAATTTCTGTGTTTCATCGTCAATAAGAAGGTCAGAGGGATACAGTAAACCCGAAGTGAAGCATCGGAGTCTATTACTAGTGTCACAGGAATGGTTCAAAACATAGACCGTAAGAAGAGTCAGTCTTCTTGTACTTAAGTCGGCATTGTGCCTTTTGTATTTAATTCCGATGCAATTTCTGTGTTTCATCGTCAATAAGAAGGACAGAGGGATACAGTAAACCTGAAGTGAAGCATCGGAATCTACAACTAGTGTCACAGGAATGGTTCAAAACATAGACAGTAAGAAGAGTCAGTCTTCTTGTACTTAAGGCGGCATTGTGCCTTTTGTATTTAATTCCGATGTAATATCTGTGTTTCATAGTCAATAAGAAGGTCAGAGTAATACAGTTAACCTGAAGTGAAGCATCGGAATCTATAACTAGTGTCACAGGAAAGGTTCAAAACATAGACATTACGAAGCGTCATTCTTCTTCTACTTAAGTCGGCGTTGTGCCTTTTCTATTTAATTCCGATGCAATTTCTATGTCTCATCATCAATACGAAGGTCAGAGGGATACAGTAAACCTGAAGTGAAGCATCGGAATCTAAACCTGGACTCACAGGAAATGTTCAAAACATAGTTAGTAAGAGGATTCAGACTTCTTGTACTTAAGTCGGCATTGTGCCTTTTGTATTTAATTCCGATGTAATATCTGTGTTTCATAGTCAATAAGAAGGTCAGAGTAATACAGTAAACCTGAAGTGAAGCATCGGAATCTATAACAAGTGTCACAGGAATGGTTCAAAACATAGACAATACGTAGCGTCATTCTTCTGCTACTTAAGTCGGCGTTGTGCCTTTTCAATTGAATTCTGATGCGACTTCTGTGTTTCATCGTCAATAACAAGGTCCAAGGGATACAGTAAACCTGAAGAGAAGCATCGGAATCTATAACTAGTGTCACAGGAAATGTTCAAAACATAGTCATTAAGAGGAGTCAGTGTTCTTGTACTTAAGTAGGCATTGTGCCTTTTGTATTTAATTTTGATGCAATTTCTGTGTTTCATCGTCAATAAGATGGTCAGAGGGATTCAGTAAACCTGAAGTGAAACATCTGAATCTATAACTAGTGTCACAATAATTGTTCAAATATAGACAGTAAGAAGAGTCAGTCTTCTTGTAGTTAAATCGGCATTGTGCCTTTTGTATTTAATTCAGATGAAATTTCTGTGTTCCATCGTCAATAAGAAGGTGAGAGGCATACAGTAAACCCGAAGTGCAGCATCGGAATCTATAACTAGTGTCACAGGAATGGTTCAAAACATAGACAGTAGGAAGATTCAGTCTTCTTGTACTTAAGACGGCGTTGTGACTTTTGTATATTATTCCGATGCAATTTCCGTGTTTCATCGTCAATAAGACGTTCAGAGGGATAAAGTAAACCTGAAGTGAAGCTTCAAAATCTGTAATTAGTGTCATAGGAATGGTTCCAAACATAGACAGTAAGAAGAGTCAGTCTTCTTGTACTTAAGTCGGCGTTGTGCCTTTTGCATTTAATTCCGATGCAATATCTGTGTTTCATCGTCAATATGAAGGTCCAAGGGATACAGTAAACATATAGTGAAGCACCGGAATCTTAAACTGGTCTCACAGGAAATGTTCAAATCATAGTAGTAAGAGGAGAGAGTCTTCTTGTACTTAAGTCGGCATTGTGCCTTTTGTATTTGATTCCGATGCAATTTCTGTGTTTCATCGTCAATAAGAATGTCCAAGGGATACAATAAACCTGAAGTGAAGCATCGCAGTCTAAAACCGGTCTCACAGGAAAGGTTCAAAACATAGACAGTAAGAAGAGCCAGTCTTCTTGTACTTGATTCGGCATTGTGCTTTTTGTATTTAATTCCAATGAAAATTCTCTGTTTCATCGTCAATAAGATGGTCAGAGGGATACAGTAAACCTGAAGTCAAGCATCGGAATCTATAACTAGTGTCACAGGAATGGTTCAAAACATAGACAGTTAGAAGAGTCAGTCTTCTTGTACTGAAGTCGGCATTGTGCATTTTGTATTTTATTCCGATGCAATTTCTGTGTTTCATCGTCAATAAGAAAGTTAGAGGGATACAGTAAACCTGAAGTGATGCATCGGAATCTATAACTAGTGTCACAGGAATGGTTCAAAACATAGACAGTAAGAAGAGTCAGTCTTCTTGTAGTTAAGTCGGCATTGTGCCTTTTGTATTTTATTCCGATGCAATTTCTGTGTTTCATCGTCAATAAGAAAGTTAGAGGGATACAGTAAACCTGAAGTCAAGCATCGGAATCTATAACTAGTGTCACAGGAATGGTTCAAAACATAGACAGTTAGAAGAGTCAGTCTTCTTGTACTGAAGTCGGCATTGTGCATTTTGTATTTTATTCCGATGCAATTTCTGTGTTTCATCGTCAATAAGAAAGTTAGAGGGATACAGTAAACCTGAAGTGATGCATCGGAATCTATAACTAGTGTCACAGGAATGGTTCAAACATAGACAGTAAGAAGAGTCAGTCTACTTGTACTTAAGAAGGCATTGTGCCTTTTGTATTTCATTCCGATGCAATTTCTGTATTTCATCGTCAATAAGAAGGTCCAAGAGTTACAGTAAACATATAGTGAAGCATCGGAATCTATAACTGGTTTCACAGGAAATGTTCAAAACATAGTCAGTAAGAGGAGTCAGTCATTTTGTACTTAAGTCGGCATTGTGCCTTTTGTATTTAATTCCGATGAAATTTCTGTGTTTCATCGTCAATGAGAAGGTCAGAGGGATACAGTAAACCTGAAGTGAAGCATCGGTATCTAAAACTGGTCTTACAGGAAATGTTCAAATCATAGTCAGTAAGAGGAGTCAGTCTTCTTGTACTTAAGTCGGCATTGTGCCTTTTGTATATAATTCCGATGCAATTTCTGTGTTTCATCGTCAATAAGAAGGTGAGAGGGATACAGTAAACCTGAACTGAAACATCTGAATCTATAACTAGTGTCACAATAATGGTTCACACATAGATAGTAAGAAAAGTCAGTCTTCATGTACTTAAGTCGGCATTATGCCTTTTGTATTTAGTTCCAATGCAATTTCTGTGTTTCATCGTCAATAAGAAAGTCCAAGGGATACATTAAACCTGAAGTGAAGCATCGGAATCCAAAACTGGTCTCACAGGAAATGTTCAAAACAAGGTCAGAAAGAAGAGTGAGTCTTCCTTTACTTAAGTCGGCATTGTGCCTAATGTATTTAATTCCGATGCATTTTCTGTGTTTCATCGTCAATAAGAAGGTCAGAGGGATACAGTAAACCTGAAGTGAAGCATCGGAATCTATAACTAGTGTCATAGGAATGGTTCAAACATAGACAGTAAGAAGAGTCAGTCTTCTTGTACTTAAGTCGGCATTGTGCCTTTTGTATTTAATTCCGATGCAATTTCTGTGATTCGTCGTCAATAAGAAGGTCCAAGGGATACAGTTAACCTGAAGTGAAACATCGGAATCTATAACTAGTGCCACAGGAATGGTTCAAAACATAGACAGTAAGAAGAGCCAGTCTTATTGTACTTAAGTCGGCATTGTGCCTTTTGTATTTAATTCTGATGCAATTTCTGTGTTTCATCGCCAATAAGAAGGTCAGAGGGATACAGTAAACCCGAAGTGAAACATCTGAATCTATAACTAGTGTCACAATAATTGTTCAAACATTGACAGTAAGAAGAGTCAGTTTTCTTGAAATTAAGTCGGCATTGTGCCTTTCCTGTTTAATTCTGATGCAACTTCTGTGTTTCGTCGTCAATAACAAGGTTTAAGGGATACACTAAACCTGAAGTGAAGCGTCAAAATCTGAAACCGGCCTCACAGGAAAGGTTCAAAACATAGACAGTAAGAAGAGCAAGTCTTCTTGTACTTGAGTCGGCATTGTGACTTTCATATTTAATTCCGATGCAATTTCTGTGTTTCATCGTCAATAGGAAGGTGAGAGGGATACAGTAAACCTGAAGTGAAGCATTGGAATCTATAACTACTGTCACAGGAATGGTTCAAAACATAGACAGTAAGAAGACTCAGTCTTCTTGTACTTAAGTCGGCATTTTGCCTTTTGTATTTCATTCCAATGCAATTTCTGTATTTCATCGTCAATAAGAAGGTCCAAGGGTTACAGTAAACATATAGTGAAGCATCGGAATCTAAAACTGGTCTCACAAGAAATGTTCAAACATAGTCAGTAAGAGGAGTCAGTCCTCTTGTACTTAAGTCGGCATTGTGCCTTTTGTATATATTTCCGATGCAATTTCTGTGTTTCATCGTCAATAACAAGTTCAGAGGGATACAGTCAACCTGAAGTGAAGCATCGGAATCTAAAACTGGTCTCACAGGAAATGTTCAAAACATAGTCAGTAAGAGGAGTCGGTCTTCTAGTACTTAAGTCGGCATTGTGCCTTTTGTATTTAATTCCGATATAATTTCTGTGTTTCATAGTCAATAAAAAGGTCAGAGGGATACAGTAAACCAGAAGTGAAGCATCGGAATCTATAACTAGTGTCACAGGAATGGTGCAAAACATAGACAGTAACAAACGTCATTCTTCTTGTACTTAAGTCGGCGTTGTGCCATTTCTATTTCATTCCGATGCAATTTCTGTGTTTCATCGTCAATAAGAAGGTCAGAGGGATACAGTAAATCTGAAGTGAAGCATCGGAATCTAAAACTGGTCTCACAGGAAATGTTCACAACATAGTCAGTAAGAGGAGTCAGTCATCTTGTACTTAAGTCGGCATTGTGCCTTTTGTATTTAATTCTGATGCAACTTCTGTGTTTCATCGTCAATAAGAAGGTCAGAGGGATACAGTAAACCTGAAGTGAAACATCTGAATCTATAACTAGTGTCACAATAATGGTTCAAACATAGACAGTAAGAAGAGTCAGTCTTCTTGTACATAAGTCGGCATTGTGCCGTTTGTATTTAATTCCGATGCAATTTCTGTCTTTCATCGTCAATAAGAAGGTCTGAGGGATACAGTAAATCTGAAGTGAAGCATCGGAATCTATAATTAGTGTCATAGGAATGGTTCAAAGCATAAACAGTAAGAATAGTCAGTCTTCTTGTACTTAAGGCTTCATTGTGACTTTTGTGTTTAATTCCAACGCAATTTCTGTGTTTCATCGTCAATAAGAAGGTTCAAGGGAAACAGTAAACATATAGTGAAGCATCGGAATCTAAAACTGGTCTCATAGGTAATGTTCAAAGCATAGTCAGTCAGAGGAGTCAGTCTTCTTTTAGTTAAGTGGGCATTGTGCCTTCTGTATTTAATTCCGATGCAATTTCTGTGTTTCATCGTCAATAAGAAGGTCAGAGGGATACAGTAAACCAGAAGTGAAACATCGGAATCTATAACTAGTGTCACAGGAATGTTTCAAAACATAGACAGTAAGAAGAGTCAGTCTTCTTGTACTTAAATCGGCATTGTGCCTTTTGCATTTCATTCCGATGCAATTTCAGTGTTTCATCGTCAACAAGATGGTCAGAAGGATACAGTAAACCTGAAGTACAGCATTGGAATCTAAAACCGGTCTCACAGGAAATGTACAAAACATTGTCAGTAAGAGGAGTCAGTCTTCTTGTACTTAAGTCCGCAAGGTGCCCATTGTATTTAATTCCGATGCAATTTCTGTTTTTCATCGTCAATAAGAAGGTCAGAGGGATACAGTAAACCTGAAGTGAAGCATCGGAAACTAAAACTGGTCTCACAGGAAATGTTCGAACATAGTCAGTAAGTGGAGTCAGTCTTCTTGTACTTAAGTCGGCATTGTGCCTTTTGTATATAATTCTGATGTAATATCTGTGTTTCATAGTCAATAAGAAGGTCAGAGGGATACAGTAAACCTGATGTGAAGCATCGGAATCTATAACTAGTGTCACAGGAATGGTTCAAAACATAGACAATACGAAGCGTCATTCTTCTTGTACTTAAGTCGGCGTTGTGCCTGTTCCATTTAATTCCGATGCAATTTCTGTGTTTCACCGTCAATAAGAAGGTCAGAGGGATACAGTAAACCTGAAGTGAAGCATCGGAATCTAAAACTGGTCTCACAGGAGATGTTCAAAACATAGTCAGTAAGAGGTGTCAGTCTTCTTGTACTTAAGTCGGTATTGTGCCTTTTGTATTTAATTCCGATGCAATTTCTGTGTTTCATCGTCAATAAGAAGGTCCAAGGGATACAGTATACATACAGTGAAGCATCGGAATCCAAAACTGGTCTCACAGGAAATGTTCAAAACATAGTCAGCAAGAAGAGTCAGTCCTCTTGTACTTAAGTCGGCATTATGCCTTTTGTATATAATTCCTATGCAAATTCTGTGTTTCATCGTCAATAAGAAGGTCCAAGAGATACAGTAAACCTGAAGTGAAGCATCGCAGTCTAAAACCGGTCTCACAGGAAAGGTTCAAAACATAGACAGTAAGAAGAGCCAGTCTTCTTGTACTTGAGTCGGCATTGTGCTTTTTGTATTTAATTCCAATGAAATTTCTGTGTTTCATCGTCATTAAGAAGGTCAGAGGGATACAGTAAACCTGAAGTGAAGCGTCGGAATCTGAAACCGGCCACACAGGAAAGGTTCCAAACACAGACAGTAAGAAGAGCAAGTCTACTTGTACTTGAGACGGCATTGTGCCTTTTATATTTAATTTCGATGCAATTTCAGTGCTTCATCGTCAATAGGAAGGTGAGAGCGATACAGTAAACCTGAAGTGAAGCATCGGAATCTATAACTAGTGTCACAGGAATGGTTCAAAACATAGACAGAAAGAAGAGTCAGTCTTCTTGTACTTAAAACAGCATTGTGCCTTTTGTATTTCATTCCGATGCAATTTCTGTATTTCATCGTCAATTAGAAGGTCCAAGGGTTACAGTAAACATATAGTGAAGCATCGGAATCTAAAACTGGTCTCACAGGAAATGTTCAAACATAGTCAGTAAGAGGAGTCAGTCCTCTTGTACTGAAGTCGGCTTTGTGCCTTTTGTATATAATTCCGATGCAATATCTGTGTTTCATCGTCAATAAGAAGGTCAGAGGGATACAGTCAACCTGAAGTGAAGCATCGGAATCCAAAACTGGTCTCACAGGAAAAGTTCAAAACATAGTCAGTATGAAGAGTCAGTCTTCTTGTACTTAGGTCGGCATTGTGCCTTTTGTATTTAATTCCAATGCAATTTCTGTGTTTCATCGTCAATAAGAAGGTCAGAGTGATACAGTAAACCCTAGGAGAAGCATCGGAAACTATAACTAGTGTCACAGGAATGGTTCAAAACATAGACAGTAAGAAGGGTCAGTCTTCTTGTACTTAAGTCGGCATTGTGCCTTTCCTATTTAATTCTGATGCAACTTCTGTGTTTCGTCGTCAATAACAAGGTTTAAGGGATACAGCAAACCTGAAGTGAAGCGTCGGAATCTGAAACCGGCCTCACAGGAAAGGTTCAAAACATAGACAGTAAGAAGAGCAAGTCTTCTTGTACTTGAGACGGCATTGTGCCTTTTATATTTAATTCCGATGCAATTTCTGTGCTTCATCGCCAATAGGAAGGTGAGAGGGATACAGTAAACCTGAAGTGAAGCATCGGAATCTCTAACTAGTGACACAGGAATGGTTCAAAACGTAGACAGTAAGAAGAGTCAGTGTTCTTGTACTTAAACCGGCATTGTGCCTTTTGTATTTCATTGCGATGCAATTTCTGTATTTCATCGTCAATAAGAAGGTCCAAGGGTTACAGTAAACATATAGTGAAGCATCGGAATCTAAAACTGGTCTCACAGGAAATGTTCAAACATTGTCAGTAAGAGGAGTCAGTCCTCTTGTACTTAAGTCGGCATTGTGCCTTTTGTATATAATTCCGATGCAATATCTGTGTTTCATCGTCAATAAGACGGTCAGAGGGATACAGTCAACCTGAAGTGAAGCATCGGAATCTAAAACTGGTCTCACAGGAAATGTTCAAAACATACTCAGTAAGAGGAGTCGGTCTTCTTGTACTTAAGTCGGCATTGTGCCTTTTGTATTTAATTCCGATGTAATTTCTGTGTTCCATAGTCAATAAGAAGGACAGAGGGATACAGTAAACCAGAAGTGAAACATCGGAATCTATAACTAGTGTCACAGGAATGTTTCAAAACATAGACAGTAAGAAGAGTCAGTCTTCTTGTACTTAAATCGGCATTGTGCCTTTTGTATTTCATTCCGATGCAATTTCAGTGTTTCATCGTCAACAAGATGGTCAGAAGGATACAGTAAACCTGAAGTACAGCATTGGAATCTAAAACCGGTCTCACAGGAAATGTACAAAACATAGTCAGTAAGAGGAGTCAGTCTTCTTGTACTTAAGTCCGCAAGGTGCCCATTGTATTTAATTCCGATGCAATTTCTGTTTTTCATCGTCAATAAGAAGGTCAGAGGGATACAGTAAACCTGAAGTGAAGCATCGGAAACTAAAACTGGTCTCACAGGAAATGTTCGAACATAGTCAGTAAGTGGAGTCAGTCTTCTTGTACTTAAGTCGGCATTGTGCCTTTTGTATATAATTCTGATGTAATATCTGTGTTTCATAGTCAATAAGAAGGTCAGAGGGATACAGTAAACCTGATGTGAAGCATCGGAATCTATAACTAGTGTCACAGGAATGGTTCAAAACATAGACAATACGAAGCGTCATTCTTCTTGTACTTAAGTCGGCGTTGTGCCTGTTCCATTTAATTCCGATGCAATTTCTGTGTTTCACCGTCAATAAGAAGGTCAGAGGGATACAGTAAACCTGAAGTGAAGCATCGGAATCTAAAACTGGTCTCACAGGAGATGTTCAAAGCATAGTCAGTAAGAGGAGTCAGTCTTCTTGTACTTAAGTCGGTATTGTGCCTTTTGTATTTAATTCCGATGCAATTTCTGTGTTTCATCGTCAATAAGAAGGTCCAAGGGATACAGTATACATACAGTGAAGCATCGGAATCCAAAACTGGTCTCACAGGAAATGTTCAAAACATAGTCAGCAAGAAGAGTCAGTCCTCTTGTACTTAAGTCGGCATTATGCCTTTTGTATTTAATTCCTATGCAAATTCTGTGTTTCATCGTCAATAAGAAGGTCCAAGAGATACAGTAAACCTGAAGTGAAGCATCGCAGTCTAAAACCGGTCTCACAGGAAAGGTTCAAAACATAGACAGTAAGAAGAGCCAGTCTTCTTGTACTTGAGTCGGCATTGTGCTTTTTGTATTTAATTCCAATGAAATTTCTGTGTTTCATCGTCATTAAGAAGGTCAGAGGGATACAGTAAACCTGAAGTGAAGCGTCGGAATCTGAAACCGGCCACACAGGAAAGGTTCCAAACACAGACAGTAAGAAGAGCAAGTCTACTTGTACTTGAGACGGCATTGTGCCTTTTATACTTAATTTCGATGCAATTTCAGTGCTTCATCGTCCATAGGAATGTGAGAGCGATACAGTAAACCTGAAGTGAAGCATCGGAATCTATAACTAGTGTCACAGGAATGGTTCAAAACATAGACAGAAAGAAGAGTCAGTCTTCTTGTACTTAAAACAGCATTGTGCCTTTTGTATTTCATTCCGATGCAATTTCTGTATTTCATCGTCAATTAGAAGGTCCAAGGGTTACAGTAAACATATAGTGAAGCATCGGAATCTAAAACTGGTCTCACAGGAAATGTTCAAACATAGTCAGTAAGAGGAGTCAGTCCTCTTGTACTGAAGTCGGCTTTGTGCCTTTTGTATATAATTCCGATGCAATATCTGTGTTTCATCGTCAATAAGAAGGTCAGAGGGATACAGTCAACCTGAAGTGAAGCATCGGAATCCAAAACTGGTCTCACAGGAAAAGTTCAAAACATAGTCAGTATGAAGAGTCAGTCTTCTTGTACTTAGGTCGGCATTGTGCCTTTTGTATTTAATTCCAATGCAATTTCTGTGTTTCATCGTCAATAAGAAGGTCCAAGGGATACAGTAAACATATAGTGAAGCATCGGAATCTAAAACTGGTCTCACAGGAAATGTTCAAAACATAGTCAGTAAGAGGAGTCAGTCTTTTTGTACTTAAGTCGGCATTGTGCCTTTTGTATTTAATTCCGATGCAATTTCTGTGTTTCATCGTCAATAAGAAGGTCAGAGGGATACAGTAAACCTGAAGTGAAGCATCGTTATCTAAAACTGGTCTCACAGGAAATGTTCAAAACATAGTCAGTTAGAGGCGTCAGTCTTCTTGTACTTAATTCGGCATTGTGCCTTTTGTATTTAATTCCTATGCAATTTCTGTGTTTCATCGTCAATAAGAAATTCAGAGGGAGATAGTAAACCTGAAGTGAGACATCTGAATCTATAACTAGTGTCACAATAATGATTCAAATGTGGACAGTAAGAAGAGTCAGTCTTCTTGTACTTAAGTCGGCATTGTGCGTTTGGTATTTAATTCCGATGCATTTTCTGTGTATCATCGTCAGTAAGAAGGTCAGAGGGATACAGTAAACCTGAAGTGAAGCATCAGAAGCTATAACTAGTGTCACAGGAATGGTTCAAAACTTAGACAGTAGAAGAGTCAGTCTTCTTGTACTTAAGGCGGCATTGTGCCTTTTGTATTTAATTCCGATGCAATTTCTGTGTTTCATCGTCAATAAGAAGGTCCAAGGGATACAGTAAACCTGAAGTGAACCATCGGAATCTAAAACTGGTCTCACAGGAAATGTTCAAAGCATAGTCAGTAAGAGGAGTCAGTCTTCTTTTACTTAAGTCGGCATTGTGCCTTTTGTGTTTAATTCCGATGCAATTTCTGTGTTTCATCGTCAATAAGAAGGTCAGAGGGATACAGTAAACCCGAAGTGAAGCATCGGAGTCTATTACTAGTGTCACAGGAATGGTTCAAAACATAGACCGTAAGAAGAGTCAGTCTTCTTGTACTTAAGTCGGCATTGTGCCTTTTGTATTTAATTCCGATGCAATTTCTGTGTTTCATCGTCAATAAGAAGGACAGAGGGATACAGTAAACCTGAAGTGAAGCATCGGAATCTACAACTAGTGTCACAGGAATGGTTCAAAACATAGACAGTAAGAAGAGTCAGTCTTCTTGTACTTAAGGCGGCATTGTGCCTTTTGTATTTAATTCCGATGTAATATCTGTGTTTCATAGTCAATAAGAAGGTCAGAGTAATACAGTTAACCTGAAGTGAAGCATCGGAATCTATAACTAGTGTCACAGGAAAGGTTCAAAACATAGACATTACGAAGCGTCATTCTTCTTCTACTTAAGTCGGCGTTGTGCCTTTTCTATTTAATTCCGATGCAATTTCTATGTCTCATCATCAATACGAAGGTCAGAGGGATACAGTAAACCTGAAGTGAAGCATCGGAATCTAAACCTGGACTCACAGGAAATGTTCAAAACATAGTTAGTAAGAGGATTCAGACTTCTTGTACTTAAGTCGGCATTGTGCCTTTTGTATTTAATTCCGATGTAATATCTGTGTTTCATAGTCAATAAGAAGGTCAGAGTAATACAGTAAACCTGAAGTGAAGCATCGGAATCTATAACAAGTGTCACAGGAATGGTTCAAAACATAGACAATACGTAGCGTCATTCTTCTGCTACTTAAGTCGGCGTTGTGCCTTTTCAATTGAATTCTGATGCGACTTCTGTGTTTCATCGTCAATAACAAGGTCCAAGGGATACAGTAAACCTGAAGAGAAGCATCGGAATCTATAACTAGTGTCACAGGAAATGTTCAAAACATAGTCATTAAGAGGAGTCAGTGTTCTTGTACTTAAGTAGGCATTGTGCCTTTTGTATTTAATTTTGATGCAATTTCTGTGTTTCATCGTCAATAAGATGGTCAGAGGGATTCAGTAAACCTGAAGTGAAACATCTGAATCTATAACTAGTGTCACAATAATTGTTCAAATATAGACAGTAAGAAGAGTCAGTCTTCTTGTAGTTAAATCGGCATTGTGCCTTTTGTATTTAATTCAGATGAAATTTCTGTGTTCCATCGTCAATAAGAAGGTGAGAGGCATACAGTAAACCCGAAGTGCAGCATCGGAATCTATAACTAGTGTCACAGGAATGGTTCAAAACATAGACAGTAGGAAGATTCAGTCTTCTTGTACTTAAGACGGCGTTGTGACTTTTGTATATTATTCCGATGCAATTTCCGTGTTTCATCGTCAATAAGACGTTCAGAGGGATAAAGTAAACCTGAAGTGAAGCTTCAAAATCTGTAATTAGTGTCATAGGAATGGTTCCAAACATAGACAGTAAGAAGAGTCAGTCTTCTTGTACTTAAGTCGGCGTTGTGCCTTTTGCATTTAATTCCGATGCAATATCTGTGTTTCATCGTCAATATGAAGGTCCAAGGGATACAGTAAACATATAGTGAAGCACCGGAATCTTAAACTGGTCTCACAGGAAATGTTCAAATCATAGTAGTAAGAGGAGAGAGTCTTCTTGTACTTAAGTCGGCATTGTGCCTTTTGTATTTGATTCCGATGCAATTTCTGTGTTTCATCGTCAATAAGAATGTCCAAGGGATACAATAAACCTGAAGTGAAGCATCGCAGTCTAAAACCGGTCTCACAGGAAAGGTTCAAAACATAGACAGTAAGAAGAGCCAGTCTTCTTGTACTTGATTCGGCATTGTGCTTTTTGTATTTAATTCCAATGAAAATTCTCTGTTTCATCGTCAATAAGATGGTCAGAGGGATACAGTAAACCTGAAGTCAAGCATCGGAATCTATAACTAGTGTCACAGGAATGGTTCAAAACATAGACAGTTAGAAGAGTCAGTCTTCTTGTACTGAAGTCGGCATTGTGCATTTTGTATTTTATTCCGATGCAATTTCTGTGTTTCATCGTCAATAAGAAAGTTAGAGGGATACAGTAAACCTGAAGTGATGCATCGGAATCTATAACTAGTGTCACAGGAATGGTTCAAAACATAGACAGTAAGAAGAGTCAGTCTTCTTGTAGTTAAGTCGGCATTGTGCCTTTTGTATTTTATTCCGATGCAATTTCTGTGTTTCATCGTCAATAAGAAAGTTAGAGGGATACAGTAAACCTGAAGTCAAGCATCGGAATCTATAACTAGTGTCACAGGAATGGTTCAAAACATAGACAGTTAGAAGAGTCAGTCTTCTTGTACTGAAGTCGGCATTGTGCATTTTGTATTTTATTCCGATGCAATTTCTGTGTTTCATCGTCAATAAGAAAGTTAGAGGGATACAGTAAACCTGAAGTGATGCATCGGAATCTATAACTAGTGTCACAGGAATGGTTCAAACATAGACAGTAAGAAGAGTCAGTCTACTTGTACTTAAGAAGGCATTGTGCCTTTTGTATTTCATTCCGATGCAATTTCTGTATTTCATCGTCAATAAGAAGGTCCAAGAGTTACAGTAAACATATAGTGAAGCATCGGAATCTATAACTGGTTTCACAGGAAATGTTCAAAACATAGTCAGTAAGAGGAGTCAGTCATTTTGTACTTAAGTCGGCATTGTGCCTTTTGTATTTAATTCCGATGAAATTTCTGTGTTTCATCGTCAATGAGAAGGTCAGAGGGATACAGTAAACCTGAAGTGAAGCATCGGTATCTAAAACTGGTCTTACAGGAAATGTTCAAATCATAGTCAGTAAGAGGAGTCAGTCTTCTTGTACTTAAGTCGGCATTGTGCCTTTTGTATATAATTCCGATGCAATTTCTGTGTTTCATCGTCAATAAGAAGGTGAGAGGGATACAGTAAACCTGAACTGAAACATCTGAATCTATAACTAGTGTCACAATAATGGTTCACACATAGATAGTAAGAAAAGTCAGTCTTCATGTACTTAAGTCGGCATTATGCCTTTTGTATTTAGTTCCAATGCAATTTCTGTGTTTCATCGTCAATAAGAAAGTCCAAGGGATACATTAAACCTGAAGTGAAGCATCGGAATCCAAAACTGGTCTCACAGGAAATGTTCAAAACAAGGTCAGAAAGAAGAGTGAGTCTTCCTTTACTTAAGTCGGCATTGTGCCTAATGTATTTAATTCCGATGCATTTTCTGTGTTTCATCGTCAATAAGAAGGTCAGAGGGATACAGTAAACCTGAAGTGAAGCATCGGAATCTATAACTAGTGTCATAGGAATGGTTCAAACATAGACAGTAAGAAGAGTCAGTCTTCTTGTACTTAAGTCGGCATTGTGCCTTTTGTATTTAATTCTGATGCAATTTCTGTGTTTCATCGCCAATAAGAAGGTCAGAGGGATACAGTAAACCCGAAGTGAAACATCTGAATCTATAACTAGTGTCACAATAATTGTTCAAACATTGACAGTAAGAAGAGTCAGTTTTCTTGAAATTAAGTCGGCATTGTGCCTTTCCTGTTTAATTCTGATGCAACTTCTGTGTTTCGTCGTCAATAACAAGGTTTAAGGGATACACTAAACCTGAAGTGAAGCGTCAAAATCTGAAACCGGCCTCACAGGAAAGGTTCAAAACATAGACAGTAAGAAGAGCAAGTCTTCTTGTACTTGAGTCGGCATTGTGACTTTCATATTTAATTCCGATGCAATTTCTGTGTTTCATCGTCAATAGGAAGGTGAGAGGGATACAGTAAACCTGAAGTGAAGCATTGGAATCTATAACTACTGTCACAGGAATGGTTCAAAACATAGACAGTAAGAAGACTCAGTCTTCTTGTACTTAAGTCGGCATTTTGCCTTTTGTATTTCATTCCAATGCAATTTCTGTATTTCATCGTCAATAAGAAGGTCCAAGGGTTACAGTAAACATATAGTGAAGCATCGGAATCTAAAACTGGTCTCACAAGAAATGTTCAAACATAGTCAGTAAGAGGAGTCAGTCCTCTTGTACTTAAGTCGGCATTGTGCCTTTTGTATATATTTCCGATGCAATTTCTGTGTTTCATCGTCAATAACAAGTTCAGAGGGATACAGTCAACCTGAAGTGAAGCATCGGAATCTAAAACTGGTCTCACAGGAAATGTTCAAAACATAGTCAGTAAGAGGAGTCGGTCTTCTAGTACTTAAGTCGGCATTGTGCCTTTTGTATTTAATTCCGATATAATTTCTGTGTTTCATAGTCAATAAAAAGGTCAGAGGGATACAGTAAACCAGAAGTGAAGCATCGGAATCTATAACTAGTGTCACAGGAATGGTGCAAAACATAGACAGTAACAAACGTCATTCTTCTTGTACTTAAGTCGGCGTTGTGCCATTTCTATTTCATTCCGATGCAATTTCTGTGTTTCATCGTCAATAAGAAGGTCAGAGGGATACAGTAAATCTGAAGTGAAGCATCGGAATCTAAAACTGGTCTCACAGGAAATGTTCACAACATAGTCAGTAAGAGGAGTCAGTCATCTTGTACTTAAGTCGGCATTGTGCCTTTTGTATTTAATTCTGATGCAACTTCTGTGTTTCATCGTCAATAAGAAGGTCAGAGGGATGCAGTAAACCTGAAGTGAAACATCTGAATCTATAACTAGTGTCACAATAATGGTTCAAACATAGACAGTAAGAAGAGTCAGTCTTCTTGTACATAAGTCGGCATTGTGCCGTTTGTATTTAATTCCGATGCAATTTCTGTCTTTCATCGTCAATAAGAAGGTCTGAGGGATACAGTAAATCTGAAGTGAAGCATCGGAATCTATAATTAGTGTCATAGGAATGGTTCAAAGCATAAACAGTAAGAATAGTCAGTCTTCTTGTACTTAAGGCTTCATTGTGACTTTTGTGTTTAATTCCAACGCAATTTCTGTGTTTCATCGTCAATAAGAAGGTTCAAGGGAAACAGTAAACATATAGTGAAGCATCGGAATCTAAAACTGGTCTCATAGGTAATGTTCAAAGCATAGTCAGTCAGAGGAGTCAGTCTTCTTTTAGTTAAGTGGGCATTGTGCCTTCTGTATTTAATTCCGATGCAATTTCTGTGTTTCATCGTCAATAAGAAGGTCAGAGGGATACAGTAAACCAGAAGTGAAACATCGGAATCTATAACTAGTGTCACAGGAATGTTTCAAAACATAGACAGTAAGAAGAGTCAGTCTTCTTGTACTTAAATCGGCATTGTGCCTTTTGCATTTCATTCCGATGCAATTTCAGTGTTTCATCGTCAACAAGATGGTCAGAAGGATACAGTAAACCTGAAGTACAGCATTGGAATCTAAAACCGGTCTCACAGGAAATGTACAAAACATTGTCAGTAAGAGGAGTCAGTCTTCTTGTACTTAAGTCCGCAAGGTGCCCATTGTATTTAATTCCGATGCAATTTCTGTTTTTCATCGTCAATAAGAAGGTCAGAGGGATACAGTAAACCTGAAGTGAAGCATCGGAAACTAAAACTGGTCTCACAGGAAATGTTCGAACATAGTCAGTAAGTGGAGTCAGTCTTCTTGTACTTAAGTCGGCATTGTGCCTTTTGTATATAATTCTGATGTAATATCTGTGTTTCATAGTCAATAAGAAGGTCAGAGGGATACAGTAAACCTGATGTGAAGCATCGGAATCTATAACTAGTGTCACAGGAATGGTTCAAAACATAGACAATACGAAGCGTCATTCTTCTTGTACTTAAGTCGGCGTTGTGCCTGTTCCATTTAATTCCGATGCAATTTCTGTGTTTCACCGTCAATAAGAAGGTCAGAGGGATACAGTAAACCTGAAGTGAAGCATCGGAATCTAAAACTGGTCTCACAGGAGATGTTCAAAACATAGTCAGTAAGAGGTGTCAGTCTTCTTGTACTTAAGTCGGTATTGTGCCTTTTGTATTTAATTCCGATGCAATTTCTGTGTTTCATCGTCAATAAGAAGGTCCAAGGGATACAGTATACATACAGTGAAGCATCGGAATCCAAAACTGGTCTCACAGGAAATGTTCAAAACATAGTCAGCAAGAAGAGTCAGTCCTCTTGTACTTAAGTCGGCATTATGCCTTTTGTATTTAATTCCTATGCAAATTCTGTGTTTCATCGTCAATAAGAAGGTCCAAGAGATACAGTAAACCTGAAGTGAAGCATCGCAGTCTAAAACCGGTCTCACAGGAAAGGTTCAAAACATAGACAGTAAGAAGAGCCAGTCTTCTTGTACTTGAGTCGGCATTGTGCTTTTTGTATTTAATTCCAATGAAATTTCTGTGTTTCATCGTCATTAAGAAGGTCAGAGGGATACAGTAAACCTGAAGTGAAGCGTCGGAATCTGAAACCGGCCACACAGGAAAGGTTCCAAACACAGACAGTAAGAAGAGCAAGTCTACTTGTACTTGAGACGGCATTGTGCCTTTTATATTTAATTTCGATGCAATTTCAGTGCTTCGTCGTCAATAGGAAGGTGAGAGCGATACAGTAAACCTGAAGTGAAGCATCGGAATCTATAACTAGTGTCACAGGAATGGTTCAAAACATAGACAGAAAGAAGAGTCAGTCTTCTTGTACTTAAAACAGCATTGTGCCTTTTGTATTTCATTCCGATGCAATTTCTGTATTTCATCGTCAATTAGAAGGTCCAAGGGTTACAGTAAACATATAGTGAAGCATCGGAATCTAAAACTGGTCTCACAGGAAATGTTCAAACATAGTCAGTAAGAGGAGTCAGTCCTCTTGTACTGAAGTCGGCTTTGTGCCTTTTGTATATAATTCCGATGCAATATCTGTGTTTCATCGTCAATAAGAAGGTCAGAGGGATACAGTCAACCTGAAGTGAAGCATCGGAATCCAAAACTGGTCTCACAGGAAAAGTTCAAAACATAGTCAGTATGAAGAGTCAGTCTTCTTGTACTTAGGTCGGCATTGTGCCTTTTGTATTTAATTCCAATGCAATTTCTGTGTTTCATCGTCAATAAGAAGGTCAGAGTGATACAGTAAACCCTAGGAGAAGCATCGGAAACTATAACTAGTGTCACAGGAATGGTTCAAAACATAGACAGTAAGAAGGGTCAGTCTTCTTGTACTTAAGTCGGCATTGTGCCTTTCCTATTTAATTCTGATGCAACTTCTGTGTTTCGTCGTCAATAACAAGGTTTAAGGGATACAGCAAACCTGAAGTGAAGCGTCGGAATCTGAAACCGGCCTCACAGGAAAGGTTCAAAACATAGACAGTAAGAAGAGCAAGTCTTCTTGTACTTGAGACGGCATTGTGCCTTTTATATTTAATTCCGATGCAATTTCTGTGCTTCATCGCCAATAGGAAGGTGAGAGGGATACAGTAAACCTGAAGTGAAGCATCGGAATCTCTAACTAGTGACACAGGAATGGTTCAAAACGTAGACAGTAAGAAGAGTCAGTGTTCTTGTACTTAAACCGGCATTGTGCCTTTTGTATTTCATTGCGATGCAATTTCTGTATTTCATCGTCAATAAGAAGGTCCAAGGGTTACAGTAAACATATAGTGAAGCATCGGAATCTAAAACTGGTCTCACAGGAAATGTTCAAACATTGTCAGTAAGAGGAGTCAGTCCTCTTGTACTTAAGTCGGCATTGTGCCTTTTGTATATAATTCCGATGCAATATCTGTGTTTCATCGTCAATAAGACGGTCAGAGGGATACAGTCAACCTGAAGTGAAGCATCGGAATCTAAAACTGGTCTCACAGGAAATGTTCAAAACATACTCAGTAAGAGGAGTCGGTCTTCTTGTACTTAAGTCGGCATTGTGCCTTTTGTATTTAATTCCGATGTAATTTCTGTGTTCCATAGTCAATAAGAAGGACAGAGGGATACAGTAAACCAGAAGTGAAACATCGGAATCTATAACTAGTGTCACAGGAATGTTTCAAAACATAGACAGTAAGAAGAGTCAGTCTTCTTGTACTTAAATCGGCATTGTGCCTTTTGTATTTCATTCCGATGCAATTTCAGTGTTTCATCGTCAACAAGATGGTCAGAAGGATACAGTAAACCTGAAGTACAGCATTGGAATCTAAAACCGGTCTCACAGGAAATGTACAAAACATAGTCAGTAAGAGGAGTCAGTCTTCTTGTACTTAAGTCCGCAAGGTGCCCATTGTATTTAATTCCGATGCAATTTCTGTTTTTCATCGTCAATAAGAAGGTCAGAGGGATACAGTAAACCTGAAGTGAAGCATCGGAAACTAAAACTGGTCTCACAGGAAATGTTCGAACATAGTCAGTAAGTGGAGTCAGTCTTCTTGTACTTAAGTCGGCATTGTGCCTTTTGTATATAATTCTGATGTAATATCTGTGTTTCATAGTCAATAAGAAGGTCAGAGGGATACAGTAAACCTGATGTGAAGCATCGGAATCTATAACTAGTGTCACAGGAATGGTTCAAAACATAGACAATACGAAGCGTCATTCTTCTTGTACTTAAGTCGGCGTTGTGCCTGTTCCATTTAATTCCGATGCAATTTCTGTGTTTCACCGTCAATAAGAAGGTCAGAGGGATACAGTAAACCTGAAGTGAAGCATCGGAATCTAAAACTGGTCTCACAGGAGATGTTCAAAGCATAGTCAGTAAGAGGAGTCAGTCTTCTTGTACTTAAGTCGGTATTGTGCCTTTTGTATTTAATTCCGATGCAATTTCTGTGTTTCATCGTCAATAAGAAGGTCCAAGGGATACAGTATACATACAGTGAAGCATCGGAATCCAAAACTGGTCTCACAGGAAATGTTCAAAACATAGTCAGCAAGAAGAGTCAGTCCTCTTGTACTTAAGTCGGCATTATGCCTTTTGTATTTAATTCCTATGCAAATTCTGTGTTTCATCGTCAATAAGAAGGTCCAAGAGATACAGTAAACCTGAAGTGAAGCATCGCAGTCTAAAACCGGTCTCACAGGAAAGGTTCAAAACATAGACAGTAAGAAGAGCCAGTCTTCTTGTACTTGAGTCGGCATTGTGCTTTTTGTATTTAATTCCAATGAAATTTCTGTGTTTCATCGTCATTAAGAAGGTCAGAGGGATACAGTAAACCTGAAGTGAAGCGTCGGAATCTGAAACCGGCCACACAGGAAAGGTTCCAAACACAGACAGTAAGAAGAGCAAGTCTACTTGTACTTGAGACGGCATTGTGCCTTTTATATTTAATTTCGATGCAATTTCAGTGCTTCATCGTCAATAGGAATGTGAGAGCGATACAGTAAACCTGAAGTGAAGCATCGGAATCTATAACTAGTGTCACAGGAATGGTTCAAAACATAGACAGAAAGAAGAGTCAGTCTTCTTGTACTTAAAACAGCATTGTGCCTTTTGTATTTCATTCCGATGCAATTTCTGTATTTCATCGTCAATTAGAAGGTCCAAGGGTTACAGTAAACATATAGTGAAGCATCGGAATCTAAAACTGGTCTCACAGGAAATGTTCAAACATAGTCAGTAAGAGGAGTCAGTCCTCTTGTACTGAAGTCGGCTTTGTGCCTTTTGTATATAATTCCGATGCAATATCTGTGTTTCATCGTCAATAAGAAGGTCAGAGGGATACAGTCAACCTGAAGTGAAGCATCGGAATCCAAAACTGGTCTCACAGGAAAAGTTCAAAACATAGTCAGTATGAAGAGTCAGTCTTCTTGTACTTAGGTCGGCATTGTGCCTTTTGTATTTAATTCCAATGCAATTTCTGTGTTTCATCGTCAATAAGAAGGTCCAAGGGATACAGTAAACATATAGTGAAGCATCGGAATCTAAAACTGGTCTCACAGGTAATGTTCAAAGCATAGTCAGTAAGAGGAGTCAGTCTTCTTTTACTTAGGTCGGCATTGTGCCTTTTGTATTTAATTCCGATGCAATTTCTGTGTTTCATCGTCAATAAGAAGGTCAGAGTGATACAGTAAACCCTAGGAGAAGCATCGGAAACTATAACTAGTGTCACAGGAATGGTTCAAAACATAGACAGTAAGAAGGGTCAGTCTTCTTGTACTTAAGTCGGCATTGTGCCTTTCCTATTTAATTCTGATGCAACTTCTGTGTTTCGTCGTCAATAACAAGGTTTAAGGGATACAGCAAACCTGAAGTGAAGCGTCGGAATCTGAAACCGGCCTCACAGGAAAGGTTCAAAACATAGACAGTAAGAAGAGCAAGTCTTCTTGTACTTGAGACGGCATTGTGCCTTTTATATTTAATTCCGATGCAATTTCTGTGCTTCATCGTCAATAGGAAGGTGAGAGGGATACAGTAAACCTGAAGTGAAGCATCGGAATCTCTAACTAGTGACACAGGAATGGTTCAAAACGTAGACAGTAAGAAGAGTCAGTGTTCTTGTACTTAAACCGGCATTGTGCCTTTTGTATTTCATTGCGATGCAATTTCTGTATTTCATCGTCAATAAGAAGGTCCAAGGGTTACAGTAAACATATAGTGAAGCATCGGAATCTAAAACTGGTCTCACAGGAAATGTTCAAACATTGTCAGTAAGAGGAGTCAGTCCTCTTGTACTTAAGTCGGCATTGTGCCTTTTGTATATAATTCCGATGCAATATCTGTGTTTCATCGTCAATAAGACGGTCAGAGGGATACAGTCAACCTGAAGTGAAGCATCGGAATCTAAAACTGGTCTCACAGGAAATGTTCAAAACATACTCAGTAAGAGGAGTCGGTCTTCTTGTACTTAAGTCGGCATTGTGCCTTTTGTATTTAATTCCGATGTAATTTCTGTGTTCCATAGTCAATAAGAAGGACAGAGGGATACAGTAAACCAGATGTGAAGCATCGGAATCTATAACTAGTGTCACAGGAATGGTTCAAAACGTAGACAGTAAGAAACGTCATTCTTCTTGTACTTAAGTCGGCGTTGTGCCATTTCTATTTCATTCCGATGCAATTTCTGTGTTTCATCGTTAATAAGAAGGTCAGAGGGATACAGTAAACCTGAAGTGAAGCATCGGAATCTAAAACTGGTCTCACAGGAAGTGTTCAAAACATAGTCAGTAAGAGGAGTCAGTCATCTTGTACTTAAGTCGGCATTGTGCCTGTTTTATTTAATTCTGATGCAACTTCTGTGTTTCATCGTCAATAAGAAGGTCAGAGGGATACAGTAAACCTGAAGTGAAACATCTGAATCTATAACTAGTGTCACAATAATGGTTCAAACATAGACAGTAGGAAGAGTCAGTCTTCTTGTACATAAGTAGGCGTTGTGCCTTTTCTATTTAATTCCGATGCTATTTCTGTGTTTCATCGTCAATAAGAAGGTCAGAGGGATACAGTAAACCTGAAGTGAAGCATCGGAATCTATAACTAGTGTAACAGGAATGGTTCAAAACATAGACAGTAAGAAGAGACAGTCTTCTTGTACTTAAAACGGCATTGTGAATTTTGTATTTCATTCCGATGCAATTTCTGTATTTCATCGTCAATAAGAAGGTCCAAGGGTTACAGTAAACATATAGTGAAGCATCGGAATCTAAAACTGGTCTCACAGGAAATGTTCAAACATAGTCAGTAAGAGGTGTCAGTCCTCTTGTACTGAAGTCTGCATTGTGCCTTTTGTATTTAATTCCAATGCAATTTCTGTGTTTCATCGTCAATAAGAAGTTCCGAGGGATACAGTAAACATATAGTGAAGCATCGGAATCTAAAACTGGTCTCACAGGTAATGTTCAAAGCATAGTCAGTAAGAGGAGTCAGTCTTCTTGTACTTAGGTCGTCATTGTGCCTTTTGTATTTAATTCCTATGCAATTTCTGTGTTTCATCGTCAATAAGAAGGTCCAAGGGATACAGTAAACATATAGTGAAGCATCGGAATCTAAAACTGGTCTCACAGGTAATGTTCAAAGCATAGTCAGTAAGAGGAGTCAGTCTTCTTTTACTTAGGTCGGCATTGTGCCGTTTGTATTTAATTCCGATGCAATTTCTGTGTTTCATCGTCAATAAGAAGGTCAGAGTGATACAGTAAACCAGAAGTGAAGCATCGGAATCTATAACTAGTGTCACAGGAATGGTTCAAATCATAGACAGTAAGAAGAGTCAGTCTTCTTGTACTTAAGTCGGCATTGTGCCTTTTGTATTTCATTCCGATGCAATTTCAGTGTTTCATCGTCAATAAGACGGTCAGAAGGATACAGTAAACCTGAAGTACAGCATTGGCTTCTAAAACCGGTCTCACAGGAAATGTTCGAACATAGTCGGTAAGTGGAGTCAGTCTTCTTGTACTTAAGTCGGCATTGTGCCTTTTGTATATAATTCCGATGTAATATCTGTGTTTCATAGTCAATAAGAAGGTCAGAGTGATACAGTAAACCTGATGTGAAGCATCGGAATCTATAACTAGTGTCACAGGAATGGTTCAAAACATAGACAATACGAAGCGTCATTCTTCTTGTACTTAAGTCGGCGTTGTGCCTGTTCTATTTAATTCCGATGCAATTTCTGTGTTTCATCGTCAATAAGAAGGTCAGAGGGATACAGTAAACCTGAAGTGAAGCATCGGAATCTAAAACTGGTCTCACACGAAATGTTCAAAACATACTCAGTAAGAGCAGTCAGTCTTCTTGTACTTAAGTCGGTATTGTGCCTTTTGTATTTAATTCCGATGCTATTTCTGTGTTTCATCGTCAATAAGAAGTTCCAAGGGATCCAGTATACATACAGTGAAGCATCGGAATCCAAAGCTGGTCTCACAGGAAATGTTCAAAACATACTCAGTAAGAAGAGTCAGTCCTCTTGTACTTAAGTCGGCATTATGCCTTTTGTATTTAATTCCTATGCAAATTCTGTGTTTCATCGTCAATAAGAAGGTCCAAGGGATACAGTAAACATATAGTGAAGCATCGGAATCTAAAACTGGTCTCATAGGAAATGTTGAAAGCATAGTCAGTAAGAGGAGTCAGTCATCTTAAACTTATGCCGGCATTGTGCCTTTTGTATTTAATTCCGATGCCATTTCTGTGTTTCATCGTCAATACGAAGGTCCAAGGGATACAGTAAACCTGAAGTGAAGCATCGCAGTCTAAAACCGGTATCACAGGAAAGGTTCAAAACATAGACAATAACAAGAGACAGTCTTCCTGTACTTGAGTCGGCATTGTGCATTTTATATATAATTCCGATGCAATATCTGTGGTTCATCGTCAATAAGAAATTCAGAGGGATACAGTAAACCTGAAGTGAAGCATCGGAATCTATAACTAGTGTCACAGGAATGGTTCAAAACATAGACAGTAAGAAGAGTCAGTCTTCTTGTACTTAAGTCGGCATTGTGCCTTTTGTATTTCATTCCGATGCAATTTCTGTATTTCATCGTCAATAAGAAGGTCCAAGAGTTCCAGTAAACATATAGTGAAGCATCGGAATCTAAAACTGGTCACACAGGAAATGTTCAAAACATAGTTAGTAAGAGGAGTCAGTCTTTTAGTACTTATGTCGGCATTGTGCCTTTTGTATTTATTTCCGATGCGATTTCTGTGCTTCATCGTCAATAAGAAGGTCAGAGGGATACAGTAAACCTGAAGTGAAGCATCGGAATCTAAAACTGGTCTCACAGGAAATGTTAAAACATAGTCAGTAAGAGGAGTCAGTCTTCTTGCACTTAAGTCGGCATTGAGCCTTTTGTATTTAATTCCTATGCAATTTCTGTGTTTCATCGTCAATAAGAAGGTCCAAGGGATACAGTAAACATATAGTGAAGCATCGGAATCTAAAACTGGTCTCACAGGTAATGTTCAAAGCATAGTCAGTAAGAGGAGTCAGTCTTCTTTTACTTAGGTCGGCATTGTGCCGTTTGTATTTAATTCCGATGCAATTTCTGTGTTTCATGGTCAATAAGAAGGTCAGAGTGATACAGTAAACCAGAAGTGAAGCATCGGAATCTATGACTAGTGTCACAGGAATGGTTCAAATCATAGACAGTAAGAAGAGTCAGTCTTCTTGTACTTAAGTCGGCATTGTGCCTTTTGTATTTCATTCCGATGCAATTTCAGTGTTTCATCGTCAATAAGACGGTCAGAAGGATACAGTAAACCTGAAGTACAGCATTGGAATCTAAAACCGGTCTCACAGGAAATGTTCGAACATAGTCAGTAAGTGGAGTCAGTCTTCTTGTACTTAAGTCGGCATTGTGCCTTTTGTATATAATTCCGATGTAATATCTGTGTTTCAAAGTCAATAAGAAGGTCAGAGGGATACAGTAAACCTGAAGTGAAGCATCGGAATCTATAACTAGTGTCACAGGAATGGTTCAAAACATAGACAGTAAGAAGAGTCAGTCCTCTTGTACTTAAGTCGGCATTATGCCTTTTGTATTTAATTCCTATGCAAATTCTGTGTTTCATCGTCAATAAGAAGGTCCAAGGGATACAGTAAACATATAGTGAAGCATCGGAATCTAAAACTGGTCTCATGGGAAATGTTGAAAGCATAGTCAGTAAGAGGAGTCAGTCATCTTTTACTTAAGCCGGCATTGTGCCTTTTGTATTTAATTCCGATGCCATTTCTGTGTTTCATCGTCAATAAGAAGGTCCAAGGGATACAGTAAACCTGAAGTGAAGCATCGCAGTCTAAAACCGGTCTCACAGGAAATGTTCAAAACATAGACAGTAAGAAGAGTCAGTATTCTTGTACTTAAGTCGGCATTGTGCCTTTTGTATTTAAAGCCGATGCAATTTCTGTGTTTCATCCTCGATAAGAAGGTCAGAGGGATACATTAAATCTGAAGTGAAGAATCGGAATCTATAACTAGTGTCACAGGAATGGTTCAAAACAGACAGTAAGAAGAGTCAGTTTTCTTGTACTTAAGTCAGAATTGTGCCTTTCCTATTTAATTCTGATGCAACTTCTGTGTTTCGTCGTCAGTAACAACGTCCAAGAGATACAGCAAACCTGAAGTGAATCATCGGAATCTAAAACCGGTATCACAGGAAAGGTTCAAAACATAGACAATAACAAGAGACAGTCTTCCTGTACTTGAGTCGGCATTGTGCATTTTATATTTAATTCCGATGCAATTTCTGTGGTTCATCGTCAATAAGAAATTCAGAGGGATACAGTAAACCTGAAGTGAAGCATCGGAATCTATAACTAGTGTCACAGGAATGGTTCAAAACTTAGACAGTAAGAAGAGTCAGTCTTCTTGTACTTAAGTCGGCATTGTGCCTTTTGTATTTCATTCCGATGCAATTTCTGTATTTCATCGTCAATAAGAAGGTCCAAGAGTTCCAGTAAACATATAGTGAAGCATCGGAATTTAAAACTGGTCACACAGGAAATGTTCAAAACATAGTTAGTAAGAGGAGTCAGTCTTTTAGTACTTATGTCGGCATTGTGCCTTTTGTATTTAATTCCGATGCAATGTCTGTGTTTCATCGTCAATAAGAAGGTCAGAGGGATACAGTAAACCTGAAGTGAAGCATCGGAATCTAAAACTGGTCTCACAGGAAATGTTAAAAACATAGTCAGTAAGAGGAGTCAGTCTTCTTGCACTTAAGTCGGCATTGAGCCTTTTGTATTTAATTCCTATGCAATTTCTGTGTTTCATCGTCAATAAGAAATTCAGTGGGATACAGTAAACCTGAAGTGAAACATCTGAATCTATAACTAGTGTCACAATAAAGTTTTAAACATAGACAGTAAGAAGAGTTACTTTTCTTGTACTTAAGTCGGCATTGTGCCTTTTGTATTTTATTCCGATGAAATTTCTGTGTTTCATCGTCAATAAGAAGGTCAGAGGGATACAGTAAACCTGAAGTGAAGCATCGGAATCTATAACTAGTGTCACAGGAATGGTTCAAAACATAGAGAGTAAGATGAATCAGTCTTCTTGTACTTAAGTCGGCATTGTGCCTTTCCAATTTAATTCTGATGCAACTTCTGTGTTTCGTCGTCAATAACAAGGTTTAAGGGATACAGTAAACATGAAGTGAGGCGTCGGAATTTGAAACCGGCCTCACAGGAAAGGTTCAAAACATAGACAGTAAGAAGAGCAAGTCTTCTTCTACTTGAGTCGGCATTGTTCCTTTTATATTTAATTCCGATGCAATTTCTGTGTTTCATCGTCAATAAGAAGGACAGAGGGATACAGTAAACCAGAAGTGAAGCATCGGAATCTATAACTAGTGTCACAGGAATGGTTCAAAACGTAGACAGTAAGAAGCGTCATTCTTCTTGTTCTTATGTCGGCGTTGTGCCATTTCTATTTAATTCCGATGCAATTTCCGTGTTTCATCGTCAATAAGAAGGTCCAAGGGTTACAGTAAACATATAGTGAAGCATCGGAATCTAAAACTGGTTACACAGAAAATGTTCAAACATAGTTAGTAAGAGGAGTCAGTCCTCTTGTACTTAAGTCGGCATTGTGCCATTTGTAACTAATTCCGATGCAATTTCTGTGTTTCATCGTCAATAAGAAGGTCAGAGGGATACAGTCAACCTGAAGTGAAGCATCGGAACCTAAAACTGGTCTCACAGGAAATGTTCAAATCATAGTCAGTAAGAGGAGTAAGTCTTCTTGTAATTGAATCGGAATTGTGCCTTTTGTATTTAATTCCGATGTAATTTCTGTGTTTCATAGTCAATAAGAAGGTCAGAGGGATACAGTAAACCAGAAGTGAAGCATCGGAATCTATAACAAGTGTCACAGGAATGGTTCAAAACATAGACAGTAAGAAGCGTCATTCTTCTTGTACATAAGTCGGCGTTGTGCCGTTTCTATTTAATTCCGATGCAATTTCTGTGTTTCATCGTCAATAAGAATGTCAGAGGGATTCGGTAAACCAGAAGTGAAGAATCGGAATCTATAACTAGTGTCACAGGAATGGTTCAAAACATAGACAGTAAGAAGAGTCAGTCTTCTTGTACATAAGTCGGCATTGTGCCTTTTGTATATAATTCCGATGCAATTTCCGTGTTTCATCGTCAATAAGACGTTCAGAGTGATACAGTAAATCTGAAGTGAAGCTTCAAAATCTATAATTAGTGTCATAGGAATGGTTCTAAACATAGACAGTAAGAAGAGTCAGTCTTCTTGTACTTATGTCGGCATTGTGCCTTTAGTATTTAATTCCGATGCTATTTCTCCGTTTCATCGTCAATAAGAAGGTCCAAGGGATACAGTAAACATAAAGTGATGCACCGGAATCTAAAACTGGTCTCACAGGAAATGTTCAAATCATGGTAGTAAGAGGAGTCAGTCTTCTTGTACTTAAGTCGGCATTGTGTGATTTGTATTTGATTCCGATGCAATTTCTGTGTTTCATCGTCAATAAGAAGGTCCAAGGGATACAGTAAACCTGAAGTAAAGCATCGCAGTCTAAAACCGGTCTCACAGGAACGGTTCAAAACATAGACAGTAAGAAGAGCCAGTCATCTTGTACTTAAGTCGGCATTCTGCCTTTTGTATTAAATTCCAATGCAATTTCTGTGTTTCATCGTCAATGACAAGGTCAAAGGGATACTGTAAACCTGAAGTGAAGAATCGGAATCTAAATCTGGTCTCACAGCAAATGTTCAAAACAAGGTCAGTAAGAGGAGTCAGTGTTCTTTTACTTAAGTCGGCATTGTGCCTTTTCTATTAAATTCCGATGCAATTTCTGTGTTTCGTCGTCAATAAGAAGGTCAGAGGGATACAGTAAACCCGAGGTGAAGCATCGGAATCTATAACTAGTGTCACAGGAATGGTTTTTAACATAGTAAGAAGAGTCAGTCTTCTTGTACTTAAGTCGGCATTGTGCCTTTCCTATTTAATTCTTATGCTACTTCTGTGCTTCGTCGTCAATAACAAGGTCAATGGATACAGTAAACCTGAAGTGAAGCGTCGTAATCTGAAACCAGCCTCACAGGAAAGGTTCAAAAATAGACAGTAAGAAGAGCCAGACTTCTTGTACTTGAGTCGGCATTGTGCCTTTTGTATATAATTCCGATGTAATATCTGTGTTTCATAGTCAATAAGAAGGTCAGAGGGAACAGTAAACCTGAAGTGAAGCATCGGAATCCATAACTAGTGTCACAGGAATGGTTCAAAACAGAGACAATACGAAGCGTCATTCTTCTTGTACTTATGTCGGCGTTGTGCGTTTTCTATTTAATTCCGATGCAATTTCTGTGTTTCATCGTCAATAAGAATGTCAGAGGGATACAGTAAACCTGAAGTGAAGCATCGGAATCTAAAACTGGTCTCACAGGAAATGTTCAAAACATAGTCAGTAAGAGGAGTCAGTCTTCTTGTACTTATGTCGGCATTGTGCCTTTTATATTTAATTCTGATGCAATTTCTGTGTTTTATCGTCATTAAGGATGTCAGAGGGATACAGTAAACCTGAAGTGAAACATCTGAATCTATAACTAGTGTCACAATTATTGTTCAAACATAGACAGTAAGAAGAGTCAGTCTTCTTGTACTTAAGTCGGCATTGTGCCTTTTGTATTTAATTCCGATGCAATTTCTGTGTTTCACCGTCAATAAGAAAGTCAGAGGGATACGGTAAACCTGAAGTGAAGCATCGGAATCTATAATTAGTGTCACAGGAATGGTTCATAACATAGACAGTAAGAAGAGTTAGTCTTCTTGTCCTTAAGGCGGCATTGTGCCTTTTGTATTTAATTCCGATGCACTTTCTGTGTTTCGTCGTCAATAAGAAGGTCCAAGGGATACAATAAACATATAGTGAAGCATCGGAATCCAAAACAGGTCCCACAGGAAATGTTCAAAGCATAGACAGTAAGAGGAGTCAGTCTTCTTTTACTTAAGTCGGCATTGTGCCATTTGTATTTAATTCCGATGCAATTTCTGTGTTTCATCGTCAATAAGATGGTCAGAGGGATACAGTAAACTTGAAGTGAAGCATCGCAGTCTAAAACCGGTCTCACAGGAAAGGTTCAAAACGTAGACAATAAGAAGAGATAGTCTTCTTGTACTTGAGTCGGCATTATGCTATTGGTATTTAATTCCAATGAAATTTTTGTGTTTCATCGTCAATGAGAAGGTCAGAGGGATACAGTAAACCTGAAGTGAAGCATCGGAATCTATAACTAGTGTCACAGGAATGGTTCAAAACATAGACAGTAAGAAGTGTCAGTCTTCTTGTACATAAGGCGGCATTGTGCCTTTTGTATTCAATTCCGATGCAATTTCTGTGTTTCATCGTCAATAAGAATGTCCAAGGGATACAGTAAACGTATAGTCAAGCATCTGACTCCAAAACTGGTCTCACAGGAAATGTTCAAAACATAGTCAGCAAGAAGAGTCTGTCTTCTTGTACTTAAGTCGGAATTATGCCTTTTGTATTTAATTCCGATGCAATTTCTGTGTTTCACCGTCAATAAGAAAGTCAGAGGGATACAGTAAACCTGAAGTGAAGCATCGGAATCTATAACTAGTGTCACAGGAATGGTTCAAAACATAGACAGTAAGAAGAGTCAGTCTTCTTGTACTTAATTCGGCATTGTGCCTTTTGTATATAATTCCGATGCAATTTCCGTATTTCATCGTCAATAAGACGTTCAGAAGGATACAGTAAATCTGAAGTGAAACTTTAAAATCTATAATTAGTGTCATAGGAATGGTTCTAAACATAGACAGTAAGAAGAGTCAGTCTTCTTGTACTTATGTCGGCATTGTGCCTTTAGTATTTAATTCCGATGCTATTTCTCCGTTTCATCGTCAATAAGAAGGTCCAAGGGATACAGTAAACATATAGTGAAGCACCGGAATCTAAAACTGGTCTCACAGGAAATGTTCAAGTCATGGTAGTAAGAGGAGTCAGTCTTCTTGTACTTAAGTCGGCATTGTGTGATTTGTATTTGATTCCGATGCAATTTCTGTGTTTCATCGTCAATAAGAAGGTCCAAGGGATACAGTAAACCTGAAGTAAAGCATCGCAGTCTAAAACCGGTCTCAAAGGGACGGTTCAAAACATAGGCAGTAAGAAGAGCCAGTCTTCTTGTACTTAAATCGGCATACTGCCTTTTGTATTAAATTCCAATGCAATTTCTGTGTTTCATCGTCAATAACAAGGTCCAGGGCATACTGTAAACCTGAAGTGAAGAATCGGAATCTAAATCTGGTCTCACAGGAAATGTTCAAAACAAGGTCAGTAAGAGGAGTCAGTGTTCGTTTACTTAAGTCGGCATTGTGCCTTTTCTATTTAATTACGATGCAATTTCTGTGTTTCGTCGTCAATAAGAAGGCCAGAGGGATACTGTAAACCCGAAGAGAAGCATCGGAATCTATAACTAGTGTCACAGGAATGGTTCAAAACATAGACAGTAAGAAGAGTCAGTCTTCTTGTACTTAAGTCAGCATTGTGCCTTTCCTATTTAATTCTTATGCTACTTCTGTGTTTCGTCGTCAATAACAAGGTCAAAGGGATACAGTAAACCTGAAGTGAAGCGTCGTAATCTGAAACCGGCCTCACAGGAATGGTTCAAAACATAGACAGTAAGAAGAGCCAGTCTTCTTGTACTTGAGTCGGCATTGAGCATTTTATATTTAATTCCGATGCAATTTCTGTGTTTCATCGTCAATAGGAAGGTGAGAGGGATACAGTAAACCTGAAGTGAAGCATCGGAATCTATAACTAGTGTCACAGGAATGGTTCAAAACATAGACAGTAAGAAGAGTCAGTCTCCTTGTAGTTAAGTCAGCATTGTGCCTTTTGTATTTCATACCGATGCAATTTCTGTATTTCTTCGTCAATAAGAAGGTCCAAGGGTTACAGTAAACATATAGTGAAGCATCGGAATCTAAAACTGGTCTCACAGGATATGTTCAAAACATAGTCAGTAAGAGGAGTCAGTCTTCTTGTACTTAAGTCGGCATTGTGCCCTTTGTATTTCATTCCGATGCAATTTCTGTTTTTCAACCTCAATAAGAAGGTCAAAGGGATACAGTAAACCTGAAGTGAAGCATCGGAATCCATAACTAGTGTCACAGGAATGGTTCAAAACATAGACAGTAAGAAGAGTCAGTCTTCCTGTACTTAAGTCGGCAATGTGCATTTTGTATTTAATTCCGATGCAATTTCTGTGTTCCATCGTCATTAAGAAGGTTAGAGGGATACAGTAAACCTGAAGTGAAGCATTGGAGTCTATAAGTAGAGTCACAGGAATGGTTCGAAACATAGACAGTAAGAAGAGTCTGTCCTCTTGTACTGATGTCGGCATTGTGCCTTTTCTATTTAATTCCGATGCAATTTCTGCGTTTCATCGTCAATAAGAAGGTCAGAGGGATTCAGTAAACCTGAAGTGAAGCATCGGAATCTAAAACCGGTCTCACAGGAAAGGTTCAAATCGTAGACAGTAGGAAGAGTCAGTCTTCTTGTAGTTATGTCGGCATTGTGCCTTTTGTATTTAATTCCGATGAAATTTCTGTGCGCCATCGTCAATAAGAAGGTCAGAGGGATACAGTAAACCACAAGTCAAGCATCGGAATCTATAACTAGTGTCACAGGAATGGTTCAAAACAGAGACAGTAAGAAGAGTCAGTCTTCTTGTACTTAAGTCGGCATTGTGCCTTTCCTATTTAATTCTGATGCAACTTCTGTGTTTCGTCGTCAATAACAAGGTCAAAGGGATACTGTAAACCTGAAGTGAAGCGTCGTAATCTGAAACCGGCCTCACAAGAAAGGTTCAAAACATAGACAGTAAGAAGAGCCAGTCTTCTTGTACTTGAGTCTGCATTGTGCCTTTTATATTTAATTCCGATGCAATTTCTGTGTTTCATCGTCAATAAGAAGGTCAGAGGGTACAGTAATCCTGAAGTGAAGCATCAGAATCTAAAACTGGTCTCACAGGAAATGTTCAAAGCATAGTCAGTAAGAGGAGTCAGTTATCTTTTACTTAAGTCGGCATTGTGCCTATTGTATTTAATTCCGTTGCAATTTCTGTGTGTCTTCGACAATAAGAAGGTCAGAGGGATACAGTAAACCCGAAGTGATGCATCGGATCTATAACTAGTGTCACAGGAATGGTTCATTACATAGACAGTAAGAAGAGTCAGTCTTCATGTATTTAAGTCGGCATTGTGCCTTTTGTATTTAATTCCGATGCTATATCTGTGTTTCATCGTCAATTACAAGGTCAGAGGGACATAGTAAACCTGAAGTGAAGCATCGGAATCTATAACTAGTGTCACAGGAATGGTTCAAAACATAGACAGTAAGAAGAGTCAGTCTTCTTGTACTTAAGGCGACATTGTGCCTTTTGTATTCAATTCCGATGCAATTTCTGTGTTTCATCGTCAATAAGAAGGTCCAAGGGATACAGTAAACATATAGTGAAGCATCGAAATCTAAAACTGGTCTCACAGGAAATGTTCAAACATAGTCAGTAAGAAGAGTCAGTCTTCTTGTACTTAAGTCGGCATTATGCCTTTTGTATTTAATTCCAATGCAAATTCTGTGTTTCATCGTCAATAAGAAGGTCCAAGGGATACAGTAAACCTGAAGTGAAGCATCGGAATCTAAAACTGGTCTCACTGGAAATGTTCAAAACAAGGTCAGTAAGAGGAGTCAGTCATCTTTTACTTAAGTCGGCATTGTGCCTATTGTATTTAATTCCGATGCAATTTCTGTATTTCATCGTCAATAAGAAGGTCCAAGGGTTACAGTAAACATATAGTGAAGCATCGGAATCTAAAACTGGTCTCACAGGAAATGTTCGAACATAGTCAGTAAGAGGAGTCAGTCTTCATGTACTTAAGTCGGCATTGTGCCTTTTGTATATAATTCCAATGCAGTTTCTGTGTTTCATCGTCAATAAGACGGTCCAAGGGATACGGTAAACCTGAAGTGAAGCATCGGAATCTAAATCTGGTCTCACAGGAAATGTTCAAAGCATAGTCAGTAAGAGGAGTTAGTCTTCTTGTACTTAAGTCGGCATTGTGGCTTTTGTATTTAATTGCGATGCAATTTCTGTGTTTCATCGTCAATAAGAATGTCAGAGGGATACAGTAAACCTGAATTGAAGCATCGGAGTCTATAACTAGTGTCACAGGAATGGTTCGAAACATAGACAGTATGAGGAGTCTGTCTTCTTGTACTTAAGTCGGCATTATGCGTTTAATATTTAATTCTGATTTAAATTCTGTGCTCCATCGTCAATAAGAAGGTGAGAGGGATACAGTAAACCTGAAGTGAAGCATCGGAATCTATAACTAGTGTCACAGGAATGGTTCAAAACATAGACAGTAAGAAGAGTCAGTCTTCTTGTACCTAAGTCGACATTGCGTCTTTCCTATTGAATTCTGATGCAACTTCTGTGTTTCGTCGTCAATAACAACGTCCAAGGGATACAGTAAACCTGAAATGATGCATCGGAATCTAAAACCGGTCTCACAGGAAAGGTTCAAAACACAGACAGTAAGAAGAGCCAGTCTTCTTGTACTTGAGTCGGCATTGTGCCTTTTATATTTAATTCCGATGCAATTTCTGTGTTTCATCGTCAATACGAATGTGAGAGGGATACAGTAATCCTGAAGTGAAGCATCGGAATCTATAACTAGTGTCACAGGAATTGTTCAAAACATAGACAGTAAGAAGAGTCAGTCTTCTTGTACTTAAGCCGGCATTGTGCCTTTTGTATTTAAAATCGATGCAATTTCTGTGTTTCATCTTCAATAAGAAGGTCAGAGGGATACAGTAAACCTGAAGTGAAGCATTGGAATCTATAACTGGTCTCACAGGAAATGTTCAAAGCATAGTCAGTAAGAGGAGTCAGTCTTCTTGTACTTAAGTCGGCATTACTCCTTTTATATTTAATTCCAATGCTATTTCTGTGTTTCATCGTCAATAAGAAGGTCCAAGGGATACAGTAAACCTGAAGTGAAGCATCGGAATCTAAAACTGGTCTCACTGGAAATGTTCAAAGCAAGGTCAGTAAGTGGAGTCAGTTATCTTCTACTTAAGTCGGTATTGTGCCTATTGTATTTAATTCCGTTGCAATTTCTGTGTGTCATCGTCAATAAGAAGGTCAGAGGGATACAGTAAACCCGAAGTGAAGCATCGGAATCTATAACTAGTGTCACAGGAATGGTTCAAAACATAGACAGTAAGAAGAGTCAGTCTTCTTGTACTTAAGCCGGCATTGTGCCTTTTGTATTTAATTCCGATGCTATATCTGTGTTTCATCGTCAATTACAAGGTCAGAGGGATACAGTAAACCTGAAGTGAAGCATCGGAATCTATAACTAGTGTCACAGGAATGGTTCAAAACATAGACAGTAAGAAGAGTCAGTCTTCTTGTACTTAAGGCGACATTGTGCCTTTTGTATTTAATTCCGATGCAATTTCTGTGTTTCATCGTCAATAAGAAGGTCTAAGGGATACAGGAAACATATAGTGAAGCATCGAAATCTAAAACTGGTCTCACAGGAAATGTTCAAACATAGTCAGTAAGAAGAGTCAGTCTTCTTGTACTTAAGTCGGCATTATGCCTTTTTTATTTAATTCCAATGCAATTTCTGTGTTTCATCGTCAATAAGAAGGTCCAAGGGATACAGTAAACCTAAAGTGAAGCATCGGAATCTAAAACTGGTCTCACTGGAAATGTTCAAAACAAGGTCAGTAAGAGGAGTCAGTCATCTTTTACTTAAGTCGGCATTGTGCCTATTGTATTTAATTCCGATGCAAATTCTGTATCTCATCGTCAATAAGAAGGTCCAAGGGTTACAGTTAACATATAGTGAAGCATCGGAAGCTAAAACTGGTCTCACAGGAAAAGTTCGAACATAGTCAGTAAGAGGAGTCAGTCTTCTTGTACATAAGGCGGCATTGTGCCTTTTGTATTTAATTCCGATGTAATATCTGTGTTAGATAGTCAATAAGAAGGTCAGAGGGATACAGTAAACCTGAAGTGAAGCATCGGAATCTATAACTAGTGTCACAGGAATGGTTCAAAACATAGACATTACGAAGCGTCATTCTTCTTGTACTTAAGTCGGCGTTGTGCATTTTCTAGTTAATTCCGATGCAATTTCTGTGTTTCATCGTCAATAAGATGGTCAGAGGGATACAGTAAACCTGAAGTGAAGCATCGGAATCTAAAACTGGTCTCACAGGAAATGTTCAAACATAGTCAGTAAGAGGAGTCAGTCTTCTTGTACTTAAGTCGTCATTGTGCCTTTTGTATTTAATTCTGATGCAATATCTGTGTTTCATCGTCAACAAGAAGGTCAGAGGGATACAGTAAACCTGAAGTGAAACATCTGAATCTATAACTAGTGTCACAATAATTGTTGAAACATAAACAGTAAGAAGAGTCAGTCTTCTTGTACTTAAGTCGGCACTGTGCCTTTTGATTTTAATTCAGTTGCCATTTCTGTGTTTCATCGTCAATAAGAAGGTCAGAGGGATACATTCAATCTGAAGTGAAGCATCGGAATCTATATCTAGTGTCACAGGAATGGTTCAAAACATAGACAGTAAGAAGAGTCAGTCTTCTTGTACTTAAGGCGGCATTGTGCATTTTGTATTTAATTCCGATGCAATTTCTGTGTTTCATCGTCAATAAGAAGGTCAGATGGATACAGTAAACCTGAAGTGAAGTATCGGAATCTAAAACCGGTCTCACAGGAAATGTTAAAAACATAGTCAGTAAGAGGAGTCAGTCTTCTTGTACTTAAGTCGGCATTGTGCCTTTTATATTTAATTCCGATGCAATTTCTGTGTTTCATCTTCAATACGAAGGTGAGAGGGATACAGTAAACCTGAAGTGAAGCATCGGAATCTATAACTAGTGTCACAGGAATGCTTCAAAACATAGACCGTAAGAAGAGTCAGTCTTCTTGTACTTAAGCCGGCATTGTGCCTTTTGTATTTCATTCCGATGCAATTTCTGTATTTCATCGTCAATAAGAAGGTCCAAGAGTTACAGTTAACATATAGTGAAGCATCGGCATGTAAAACTGGTCTCACAGGAAATGTTCAAAACATAGTCAGTAAGAGGAGTTAGTCATTTTGTACTTAAGTCGGCATTGTGCTTTTTGTATTTAATATCGATGCAATTTCTGTGTTTCATCGTCAATAAGAAGGTCAGAGGGTACAGTAAACCTGAAGTGAAGCATCAGAATCTAAAACTGGTCTCACAGGAAATGTTCAAAGCATAGTCAGTAAGAGGAGTCAGTTATCTTTTACTTAAGTCGGCATTGTGCCTATTGTATTTAATTCCGTTGCAATTTCTGTGTGTCTTCGACAATAAGAAGGTCAGAGGGATACAGTAAACCCGAAGTGATGCATCGGATCTATAACTAGTGTCACAGGAATGGTTCATTACATAGACAGTAAGAAGAGTCAGTCTTCATGTATTTAAGTCGGCATTGTGCCTTTTGTATTTAATTCCGATGCTATATCTGTGTATCATCGTCAATTACAAGGTCAGAGGGACATAGTAAACCTGAAGTGAAGCATCGGAATCTATAACTAGTGTCACAGGAATGGTTCAAAACATAGACAGTAAGAAGAGTCAGTCTTCTTGTACTTAAGGCGACATTGTGCCTTTTGTATTCAATTCCGATGCAATTTCTGTGTTTCATCTTCAATAAGAAGGTCCAAGGGATACAGTAAACATATAGTGAAGCATCGAAATCTAAAACTGGTCTCACAGGAAATGTTCAAACATAGTCAGTAAGAAGAGTCAGTCTTCTTGTACTTAAGTCGGCATTATGCCTTTTGTATTTAATTCCAATGCAAATTCTGTGTTTCATCGTCAATAAGAAGGTCCAAGGGATACAGTAAACCTGAAGTGAAGCATCGGAATCTAAAACTGGTCTCACTGGAAATGTTCAAAACAAGGTCAGTAAGAGGAGTCAGTCATCTTTTACTTAAGTCGGCATTGTGCCTATTGTATTTAATTCCGATGCAATTTCTGTATTTCATCGTCAATAAGAAGGTCCAAGGGTTACAGTAAACATATAGTGAAGCATCGGAATCTAAAACTGGTCTCACAGGAAATGTTCGAACATAGTCAGTAAGAGGAGTCAGTCTTCATGTACTTAAGTCGGCATTGTGCCTTTTGTATATAATTCCAATGCAGTTTCTGTGTTTCATCGTCAATAAGACGGTCCAAGGGATACAGTAAACCTGAAGTGAAGCATCGGAATCTAAATCTGGTCTCACAGGAAATGTTCAAAGCATAGTCAGTAAGACGAGTTAGTCTTCTTGTACTTAAGTCGGCATTGTGGCTTTTGTATTTAATTGCGATGCAATTTCTGTGTTTCATCGTCAATAAGAATGTCAGAGGGATACAGTAAACCTGAATTGAAGCATCGGAGTCTATAACTAGTGTCACAGGAATGGTTCGAAACATAGACAGTAAGAGGAGTCTGTCTTCTTGTACTTAAGTCGGCATTATGCGTTTAATATTTAATTCTGATTTAAATTCTGTGCTCCATCGTCAATAAGAAGGTGAGAGGGATACAGTAAACCTGAAGTGAAGCATCGGAATCTATAACTAGTGTCACAGGAATGGTTCAAAACATACACAGTAAGAAGAGTCAGTCCTCTTGTACTTAAGTCGGCATTGTGCCTTTTGTATTTCATTCCAATGAAATTTCTGCGTTTCATCGTCAATACGATGGTCAGAGGGATACAGTAAACCTGAAGTCAAGCATCGGAATCTATAACTAGTGTCACAGGAATGGTTCAAAACATAGACAGTAAGAAGAGTCAGTCTTCTTGTACCTAAGTCGACATTGCGTCTTTCCTATTGAATTCTGATGCAACTTCTGTGTTTCGTCGTCAATAACAACGTCCAAGGGATACAGTAAACCTGAAATGAAGCATCGGAATCTAAAACCGGTCTCACAGGAAAGGTTCAAAACACAGACAGTAAGAAGAGCCAGTCTTCTTGTACTTGAGTCGGCATTGTGCCTTTTATATTTAATTCCGATGCAATTTCTGTGTTTCATCGTCAATACGAATGTGAGAGGGATACAGTAAACCTGAAGTGAAGCATCGGAATCTATAACTAGTGTCACAGGAATTGTTCAAAACATAGACAGTAAGAAGAGTCAGTCTTCTTGTACTTAAGCCGGCATTGTGCCTTTTGTATTTAAAATCGATGCAATTTCTGTGTTTCATCTTCAATAAGAAGGTCAGAGGGATACAGTAAACCTGAAGTGAAGCATTGGAATCTATAACTGGTCTCACAGGAAATGTTCAAAGCATAGTCAGTAAGAGGAGTCAGTCTTCTTGTACTTAAGTCGGCATTACTCCTTTTATATTTAATTCCAATGCTATTTCTGTGTTTCATCGTCAATAAGAAGGTCCAAGGGATACAGTAAACCTGAAGTGAAGCATCGGAATCTAAAACTGGTCTCACTGTAAATGTTCAAAGCAAGGTCAGTAAGTGGAGTCAGTTATCTTCTACTTAAGTCGGTATTGTGCCTATTGTATTTAATTCCGTTGCAATTTCTGTGTGTCATCGTCAATAAGAACGTCAGAGGGATACAGTAAACCCGAAGTGAAGCATCGGAATCTATAACTAGTGTCACAGGAATGGTTCAAAACATAGACAGTAAGAAGAGTCAGTCTTCTTGTACTTAAGCCGGCATTGTGCCTTTTGTATTTAATTCCGATGCTATATCTGTGTTTCATCGTCAATTACAAGGTCAGAGGGATACAGTAAACCTGAAGTGAAGCATCGGAATCTATAACTAGTGTCACAGGAATGGTTCAAAACATAGACAGTAAGAAGAGTCAGTCTTCTTGTACTTAAGGCGACATTGTGCCTTTTGTATTTAATTCCGATGCAATTTCTGTGTTTCATCGTCAATAAGAAGGTCTAAGGGATACAGGAAACATATAGTGAAGCATCGAAATCTAAAACTGGTCTCACAGGATATGTTCAAACATAGTCAGTAAGAAGAGTCAGTCTTCTTGTACTTAAGTCGGCATTATGCCTTTTTTATTTAATTCCAATGCAATTTCTGTGTTTCATCGTCAATAAGAAGGTCCAAGGGATACAGTAAACCTAAAGTGAAGCATCGGAATCTAAAACTGGTCTCACTGGAAATGTTCAAAACAAGGTCAGTAAGAGGAGTCACTCATCTTTTACTTAAGTCGGCATTGTGCCTATTGTATTTAATTCCGATGCAAATTCTGTATCTCATCGTCAATAAGAAGGTCCAAGGGTTACAGTTAACATATAGTGAAGCATCGGAAGCTAAAACTGGTCTCACAGGAAAAGTTCGAACATAGTCAGTAAGAGGAGTCAGTCTTCTTGTACTTAAGGCGGCATTGTGCCTTTTGTATTTAATTCCGATGTAATATCTGTGTCAGATAGTCAATAAGAAGGTCAGAGGGATACAGTAAACCTGAAGTGAAGCATCGGAATCTATAACTAGTGTCACAGGAATGGTTCAAAACATAGACATTACGAAGCGTCATTCTTCTTGTACTTAAGTCGGCGTTGTGCATTTTCTAGTTAATTCCGATGCAATTTCTGTGTTTCATCGTCAATAAGATGGTCAGAGGGATACAGTAAACCTGAAGTGAAGCATCGGAATCTAAAACTGGTCTCACAGGAAATGTTCAAACATAGTCAGTAAGAGGAGTCAGTCTTCTTGTACTTAAGTCGTCATTGTGCCTTTTGTATTTAATTCTGATGCAATATCTGTGTTTCATCGTCAACAAGAAGGTCAGAGGGATACAGTAAACCTGAAGTGAAACATCTGAATCTATAACTAGTGTCACAATAATTGTTGAAACATAAACAGTAAGAAGAGTCAGTCTTCTTGTACTTAAGTCGGCACTGTGCCTTTTGATTTTAATTCAGTTGCCATTTCTGTGTTTCATCGTCAATAAGAAGGTCAGAGGGATACATTCAATCTGAAGTGAAGCATCGGAATCTATATTTAGTGTCACAGGAATGGTTCAAAACATAGACAGTAAGAAGAGTCAGTCTTCTTGTACTTAAGGCGGCATTGTGCATTTTGTATTTAATTCCGATGCTATTTCTGTGTTTCATCGTCAATAAGAAGGTCTAAGTGATACAGTAAACATATGGTGAAGCATTGGTATCTAAAAGTAGTCTCACAGGAAATGTTCAAAACATAGTCAGTATGAAGAGTCAGTCCTCTTGTACTTAAGTCGGCATTATGCTTTTTGTATTTAAATCCAATGCAAATTCTGTGTTTCATCATCAATAAGACGGTACAAGGGATACAGTAAACATATAGTGAAGCATCGGAATCTAAAACTGGTCTCACAGGAAATGTTCAAAACATAGTCAGTAAGAGGAGTCAGTCTTCTTGCACTTAAGTCGGCATTGTGCTTTTGTATTTAATTCCTATGCAATTTCTGTGTTTCATCGTTAATAAGAAATTCAGAGGGATACAGTAAACCTGAAGGGAAACATCTGAATCTATAACTAGTGTCACAATAATGGTCCAAACATAGACAGTACGAATAGTCAGTCTTCTTGTACTTAAGTCGGCATTGTGCCTTTTGTATTTAATTCCGATGAAATTTCTGTGTTTCATCGTCAATAAGAAGGTCAGAGGGATACAGAAAACCTGAAGTGAAGCATCGGAATCAATAACTAGTGTCACAGGAATGGTTGAAAACATAGACAGTAAGAAGAGTCAGTCTTCTTGTACTTAAGTCGGCATTGCGTCTTTCGTATTGAATACTGATGCAACTTCTGTGTTTCGTCGTCAATAACAACGTCCAATGGATACAATAAACCTGAAATGAAGCATCGGAATCTAAAACTCGTCTCACTGGAAATGTTCAAAACAAGGTCAGTAAGAGGAGTCAGTTATCTTTTACTTAAGTCGGCATTATGCCTATTGTATTTAATTCTGTTGCAATTTCTGTGTGTCATCGTCAATAAGAAGGTCAGAGGGATACAGTAAACCCGAAGTGAAGCATCGGAATCTATAACTAGTGTCACAGGAATGGTTCAAAACATAGACAGTAAGAAGAGTCAGTCTTCTTGTACTTAAGTCGGCATTGTGCCTTTTGTATTTAATTCCGATGCTATATCTGTGTTTCATCGTCAATTACAAGGTCAGAGGGATACAGTAAACCTGAAGTGAAGCATCGGATTCTAAAACCGGTCTCACAGGAAAGGTTCAAAACATAAACTGTAAGAAGCGTCAGTCTTCTTGTACTTAAGTCGGCATTGTGCTTTTTGTATATAATTCCGACGCAATGTCCGTGTTTCATCATCAACAAGACGTCCAGAGGGATACAGTAAACCTGAAGTGAAGCTTCCATATTTATAATTAGTGTCATAGGAATGGTTCTAAACATAGACAGCAAGAAGACTTAGTCTTCTTGTACTTAAGTCGGCATTGTGCCTTTTGTATTTAATTCCGATGCAATTTCTGTGTTTCATCGGCAATAAGAAGGTCCAAGGGATACAGTAAACATATAAGGAAGCACCGGAATCTAAAACTGGTCTCACAGGAAATGTTCAAATCATAGTATTAAGTGGAGTCAGTCTTCTTGTACTTAAGTCGGCATTGTACCTTTTGTATTTGATTCCGATGCAATTTATGTGTTTCATCGTCAATAAGAAGGTCCAAGGGATACAGTAAACCTGAAGCGAATCATCGCAGTCTAAAACCGGTCTCACAGGAAAGGTTCAAAACATAGACAATAAGAATAGCCAGTCTTCTTGTACTTGAGTCGGCATTGTGCTTTTTGTATTTAATTCCAATGAAATTTCTGTGTTTCATCGTCAATAAGATGGTCAGAGGGATACAGTAAACCTGAAGTCAAACATCGGAATCTATAACTAGAGTCACAGGAATGGTTCAAAACATAGACAGTAAGAAGAGTCAGTCTTCTTGTACTTAAGTCGGCATTGCGTCTTTCCTATTGAATTCTGATGCAACATCTGTGTTTCGTCGTCAATAACAACGTCCAAGGGATACAGTAAACCTGAAATGAAGCATCGGAATCTAAAACCGGTCTCACAGGAAAGGTTCAAAACATAGACAGTAAGAAGAGCGAGTCTTCTTGTACTTGAGTCGGCATTGTGCCTTTTATATTTAATTCCGATGCAATTTCTGTGTTTCATCGTCAATAGGAAGGTGAGAGGGATACAGTAAACCTGAAGTGAAGCATCGGAATCTATAACTAGTGTCACAGGAATGGTTCAAAACATAGACAGTAAGAAGAGTCAGTCTTCTTGTACTTAAGCCGGCATTGTGCCTTTTGTATTTCATTCCGATGCAATTTCTGTATTTCATCGTCAATAAGAAGGTCCAAGAGTTACAGTTAACATATAGTGAGGCGGCGGAATGTAAAACTGGTATCACAGAAAAGGTTCAAAGCATAGTCAGTAAGAGGAGTTAGTCATTTTGTACTTAAGTCGGCATTGTGCCTTTTGTATTTAATATCGATGCAATTTCTGTGTTTCATCGTCAATAAGAAGGTCAGAGGGATACAGTAAACCTGAAGTGAAGCATTGGAATCTAAAACTGGTCTCACAGGAAATGTTCAAAGCATAGTCAGTAAGAGGTGTCAGTCTTCTTGTGCTTAAGTCGGCATTATGCCTTTTATATTTAATTCCTATGCTATTTCTGTGTTTCATCGTCAATAAGAAGGTCCAAGGGATACAGTAAACCTGAAGTGAAGCATCGGAATCTAAAACTGGTCTCACTGGAAATGTTCAAAACAAGGTCAGTAAGAGGAGTCAGTTATCTTTTACTTAAGTCGGCATTGTGCAAATTGTATTTAATTCCGTTGCAATTTCTGTGTTTCATCCTCAATAAGAAGGTCAGATGGATACAGTAAACCTGAAGTGAAGTATCGGAATCTAAAACCGGTCTCACAGGAAATGTTAAAAACATAGTCAGTAAGAGGAGTCAGTCTTCTTGTACTTAAGTCGGCATTGTGCCTTTTGTATTTAATTCCGATGTAATATCTGTGTTTGATAGTCAATAAGAAGGTAAGAGGGATACAGTAAACCTGAAGTGATGCATCGGAATCTATAACTAGTGTCACAGGAATGCTTCAAAACATAGACCGTAAGAAGAGTCAGTCTTCTTGTACTTAAGCCGGCATTGTGCCTTTTGTATTTCATTCCGATGCAATTTCTGTATTTCATCGTCAATAAGAAGGTCCAAGAGTTACAGTTAACATATAGTGAAGCATCGGCATGTAAAACTGGTCTCACAGGAAATGTTCAAAACATAGTCAGTAAGAGGAGTTAGTCATTTTGTACTTAAGTCGGCATTGTGCTTTTTGTATTTAATATCGATGCAATTTCTGTGTTTCATCGTCAATAAGAAGGTCAGAGGGTACAGTAAACCTGAAGTGAAGCATCAGAATCTAAAACTGGTCTCACAGGAAATGTTCAAAGCATAGTCAGTAAGAGGAGTCAGTTATCTTTTACTTAAGTCGGCATTGTGCCTATTGTATTTAATTCCGTTGCAATTTCTGTGTGTCTTCGACAATAAGAAGGTCAGAGGGATACAGTAAACCCGAAGTGATGCATCGGATCTATAACTAGTGTCACAGGAATGGTTCATTACATAGACAGTAAGAAGAGTCAGTCTTCATGTATTTAAGTCGGCATTGTGCCTTTTGTATTTAATTCCGATGCTATATCTGTGTATCATCGTCAATTACAAGGTCAGAGGGACATAGTAAACCTGAAGTGAAGCATCGGAATCTATAACTAGTGTCACAGGAATGGTTCAAAACATAGACAGTAAGAAGAGTCAGTCTTCTTGTACTTAAGGCGACATTGTGCCTTTTGTATTCAATTCCGATGCAATTTCTGTGTTTCATCTTCAATAAGAAGGTCCAAGGGATACAGTAAACATATAGTGAAGCATCGAAATCTAAAACTGGTCTCACAGGAAATGTTCAAACATAGTCAGTAAGAAGAGTCAGTCTTCTTGTACTTAAGTCGGCATTATGCCTTTTGTATTTAATTCCAATGCAAATTCTGTGTTTCATCGTCAATAAGAAGGTCCAAGGGATACAGTAAACCTGAAGTGAAGCATCGGAATCTAAAACTGGTCTCACTGGAAATGTTCAAAACAAGGTCAGTAAGAGGAGTCAGTCATCTTTTACTTAAGTCGGCATTGTGCCTATTGTATTTAATTCCGATGCAATTTCTGTATTTCATCGTCAATAAGAAGGTCCAAGGGTTACAGTAAACATATAGTGAAGCATCGGAATCTAAAACTGGTCTCACAGGAAATGTTCGAACATAGTCAGTAAGAGGAGTCAGTCTTCATGTACTTAAGTCGGCATTGTGCCTTTTGTATATAATTCCAATGCAGTTTCTGTGTTTCATCGTCAATAAGACGGTCCAAGGGATACAGTAAACCTGAAGTGAAGCATCGGAATCTAAATCTGGTCTCACAGGAAATGTTCAAAGCATAGTCAGTAAGAGGAGTTAGTCTTCTTGTACTTAAGTCGGCATTGTGGCTTTTGTATTTAATTGCGATGCAATTTCTGTGTTTCATCGTCAATAAGAATGTCAGAGGGATACAGTAAACCTGAATTGAAGCATCGGAGTCTATAACTAGTGTCACAGGAATGGTTCGAAACATAGACAGTAAGAGGAGTCTGTCTTCTTGTACTTAAGTCGGCATTATGCGTTTAATATTTAATTCTGATTTAAATTCTGTGCTCCATCGTCAATAAGAAGGTGAGAGGGATACAGTAAACCTGAAGTGAAGCATCGGAATCTATAACTAGTGTCACAGGAATGGTTCAAAACATACACAGTAAGAAGAGTCAGTCCTCTTGTACTTAAGTCGGCATTGTGCCTTTTGTATTTCATTCCAATGAAATTTCTGCGTTTCATCGTCAATAAGATGGTCAGAGGGATACAGTAAACCTGAAGTCAAGCATCGGAATCTATAACTAGTGTCACAGGAATGGTTCAAAACATAGACAGTAAGAAGAGTCAGTCTTCTTGTACCTAAGTCGACATTGCGTCTTTCCTATTGAATTCTGATGCAACTTCTGTGTTTCGTCGTCAATAACAACGTCCAAGGGATACAGTAAACCTGAAATGAAGCATCGGAATCTAAAACCGGTCTCACAGGAAAGGTTCAAAACACAGACAGTAAGAAGAGCCAGTCTTCTTGTACTTGAGTCGGCATTGTGCCTTTTATATTTAATTCCGATGCAATTTCTGTGTTTCATCGTCAATACGAATGTGAGAGGGATACAGTAAACCTGAAGTGAAGCATCGGAATCTATAACTAGTGTCACAGGAATTGTTCAAAACATAGACAGTAAGAAGAGTCAGTCTTCTTGTACTTAAGCCGGCATTGTGCCTTTTGTATTTAAAATCGATGCAATTTCTGTGTTTCATCTTCAATAAGAAGGTCAGAGGGATACAGTAAACCTGAAGTGAAGCATTGGAATCTATAACTGGTCTCACAGGAAATGTTCAAAGCATAGTCAGTAAGAGGAGTCAGTCTTCTTGTACTTAAGTCGGCATTACTCCTTTTATATTTAATTCCAATGCTATTTCTGTGTTTCATCGTCAATAAGAAGGTCCAAGGGATACAGTAAACCTGAAGTGAAGCATCGGAATCTAAAACTGGTCTCACTGGAAATGTTCAAAGCAAGGTCAGTAAGTGGAGTCAGTTATCTTCTACTTAAGTCGGTATTGTGCCTATTGTATTTAATTCCGTTGCAATTTCTGTGTGTCATCGTCAATAAGAAGGTCAGAGGGATACAGTAAACCCGAAGTGAAGCATCGGAATCTATAACTAGTGTCACAGGAATGGTTCAAAACATAGACAGTAAGAAGAGTCAGTCTTCTTGTACTTAAGCCGGCATTGTGCCTTTTGTATTTAATTCCGATGCTATATCTGTGTTTCATCGTCAATTACAAGGTCAGAGGGATACAGTAAACCTGAAGTGAAGCATCGGAATCTATAACTAGTGTCACAGGAATGGTTCAAAACATAGACAGTAAGAAGAGTCAGTCTTCTTGTACTTAAGGCGACATTGTGCCTTTTGTATTTAATTCCGATGCAATTTCTGTGTTTCATCGTCAATAAGAAGGTCTAAGGGATACAGGAAACATATAGTGAAGCATCGGAATCTAAAACTGGTCTCACAGGAAATGTTCAAACATAGTCAGTAAGAAGAGTCAGTCTTCTTGTACTTAAGTCGGCATTATGCCTTTTTTATTTAATTCCAATGCAATTTCTGTGTTTCATCGTCAATAAGAAGGTCCAAGGGATACAGTAAACCTAAAGTGAAGCATCGGAATCTAAAACTGGTCTCACTGGAAATGTTCAAAACAAGGTCAGTAAGAGGAGTCAGTCATCTTTTACTTAAGTCGGCATTGTGCCTATTGTATTTAATTCCGATGCAAATTCTGTATCTCATCGTCAATAAGAAGGTCCAAGGGTTACAGTTAACATATAGTGAAGCATCGGAAGCTAAAACTGGTCTCACAGGAAAAGTTCGAACATAGTCAGTAAGAGGAGTCAGTCTTCTTGTACTTAAGGCGGCATTGTGCCTTTTGTATTTAATTCCGATGTAATATCTGTGTCAGATAGTCAATAAGAAGGTCAGAGGGATACAGTAAACCTGAAGTGAAGCATCGGAATCTATAACTAGTGTCACAGGAATGGTTCAAAACATAGACATTACGAAGCGTCATTCTTCTTGTACTTAAGTCGGCGTTGTGCATTTTCTAGTTAATTCCGATGCAATTTCTGTGTTTCATCGTCAATAAGATGGTCAGAGGGATACAGTAAACCTGAAGTGAAGCATCGGAATCTAAAACTGGTCTCACAGGAAATGTTCAAACATAGTCAGTAAGAGGAGTCAGTCTTCTTGTACTTAAGTCGTCATTGTGCCTTTTGTATTTAATTCTGATGCAATATCTGTGTTTCATCGTCAACAAGAAGGTCAGAGGGATACAGTAAACCTGAAGTGAAACATCTGAATCTATAACTAGTGTCACAATAATTGTTGAAACATAAACAGTAAGAAGAGTCAGTCTTCTTGTACTTAAGTCGGCACTGTGCCTTTTGATTTTAATTCAGTTGCCATTTCTGTGTTTCATCGTCAATAAGAAGGTCAGAGGGATACATTCAATCTGAAGTGAAGCATCGGAATCTATATTTAGTGTCACAGGAATGGTTCAAAACATAGACAGTAAGAAGAGTCAGTCTTCTTGTACTTAAGGCGGCATTGTGCATTTTGTATTTAATTCCGATGCTATTTCTGTGTTTCATCGTCAATAAGAAGGTCTAAGTGATACAGTAAACATATGGTGAAGCATTGGTATCTAAAAGTAGTCTCACAGGAAATGTTCAAAACATAGTCAGTATGAAGAGTCAGTCCTCTTGTACTTAAGTCGGCATTATGCTTTTTGTATTTAAATCCAATGCAAATTCTGTGTTTCATCATCAATAAGACGGTACAAGGGATACAGTAAACATATAGTGAAGCATCGGAATCTAAAACTGGTCTCACAGGAAATGTTCAAAACATAGTCAGTAAGAGGAGTCAGTCTTCTTGCACTTAAGTCGGCATTGTGCTTTTGTATTTAATTCCTATGCAATTTCTGTGTTTCATCGTTAATAAGAAATTCAGAGGGATACAGTAAACCTGAAGGGAATCATCTGAATCTATAACTAGTGTCACAATAATGGTCCAAACATAGACAGTAAGAATAGTCAGTCTTCTTGTACTTAAGTCGGCATTGTGCCTTTTGTATTTAATTCCGATGAAATTTCTGTGTTTCATCGTCAATAAGAAGGTCAGAGGGATACAGAAAACCTGAAGTGAAGCATCGGAATCAATAACTAGTGTCACAGGAATGGTTGAAAACATAGACAGTAAGAAGAGTCAGTCTTCTTGTACTTAAGTCGGCATTGCGTCTTTCGTATTGAATACTGATGCAACTTCTGTGTTTCGTCGTCAATAACAACGTCCAAGGGATACAATAAACCTGAAATGAAGCATCGGAATCTAAAACTCGTCTCACTGGAAATGTTCAAAACAAGGTCAGTAAGAGGAGTCAGTTATCTTTTACTTAAGTCGGCATTGTGCCTATTGTATTTAATTCTGTTGCAATTTCTGTGTGTCATCGTCAATAAGAAGGTCAGAGGGATACAGTAAACCCGAAGTGAAGCATCGGAATCTATAACTAGTGTCACAGGAATGGTTCAAAACATAGACAGTAAGAAGAGTCAGTCTTCTTGTACTTAAGTCGGCATTGTGCCTTTTGTATTTAATTCCGATGCTATATCTGTGTTTCATCGTCAATTACAAGGTCAGAGGGATACAGTAAACCTGAAGTGAAGCATCGGATTCTAAAACCGGTCTCACAGGAAAGGTTCAAAACATAAACTGTAAGAAGCGTCAGTCTTCTTGTACTTAAGTCGGCATTGTGCTTTTTGTATATAATTCCGACGCAATGTCCGTGTTTCATCATCAACAAGACGTCCAGAGGGATACAGTAAACCTGAAGTGAAGCTTCCATATTTATAATTAGTGTCATAGGAATGGTTCTAAACATAGACAGCAAGAAGACTTAGTCTTCTTGTACTTAAGTCGGCATTGTGCCTTTTGTATTTAATTCCGATGCAATTTCTGTGTTTCATCGGCAATAAGAAGGTCCAAGGGATACAGTAAACATATAAGGAAGCACCGGAATCTAAAACTGGTCTCACAGGAAATGTTCAAATCATAGTATTAAGTGGAGTCAGTCTTCTTGTACTTAAGTCGGCATTGTGCCTTTTGTATTTGATTCCGATGCAATTTATGTGTTTCATCGTCAATAAGAAGGTCCAAGGGATACAGTAAACCTGAAGCGAATCATCGCAGTCTAAAACCGGTCTCACAGGAAAGGTTCAAAACATAGACAATAAGAATAGCCAGTCTTCTTGTACTTGAGTCGGCATTGTGCTTTTTGTATTTAATTCCAATGAAATTTCTGTGTTTCATCGTCAATAAGATGGTCAGAGGGATACAGTAAACCTGAAGTCAAACATCGGAATCTATAACTAGAGTCACAGGAATGGTTCAAAACATAGACAGTAAGAAGAGTCAGTCTTCTTGTACTTAAGTCGGCATTGCGTCTTTCCTATTGAATTCTGATGCAACATCTGTGTTTCGTCGTCAATAACAACGTCCAAGGGATACAGTAAACCTGAAATGAAGCATCGGAATCTAAAACCGGTCTCACAGGAAAGGTTCAAAACATAGACAGTAAGAAGAGCGAGTCTTCTTGTACTTGAGTCGGCATTGTGCCTTTTATATTTAATTCCGATGCAATTTCTGTGTTTCATCGTCAATAGGAAGGTGAGAGAGAGGGATACAGTAAACCTGAAGTGAAGCATCGGAATCTATAACTAGTGTCACAGGAATGGTTCAAAACATAGACAGTAAGAAGAGTCAGTCTTCTTGTACTTAAGCCGGCATTGTGCCTTTTGTATTTCATTCCGATGCAATTTCTGTATTTCATCGTCAATAAGAAGGTCCAAGAGTTACAGTTAACATATAGTGAGGCGGCGGAATGTAAAACTGGTATCACAGAAAAGGTTCAAAGCATAGTCAGTAAGAGGAGTTAGTCATTTTGTACTTAAGTCGGCATTGTGCCTTTTGTATTTAATATCGATGCAATTTCTGTGTTTCATCGTCAATAAGAAGGTCAGAGGGATACAGTAAACCTGAAGTGAAGCATTGGAATCTAAAACTGGTCTCACAGGAAATGTTCAAAGCATAGTCAGTAAGAGGTGTCAGTCTTCTTGTGCTTAAGTCGGCATTATGCCTTTTATATTTAATTCCTATGCTATTTCTGTGTTTCATCGTCAATAAGAAGGTCCAAGGGATACAGTAAACCTGAAGTGAAGCATCGGAATCTAAAACTGGTCTCACTGGAAATGTTCAAAACAAGGTCAGTAAGAGGAGTCAGTTATCTTTTACTTAAGTCGGCATTGTGCAAATTGTATTTAATTCCGTTGCAATTTCTGTGTTTCATCCTCAATAAGAAGGTCAGATGGATACAGTAAACCTGAAGTGAAGTATCGGAATCTAAAACCGGTCTCACAGGAAATGTTAAAAAAATAGTCAGTAAGAGGAGTCAGTCTTCTTGTACTTAAGTCGGCATTGTGCCTTTTGTATTTAATTCCGATGTAATATCTGTGTTTGATAGTCAATAAGAAGGTAAGAGGGATACAGTAAACCTGAAGTGATGCATCGGAATCTATAACTAGTGTCACAGGAGTGGTTCAAAACATAGACAGTAAGAAGAGTCAGTCTTCTTGTACTTAAGTCCGCATTGTGCCTTTTGTATTTCATTCCGATGCAATTTCTGTATTTCATCGTCTATAAGAAGGTCCAAGAGTTACAATAAACATATAGTGAAGCATCGGAATCTAAAACTGGTCTCACAGGAAATGTTCAAAACATAGTCATTAAGAGGAGTGAGTCTTTTGGTACTTAAGTCGGCATTGTGCCTTTTGTATTTAATTCCGATTCAATTTCTGTGTTTCATCGTCAATAAGAAGGACAGAGGGATACAGTAAACCTGAAGTGAAGCGTCGGAATCTAAAACTGGTCTCACAGGAAATGTTCAAAACATAGTCAGTAAGAGGAGTCAGTCTTTCTTTACTTAATCGGCATTGTGCCTTTTGTATTTAATTCCGATGCTATTTCTCCGTTTCATCGTCAATAAGAAGGTCAAAGGGATGCAGTAAACATATAGTGAAGCATCGGAATCTACAACTGGTCTCACAGGAATGGTTGAAAACATAGTCAGTGAGAAGAGTCAGTATTCTTGTACTTATGTCGGCATTGTGACTTTTGTATTTAATTCCGATGCAATTTCTGTGTTTCATTGTCAATAAGAAGATCCAAGGGATACAGTAAACATATAAGGAAGCACCGGATTCTAAAACTTGTCTCAAGGGAAATGTTCAAATCATAGTATTAAGAGGAGTCAGTCTTCTTGTACTTAAGTCAGCATTGTGCCTTTTGTATTTGATTCCGATGCAATTTCTGTGTTTCATCGTCAATAAGAAGGTCCAAGGGATACAGTAAACCTGAAGTGAAGCATCGCAGTCTAAAACCGGTCTCACATGAATGGTTCAAATCATAGACAATAAGAATAGCTAGTCTCCCTGTACTTGAGTCGGCATTGTGCTTTTTGTATCTAATTCCAATGAAATTTCTGTGTTTCATCGTCAATAAGACGGTCAGAGGGATACAGTAAACCTGAAGTCAAACATCGGAATCTATAACTAGTGTCACAGGAATGGTTCAAAACGTAGACAGTAAGAAGAGTCAGTCTTCTTGTATTTAAGTCGGCATTGCGTCTTTCCTATTGAATTCTGATGCAACTTCTGTGTTTCGCCGTCAATAACAAGGTCCAAGGGATACAGTAAACCTGAAGTGAAGCATCGGAATCTAAAACCGGTCTCACAGGAAAGGTTCAAAACATTGACTGTAAGGAGAGCCAGTCTTCTTGTACTTCAGTCGGCATTGTGCCTTTTATATTTAATTCCGAAGCAATTTGTGTGTTTCATCGTCAATTATAAGGTCAGAGGGATACAGTAAACCTGAAGTGAAGCATCGGAATCTATAACTAGTGTCACAGGAGTCGTTCAAAACATAGACAGTAAGAAGAGCCAGTCTTCTTGTACTTGAGTCGGCATTGTGCCTTTTATATTTAATTCCGATGCAATTTCTGTGTTTCATCTTCAATACGAAGGTGAGAGGGATACAGTAAACCTGAAGTGAAGCATCGGAATCTATAACTAGTGTCACAGGAATGCTTCAAAACATAGACAGTAAGAAGAGTCTGTCTTCTTGTACTTAAGCCGGCATTGTGCCTTTTGTATTTCATTCCGATGCAATTTCTGTATTTCATCGTCAATAAAAAGGTCCAAGAGTTACAGTTAACATATAGTGAAGCATCGGAATGTAAAACTGGTCTCACAGGAAATGTTCAAAACATAGTCAGTAAGAGGAGTTAGTCATTTTGTACTTAAGTCGGCATTGTGCTTTTTGTATTTAATATCGATGCAATTTCTGTGTTTCATCGTCAATAAGAAGGTCAGAGGGATACAGTAAACCTGAAGTGAAGCATTGGAATCTAAAACTGGTCTCACAGGAAATGTTCAAAGCATAGTCAGTAAGAGGAGTCAGTTATCTTTTACTTAAGTCGGCATTGTGCCTATTGTATTTAATTCCGTTGCAATTTCTGTGTGTCATCGACAATAAGAAGGTCAGAGGGATACAGTAAACCCGAAGTGATGCATCGGAATCTATAACTAGTGTCACAGGAATGGTTCATTACATAGACAGTAAGAAGAGTCAGTCTTCATGTATTTAAGTCGGCATTGTGCCTTTTGTATTTAATTCCGATGCTATATCTGTGTTTCATCGTCAATTACAAGTTCAGAGGGATATAGTAAACCTGAAGTGAAGCATCGGAATCTATAACTAGTGTCACAGGAATGGTTCAAACATAGACAGTAAGAAGAGTCAGTCTTCTTGTACTTAAGGCGACATTGTGCCTTTTGTATTCAATTCCGATGCAATTTCTGTGTTTCATCGTCAATACGAAGGTCCAAGGGATACAGTAAACATATAGTGAAGCATCGAAATCTAAAACTGGTCTCACAGGAAATGTTCAAACATAGTCAGTAAGAAGAGTCAGTCTTCTTGTACTTAAGTCGGCATTATGCCTTTTGTATTTAATTCCAATGCAAATTCTGTGTTTCTTCGTCAATAAGAAGGTCCAAGGGATACAGTAAACCTGAAGTGAAGCATCGGAATCTAAAACTGGTCTCACTGGAAATGTTCAAAACAAGGTCAGTAAGAGGAGTCAGTCATCTTTTACTTAAGTCGGCATTGTGCCTATTGTATTTAATTCCGATGCAATTTCTGTATTTCATCGTCAATAAGAAGGTCCAAGGGTTACAGTAAACATATAGTGAAGCATCGGAATCTAAAACTGGTCTCACAGGAAATGTTCGAACATAGTCAGTAAGAGGAGTCTTACTTAAGTCGGCATTGTGCCTTTGTATATAATTCCAATGCAGTTTCTGTGTTTCATCGTCAATAAGACGGTCCAAGGGATACAGTAAACCTGAAGTGAAGCATCGGAATCTAAATCTGGTCTCACAGGAAATGTTCAAAGCATAGTCAGTAAGAGGAGTTAGTCTTCTTGTACTTAAGTCGGCATTGTGGCTTTTGTATTTAATTGCGATGCAATTTCTGTGTTTCATCGTCAATAAGAATGTCAGAGGGATACAGTAAACCTGAATTGAAGCATCGGAGTCTATAACTAGTGTCACAGGAATGGTTCGAAACATAGACAGTAAGAGGAGTCTGTCTTCTTGTACTTAAGTCGGCATTATGCGTTTAATATTTAATTCTGATTTAAATTCTGTGCTCCATCGTCAATAAGAAGGTGAGAGGGATACAGTAAACCTGAAGTGAAGCATCGGAATCTATTACTAGTGTCACAGGAATGGTTCAAAACATACACAGTAAGAAGAGTCTGTCCTCTTGTACTTAAGTCGGCATTGTACCTTTTGTATTTCATTCCAATGAAATTTCTGCGTTTCATCGTCAATAAGATGGTCAGAGGGATACAGTAAACCTGAAGTCAAGCATCGGAATCTATAACTAGTGTCACAGGAATGGTTCAAAACATAGACAGTAAGAAGAGTCAGTCTTCTTGTACCTAAGTCGGCATTGCGTCTTTCCTATTGAATTCTGATGCAACTTCTGTGTTAGGTCGTCAATAACAACGTCCAAGGGATACAGTAAACCTGAAATCAAGCATCGGAATCTAAAACCGGTCTCACAGGAAAGGTTCAAAACACAGACAGTAAGAAGAGCCAGTCTTCTTGTACTTGAGTCGGCATTGTGCCTTTTATATTTAATTCCGATGCAATTTCTGTGTTTCATCGTCAATACGAATGTGAGAGGGATACAGTAAACCTGAAATGAAGCATCGGAATCTACAACTAGTGTCACAGGAATTGTTCAAAACATAGACAGTAAGAAGAGTCAGTCTTCTTGTACTTAAGCCGGCATTGTGCCTTTTGTATTTAAAATCGATGCAATTTCTGTGTTTCATCTTCAATAAGAAGGTCAGAGGGATACAGTATACCTGAAGTGAAGCATTGGAATCTATAACTGGTCTCACAGGAAATGTTCAAAGCATAGTCAGTAAGAGGAGTCAGTCTTCTTGTACTTAAGTCGGCATTACTCCTTTTATATTTAATTCCAATGCTATTTCTGTGTTTCATCGTCAATAAGAAGGTCCAAGGGATACAGTAAACCTGAAGTGAAATATCGGAATCTAAAACTGGTCTCACTGGAAATGTTCAAAACAAGGTCAGTAAGTGGAGTCAGTTATCTTCTACTTAAGTCGGCTTTGTGCCCATTGTATTTAATTCCGTTGCAATTTCTGTGTGTCATCGTCAATAAGAAGGTCAGAGGGATACAGTAAACCCGAAGTGAAGCATCGGAATCTATAACTAGTGTCACAGGAATGGTTCAAAACATAGACAGTAAGAAGAGTCAGTCTTCTTGTACTTAAGCCGGCATTGTGTCTTTTGTATTTAATTCCGATGCTATATCTGTGTTTCATCGTCAATTACAAGGTCAGAGGGATACAGTAAACCTGAAGTGAAGCATCGGAATCTATAACTAGTGTCACAGGAATGGTTCAAAACATAGACAGTAAGAAGAGTCAGTCTTCTTGTACTTAAGGCGATATTGTGCCTTTTGTATTTAATTCCGATGCAATTTCTGTGTTTCATCGTCAATAAGAAGGTCTAAGGGATACAGGAAACATATAGTGAAGCATCGAAATCTAAAACTGGTCTCACAGGAAATGTTCAAACATAGTCAGTAAGAAGAGTTAGTCTTCTTGTACTTAAGTCGGCATTATGCCTTTTTTATTTAATTCCAATGCAATTTCTGTGTTTCATCGTCAATAAGAAGGTCCAAGGGATACAGTAAACCTAAAGTGAAGCATCGGAATCTAAAACTGGTCTCACTGGAAATGATCAAAACAAGGTCAGTAAGAGGAGTCAGTCTTCTTGTACTTAAGTCGTCATTGTGCCTTTTGTATTTAATTCTGATGCAATATCTGTGTTTCATCGTCAACAAGAAGGTCTGAGGGATACAGTAAACCTGAAGTGAAACATCTGAATCTATAACTAGTGTCACAATAATTGTTGAAACATAGACAGTAAGAAGAGTCAGCCTTCTTGTACTTAAGTCGGCACTGTGCCTTTTGATTTTAATTCAGTTGCCATTTCTGTGTTTCATCGTCAATAAGAAGGTCAGAGGGATACATTCAACCTGAAGTGAAGCATCGGAATCTATATCTAGTGTCACATTAATGGTTCAAAACATAGACAGTAAGAAGAGCCAGTCTTCTTGTACTTAAGGCGGCATTGTGCATTTTGTATTTAATTCCGATGCTATTTGTGTGTTTCATCGTCAATAAGAAGGTCCAAGTGATACAGTAAACATATGGTGAAGCATTGGTATCTAAAAGTAGTCTCACAGGAAATGTTCAAAACATAGTCAGTAAGAAGAGTCAGTCCTCTTGTACTTAAGTCGGCATTATGCTTTTTGTATATAAATCCAATGCAAATTCTGTGTTTCATCATCAATAAGACGGTACAAGGGATACAGTAAACATATAGTGAAGCATCGGAATCTAAAACTGGTCTCACAGGAAATGTTCAAAACATAGTCAGTAAGAGGAGTCAGTCTTCTTGCACTTAAGTCGGCATTGTGCTTTTGTATTTAATTCCTATGCAATTTCTGTGTTTCATCGTTAATAAGAAATTCAGAGGGATACAGTAAACCTGAAGGGAAACATCTGAATCTATAACTAGTGTCACAATAATGGTTCAAACATAGACAGTAAGAATAGTCAGTCTTCTTGTACTTAAGTCGGCATTGTGCCTTTTGTATTTAATTCCGATGAAATTTCTGTGTTTCATCGTCAATAAGAAGGTCAGAGGGATACAGAAAACCTGAAGTGATGCATCGGAATCAATAACTAGTGTCACAGGAATGGTTGAAAACATAGACAGTAAGAAGAGTCAGTCTTCTTGTAGTTAAGTCGGCATTGCGTCTTTCGTATTGAATACTGATGCAACTTCTGTGTTTCGTCGTCAATAACAACGTCCAAGGGATACAAGAAACCTGAAATGAAGCATCGGAATCTAAAACTCGTCTCACTGGAAATGTTCAAAACAAGGTCAGTAAGAGGAGTCAGTTATCTTTTACTTATGTCGGCATAGTGCCTATTGTATTTAATTCCGTTGCAATTTCTGTGTGTCATCGTCAATAAGAAGGTCAGAGTGATACAGTAAACCCGAAGTGAAGCATCGGAATCTATATCTAGTGTCACAGGAATAGTTCAAAACATAGACAGTAAGAAGAGTCAGTCTTCTTGTACTTAAGTCGGTATTGTGCCTTTTGTATTTAATTCCGATGCTATATCTGTGTTTCATCGTCAATTACAAGGTCAGAGGGATACAGTAAACCTGAAGTGAAGCGTCGGATTCTAAAACCGGTCTCACAGGAAAGGTTCAAAACATAAACTGTAAGAAGCGTCAGTCTTCTTGTACTTAAGTCGGCATTGTGCTTTTTGTATATAATTCCGACGCAATGTCCGTGTTTCATCATCAACAAGACGTTCAGAGGGATACAGTAAACCTGAAGTGAAGCTTCCATTTCTATAATTAGTGTCATAGGAATGGTTCTAAACATAGACAGTGAGAAGACTTAGTCTTCTTGTACTTAAGTCGGCATTGTGCCTTTTGTATTTAATTCCGATGGAATTTCTGTGTTTCATCGGCAATAAGAAGGTCCAAGGGATACAGTAAACATATAAGGAAGCACCGGAATCTAAAACTGGTCTCACAGGAAATGTTCAAATCATAGTATTAAGAGGAGTCAGTCTTCTTGTACTTAAGTCGGCATTGTGCCTTTTGTATTTAATTCCGATGCAATTTCTGTGTTTCATCGTCAATAAGAAGGTCCAAGGGATACAGTAAACCTGAAGCGAAGCATCGCAGTCTAAAACCGGTCTCACAGGAAAGGTTCAAAACATAGACAATAAGAATAGCCAGTCTTCTTGTACTTGAGTCGGCATTGCGCTTTTGTATTTAATTCCAATGTAATTTCTGTGTTTCATCGTCAATAAGATGGTCAGAGGGATACAGTAAACCTGAAGTCAAACATCGGAATCTATAACTAGAGTCACAGGAATGGTTCAAAACATAGACAGTAAGAAGAGTCAGTCTTCTTGTACTTAAGTCGGCATTGCGTCTTTCCTATTGAATTCTGATGCAACATCTGTGTTTCGTCGTCAATAACAACGTCCAAGGGATACAGTAAACCTGAAATGAATCATCGGAATCTAAAACCGGTCTCACAGGAAAGGTTCAAAACATAGACAGTAAGAAGAGCGAGTCTTCTTGTACTTGAGTCGGCATTGTGCCTTTTATATTTAATTCCGATGCAATTTCTGTGTTTCATCGTCAATAGGAAGGTGAGAGGGATACAGTAAACCTGAAGTGAAGCATCGGAATCTATAACTAGTGTCACAGGAATGGTTCAAAACATAGACAGTAAGAAGAGTCAGTCTTCTAGTACTTAAGCCGGCATTGTGCCTTTTGTATTTCATTCCGATGCAATTTCTGTATTTCATCGTCATTAAGAAGGTCCAAGAGTTACAGTTAACATATAGTGAGGCATCGGAATGTAAAACTGGTATCACAGGAAATGTTCAAAGCATAGTCAGTAAGAGGAGTTAGTCAATTTGTACTTAAGTCGGCATTGTGCCTTTTGTATTTAATATCGATGCAATTTCTGTGTTTCATCGTCAATAAGAAGGTCAGAGGGATACAGTCAACCTGAAGTGAATCATCGGAATCTAAAACTGGTCTCACAGGAAATGTTCAAAACAAAGTCAGTAAGAAGAGTCAGTCTTCTTGTACTTAAGTCGGCATTATGCTTTTTGTATTAAATTCTAATGCAATTTCTGTGTTTCATCGTCAATAAGATGGTCCAAGGGATGCAGTAAACATACAGTGAAGCATCGGAATCTAAAACTGGTCCCACAGGAAATGTTCAAAGCATAGTCAGTAATAGGAGTCAGGCTTCTTTTACATAAGTCGGCATTGTGCCTTTTGTATTTAATTCCGATGCAATTTCTGTGTTTCATCGGCAATAAGAAGGTCAGAGGGATACAGTAAACCAGAAGTGAAGCATCGGAATCTATTACTAGTGTCACAGGAATGGTTCAAATCATAGACAGTAAGAAGAGTCAGTCTTCTTGTACTTAAGTCGGCATTGTGCCTTTTGTATTTCATTCCGATGCAGTTTCTGCGTTTTATCGTCAATAAGATGGTCAGAAGATACAGTAAATCTGAAGTAAAGCATTGGAATCTAAAACCGGTCTCACAGGAAATGTTCAAAACTTAATCAGTAAGAGGAGTCAGTCCTCTTGTACTTAAGTCGGCATTGTGCCCTTTGTATTTAATTCCGATGCAATTTCTGTTTTTCATCGTCAATAAGAAGTTCAGAGGGGTACAGTAAACCTGAAGTGAAGCATCGGAATCTATAACTAGTGTCACAGGAATGGTTCAAATCATAGTCAGTAAGGAGCGTCATTACTCTTGTACTTAAGTCGGCATTGTGGCTTTTGTATTTAATTCCGATGCAATCTTTGTGTTTCATCGTCAATAAGAAGGTCAGAGGGATACAGTAAACCTGAAGTGAAGCATCGGAATCTATAACTAGTGTCACAGCAATGTTTCAAACCATAGACAGTAAGAAGCGTCAGTCTTCTTGTACTTAAATCGGCAATGTGCATTTTGTATTTAATTCCGACGCAATTTCTGTGTTTCATCGTCATTAAGAAGGTCAGAGGGATACAGAAAACCTGGAATGAAGCATTGGAGTCTATAACTAGTGTCACAGGAATGGTTCGCAACATAGACAGTAAGAAGAGTCTGTCTTCTTGTACTTAAGTCGGCATTGTGCCTGTTCTATTTATTTCCGATGCAATTTCTGTGTTTCATCTTCAATAAGAAAGTCAGAGGGATTCAGTAAACCTGAAGGGAAGCATCGGAATCTAAAACCGGTCTCACAGGAAAGGTTCAAAACGTAGACAGTAAGAAGAGTCAGTCTTCTTGTAGTTAAGTCGGCATTGTGCCTTTTATATTTAATTCCGATGCAAAATCTGTGCTTCATCGTCAATAAGATGGTCAGAGGGATACAGTAAACCTGAAGTGAAGCATCGGAATCTATAACTAGTGTCACAGGAATGGTTCAAAACATAGACAGTAAGATGAGTCAGTCTTCTTGTACTTAAGTCGGAATTGTGAATTTTGTATATAATTCCGATGAAATTTCCGTGTTTCATCGTCAATAAGACGTCCAGAGGGATACAGTAAACCTGAATTGAAGCTTCAAAATCTATAATTAGTGTCATAGGAATGGTTCAAACATAGACAGTAAGAAGAGTCAGTCTTCTTGTACTTAAGTCGGCATTGTGCCTTTTGTATTTAATTCCGATGCTATTTCTCCGTTTCATCGTCAATTAGAAGGTCCAACGAATGCAGTAAACCTGAAGTGAAGCATCGGAATCTAAAACCGGTCTCACAGGAAAGGTTCAAAACATAGACAGTAAGAAGAGCCAGTCTTCTTGTACTTGAGTTGGCATTGTGTTTTTTGTATTTAATTCCAATGAAATTTCCGTGTTTCATCGTCAATATGAAGGTGAGAGTAATACAGTAAACCTGAAGTGAAGCATCGGAATTTATAACTAGTGTCACAGGAATGGTTCAAAACATAGACAGTAAGAAGAGTCAGTCTTCTTGTACTTAAGTCGGCATTGTGCCTTTCCTATTCAATTCTGATGCAATTTCTGTGTTTCATTGTCAATAAGAAGGTCAGAGCGATACAGTAAACCTGAAGTCAAGCATCGGAATCTATAACTAGTGTCACAGGAATGGTTCAAACATAGACAGTAAGAAGAGTCAGTCTTGTTGTACTTAAGTCGGCATTGTGCCTTTTGTATTTTATTCCGATGCAATTTCTGTGTTTCATCGTCAATAAGAAAGTTAGATGGATACAGTAAACCTGAAGTGAAGCATCGGAATCTATAAGTAGTGTCACAGGAATGGTTCAAAACATAGACAGTAAGAAGAGTCAGTCTTCTTGTACTTAAGTCGGCATTGTGCCTTTCCTATTTAATTCTGATGCAACTTCTGTCTTTCGTCGTCAATAACAACGTCCAAGGGATACAGTAAACCTGAAGTGGAGCATCGGAATCTAAAACCGGTCTCACAGGAAAGGTTCAAAGCATAGTCAGCAAGAGGAGTCAGTCTTCTTGTACTTAAGTCGGCATTATGCCTTTTGTATTTAATTCCAATGCAATTTCTGTGTTTCAACGTCCATAAGAAGGTCCAAGGGATACAGTAAACATATAGTGAAGCATCGGAATCTAAAACTGGTCTCACAGGAAATGTTCAAAGCATAGTCAGTAATAGGAGTCAGGCTTTTTTTACATAAGTAGGCATTGTGCCTTTTGTATTTAATTCCGACGCAATTTCTGTGTTTCATCGGCAATAAGAAGGTGAGAGGGATGCAGTAGACCAGAAGTGAAACATCGGAATCTATTACTAGTGTCACAGGAATGGTTCAAATCATAGACAGTAAGAAGAGTCAGTCTCCTTGTACTTAAGTCGGCATTGTGCCTTTTGTATTTCATTCCGATGCAGTTTCTGCGTTTCATCGTCAATAAGATGGTCAGAAGGATACAGTAAAGCTAAAGTGAAGCATCGGAATCTATAACTAGTGTCACAGGAATGGTTCAAAACATAGACAGTAAGAAGAGTCAGACTTCTTGTACTTAAGTCGGCATTGTGCCTTTTGTATATAATTCCGATGCAATTTCCGTGTTTCATCGTCAATAAGACGTTCAGAGGGATACAGTAAACCTGAAGTGAAGCTTCAAAATCTATAATTAGTGTCATAGGGCTGGTTCTAAACATAGACAGTAAGAAGAGTCAGTCTTCTTGTACTTATGTCGCCATTGTGCTTTTTGTATTTAATTCCGATGCTATTTCTCCGTTTCATCGTCAATAAGAAGATCCAAGGGATGCAGTAAACATATAGTGAAGCATCGGAATCTAAAACTGGTCTCACAGGAATGGTTCAAAACATAGACAGTGAGAAGAGTCAGTCTTCTTGTACTTATGTCGGCATTGTGCCCTTTCTATTTAATTCCGATGCTATTTCTGTGTTTCATCGTCATTAAGAAGGTCAGAGGGATACAGTAAACCAGAAGTGAAGCATCGGAGTCTATAACTAGTGTCACAGGAATGGTTTGAAACATAGACAGTAAGAAGAGTCTGTCTTCTTGTACTTAAGTCGGCATTGTGCCTTTTCTATTTAATTCCGATGCAATTTTTGTGTTTCATCGTCAATAAGAAGGTCAGAGGGATTCAGTAAACCTGAAGTGAAGCATCGGAATCTAAAACCGGTCTCACAGGAAAGGTTGAAAACGTAGACAGTAAGAAGAGTCAGTCTTCTTGTAGTTAAGTCAGCATTGTGCCTTTTGTATTTAATTCCGATGAAATTTCTGTGTTTCGTCGTCAATTTCAACGTCCAAGGGATACAGTAAACCTGAAGTGAAGCATCGAAATCTAAAACCGGTCTCACAGGAATGGTTCAAAACATAGACAGTAAGAAGAGCCAGTCTTCTGGTACTTGAGTCGGCATTGTGCCATTTATATTTAATTCCGATGCCATTTCTGTGTTTCATCGTCCAAACGAAGGTGAGAGGGATACAGTAAATCTGAAGTGTAGCATCGGAATCTATAACTAGTGTCACAGGAGTGGTTCAAAACATAGGCAGTAAGAAGAGTCAGTCTTCTTGTACTTAAGTCGGCATTGTGCCTTTGTATTTCATTTTGTTGCAATTAATGTATTTCATCGTCAATAAGAAGGTCCAAATGTTACAGTAAACATATACTGAAGCATCGGAATCTAAAACTGGTCTCACAGGAAATGTTCAAAACGTAGTCAGTAAGAGGAGTCAGTCATTTTGTACTTAAGTCGTCATTGTGCCTTTTGTATTTAATTCCGAAGCAATTTCTGCGTTTCATCGTCAATAAGAACGTCAGAGGGATACAGTAAACCTGAAGTTAAGCATCGGAATCTAAAACAGGTCTCACAGGAATTGTTCAAATCATAGTCAGTAAGAGGAGTCAGTCTTCTTGTACTTAAGTCGGCAATGTGCCCTTTGTATTTAATTCCGATGCAATTTCTGTGTTTCATCGTCAATGAGAAGGTGAGAGGATACAGTAAACCTGAAGTGAAACATCTGAATCCATAACTAGTGTCACAATAATGGTTCTTACATAGACAGTAAGAAGAGTCAGTGTTCTTGTACTGAAGTCGGCATTGTGCCTTTTGTATTTAATTCCGATGCAATTTCTGTGTTTCATCGTCAATAAGAAGGTCAGAGGGATACAGTAAACCCGAAGTGAGGCATCGGAATCTATAACTAGTGTCACAGGAATGGTTCAAAACATAGACAGTAAGAAGAGTCAGTCTTCTTGTCCTTAAGTCGGCATTGTGCCTTTCATATTTAATACTGATGCAACTTCTGTGTTTCGTCGTCAATAACAAGGTTTAAGGGATACAGTAAACCTGAAGTGAAGCGTCAGAATCTGAAACCGGCCTCACAGGAAATGTTCAAAATATAGACAGTAAGAAGAGCAAGTCTTCTTGTACTTGAGTCGGCATTGTGCCTTTTGTATTTCATTCCGATGCAATTTCTGTATTTCATCGTCAATAAGATCGTCCAAGGGTTACAGTAAACATATAGTGCTGCATCGGAATCTAAAACTGGTCTCACAGGAAATATTCAAACATCGTCAGTAAGAGGATTCAGTCTTCTTGTACTTATGTCGGCATTGTGCCTTTTGTATAGAATTGCGATGCAATTTCTGTGTTTCATCGTCAATAAGAAGGTCAGAGGGATACAGTAAAACTGAAGTGAAGCATCGGAATCTATAACTAGTGTCACAGGAGTGGTACAAAACATAGACAGTAAGAAGCGTCATTCTTCTTGTACTTAAGTCGGCATTGTGCCTTTTGTATTTAATTCTGATGCCATTTCTGTGTTTCATCGTCAATAAGAAGGTCAGAGGGATACAGTAAACCTGAAGTGAAGCATCGGAATCTATAACTAGTGTCACAGGAATGGTTCAAATCATAGACAGTAAGAAGAGTCAGTCTTCTTGTACTTAAGGCGGCATTGTGCCTTTTGTATTTAATTCCGATGCTATTTCTGTGTTTCATCGTCAATAAGAAGGTCCAAGGGATACAGTAAACATATAGTGAAGCATCGGAATCTAAAACTGGTCTCACAGGAAATGTTCAAAGCATAGTCAGTAATAGGAGTCAGGCTTCTTTTACATAAGCCGGCATTGTGCCTTTTGTATTTAATTCCGATGCAATTTCTGTGTTTCATCGTCAATAACAAAGTCCAAGGGATACAGTAAACATGAAGTGAAGCATCGGAATCTAAAACCGGTCTCACAGGAAAGGTTCAAAACATAGACAGTAAGAAGAGTCAGTCTTCTTGTACTTAAGTCGGCATTGTGCCTTTTGTATTTAATTCCGATGCTATATCTGTGTTTCATCCTCAATAAGAAGGTCAGAGGGATACAGTAAACCTGAAGTGAAGCATCGGAATCTATAACTAGTGTCACAGGATTGGTTCAAAACATACACAGTCAGAAGAGTCAGTCTTCTTTTACTTAAGTTGGCATCGTGCCTATAAAATAAATAAAATAAATTGAAAAAGAAATGTTATTTTAAATATGTTACTTATTCTATATGTATGATGGTGATTGTGATTGCAATTGTGTTCGCTTATCTGGAACGTGGACGTTTGATTATTCGTTATCAGACGCTTGACAATGGCTTTTTCGTAAAGGCAATGTTACTCGTAGTTGACCGTGAAATAAAACTGAATAATCGGACTTCGTAATTAAATCGTTTCCAAAGACTGCTGCGGTAGGTGCGGACTCATATTCTAAATCTCAATATTACAATAATTTACCAGCCATGCCAATACGTCGTACAGAGGTGATTGTCTACTAAACATAAAAAAGTTACACAGTTAGTTAAATCAGATATATTCAATGAATAAGCCTACAGTTTATAATCCTACTTACTTTTATAAATATAATTCTTTACAGAATCGAGTGCCTATTGTGGTTGCAACTCGCAGTATTCTTCTATAACGTGAAATATGGCGGTGTGCCAGACAATAAAATAAAATACGTGCTTCTCGCACCACTTCAACCAGAGCTCTCCCTTTCTTAATCAAACATAATAGTAACGTAATTGTGCTTTTGTTTTATCAGCGACACAGCGCTGCAGTTGTGTGCCATAGGCTTTATTTATTTGTCACTGATTATTTATTTAATTAATATTTCGCGATCCCGAGGAAACTCACGCTCGGCATGCAAATGTGCCTTTATATTGCCCCCTGAATTGGGAGGCGAAAGGACACACCTGCAGGCGAGCAATTCACCTAAAGGCACAAGAAAATCTAAGTTATCTACAACTATTTACATGACTTACATTACACATTATACACATTATATACAAAATTTGATTGACGCGGGTGCGCCGTAAAAGTTCTAATGTTGGCAGATAGTGTGCGCGCATGCGCCGAAGCGTCTGTGTATCTGCGGCACTGCCGTTATATCGTACAGTTAGATCACGCGGCACACTATTGCAGTTCATATTGTTCGTGTGCGCGCGTTTTTCAGTCGTTGCACAAAGAAAATATTCAACCAAGGTTACATATGAAGACTACATTCTATGACAGGTAACTTAGTTTTAAAATTACAATATTTGTTATAACACAATACAACTTAGATTGTTGAATGTTTTTAGTTACATAGTATTGTTTTGAAAAACTTCAAAGAAAAATGTCCGTATTTTTCAGGTGCGTTGACCTATACACATCATGTCGTTATTACAGTTCATATTCATCCGCTGCTCAATAATATTTTACAGGTTAGTATGGTCGTGGTAAAGTTTTTTTGATCACAGTAACATCGTTGTATAACAACGTGATTAATACATAAGCGTGTCCATTTCTCATTTCCATTATAGTCGTAGTGATGCAGTTCGTTGTGACTAAAAGCATTGCTCATTACAGATCAGACGTGACCCGTCGAGTAATTGGTCCACGTGCAGTTCGTTTTTACATTCCATGGAAGCTTGGTTGCAGAACCTCGGACGGCATATAGCTGGCGTCGATCCTTGGACAGTCCAGGTAAGAGTGTCCGTCACTTTTCGAGAACATTTCATTCCCTGAAGTTCCAACCAAAATTCTTCCACCCGTCGTGTTGTTTTCTGGACAGGCACTTTGTGTCCATTTAATCCAGTTAACATCTTGAAGTTGGGTACTGTAGTAATGTCACTAGACGATGCACGAATTATGCACTTCACATTTTCAGTTTTTTGCTGAATATAGCTCACCTAAATGTTCGTAGTTATTAATCAAGGAAATCGTTCATCGCGTTTACATAGATACGCTGCATAATGAATGGCATTAACAGTTTCTTTCACATAGGTTTCCGCGTAGTTGCAGAGTTAGTAATGTTCGTTAATGTCCGTCAACCTGAAGTGAAGCATCGGAATCTAAATCTGCTCTCACAGGAAATGTTCAAATCATAGTCAGTAAGAGGAGTCAGTCTTCTTGTACTTAAGTCGGCATTGTGCCTTTTGTATTTAATTCCGATGCAATTTCTGTGTTTCATAGTCAATAAGAAGGTCAGAGGGATACAGTAAACCTGAAGTGAAGCATCGGAATCTATAACTAGTGTCACAGGATTGGTTCAAATCATAGACAGTAAGAAGAGTCAGTCTTCTTGTACTTAAGTCGGCATTGTGCCTTTTGTATTTAATTCCGATGCTATATCTGTGTTTCATCCTCAATAAGAAGGTCAGAGGGATACAGTAAACCTGAAGTGAAGCATCGGAATCTATAACTAGTGTCACAGGAATGGTTCAAAACATACACAGTCAGAAGAGTCAGTCTTCTTTTACTTAAGTCGGCATCGTGCCTATAAAATAAATAAAATAAATTGAAAAAGAAATGTTATTTTAAATATGTTACTTATTCTATCTGTATGATGGTGATTGTGATTGCAATTGTGTTCGCTTATCTGGAACGTGGACGTTTGATTATTCGTTATCAGACGCTTGACAATGGCTTTTTCGTAAAGGTAATGTTACTCGTAGTTGACCGTGAAATAAAACTGAATAATCGGACTTCGTAATTAAATCGTTTCCAAAGACTGCTGCAGTAGGTGCGGACTCATATTCTAAATCTCAATATTACAATAATTTACCAGCCATGCCAATACGTCGTACAGAGGTGATTGTCTACTAAACATAAAAAAGTTACACAGTTAGTTAAATCAGATATATTCAATGAATAAGCCTACAGTTTATAATCCTACTTACTTTTATAAATATAATTCTTTACAGAATCGAGTGCCTATTGTGGTTGCAACTCGCAGTATTCTTCTATAACGTGAAATATGGCGGTGTGCCAGACAATAAAATAAAATACGTGCTTCTCGCACCACTTCAACCAGAGCTCTCCCTTTCTTAATCAAACATAATAGTAACGTAATTGTGCTTTTGTTTTATCAGCGACACAGCGCTGCAGTTGTGTGCCATAGGCTTTATTTATTTGTCACTGATTATTTATTTAATTAATATTTCGCGATCCCGAGGAAACTCACGCTCGGCATGCAAATGTGCCTTTATATTGCCCCCTGAATTGCGAGGCGAAAGGACACACCTGCAGGCGAGCAATTCACCTAAAGGCACAAGAAAATCTAAGTTATCTACAACTATTTACATGACTTACATTACACATTATACACATTATATACAAAATTTGATTGACGCGGGTGCGCCGTAAAAGTTCTAATGTTGGCAGATAGAGTGCGCGCATGCGCCGAAGCGTCTGTGTATCTGCGGCACTGCCGTTATATCGTACAGTTAGATCACGCGGCACAGTATTGCAGTTCATATTGTTCGTGTGCGCGCGTTTTTCAGTCGTTGCACAAAGAAAATATTCAACCAAGGTTACATATGAAGACTACATTCTATGACAGGTAACTTAGTTTTAAAATTACAATATTTGTTATAACACAATACAACTTAGATTGTTGAATGTTTTTAGTTACATAGTATTGTTTTGAAAAACTTCAAAGAAAAATGTCCGTATTTTTCAGGTGCGTTGACCTATACACATCATGTCGTTATTACAGTTCATATTCATCCGCTGCTCAATAATATTTTACAGGTTAGTATGGTCGTGGTAAAGTTTTTTTGATCACAGTAACATCGTTGTATAACAACGTGATTAATACATAAGCGTGTCCATTTCTCATTTCCATTATAGTCGTAGTGATGCAGTTCGTTGTGACTAAAAGCATTGCTCATTACAGATCAGACGTGACCCGTCGAGTAATTGGTCCACGTGCAGTTCGTTTTTACATTCCATGGAAGCTTGGTTGCAGAACCTCGGACGGCATATAGCTGGCGTCGATCCTTGGACAGTCCAGGTAAGAGTGTCCGTCACTTTTCGAGAACATTTCATTCCCTGAAGTTCCAACCAAAATTCTTCCACCCGTCGTGTTGTTTTCTGGACAGGTACTTTGTGTCCATTTAATCCAGTTAACATCTTGAAGTTGGGTACTGTAGTAATGTCACTAGACGATGCACGAATTATGCACTTCACATTTTCAGTTTTTTGCTGAATATAGCTCACCTAAATGTTCGTAGTTATTAATCAAGGAAATCGTTCATCGCGTTTACATAGATACGCTGCATAATGAATGGCATTAACAGTTTCTTTCACATAGGTTTCCGCGTAGTTGCAGAGTTAGTAATGTTCGTTAATGTCCGTGAACAGTGGTTCACTATGCAATGTCTTTTTGGCACTCGTTTTGTTCAAATTTTTACATAGTAACAGTTACACTATACATCAGTTAAAAAAAATAAGTAATTATACATACACACGTCACATATTTTCTTAGCATAAACATAATATAGTTGCACATAAACATGTTTACATCATCATTACATCGCTATAGGTTATTACATTGTGTCACATTTGATTACATGAATTGCAGATATTTACATCCTCTTTAGCGGTTTTGCTGGGATATTATCGATGTTTTTTGTGATGTCATCTGAAATTAAGATAGGTTAGACACAACATTCATTACATCAGTAGGCAAGACCTGGCGTTTTCACTACTCAATAAATATTCAAAATAGTAAGAGAGAGAAAATGTTCGATTCCTCGCGTTTTGTGCGTGTGTGTAGAGGGTCTGTGTGGCCTTGACTACTGATAGATGCTTTTCGTGTTGAGAGATGTGCGTCTAATCTATTTCTCAAAGTAAAAGATCGCTTCACAGATGACGTCCGTCAGTTCGTCAGGTGTCACACCAAATCAGTAGCACCTTCAGTAACAAATGTTCCGTGAAAAATTAATATGTCATCCACTGCTACGTAATCATAAATTTTACTTTAATATTCCGTCTTTCAGGTGGAGGCGCGCGCTGAAAGAAGAGTTCTTCTGTCTTCAACTGCGTCACTGGAACCGCTGAAATGAAAATTTCTATACTACTTATTATCTGTGTTGTAACAACAGAGTTTTTCGAGTTGCTTAGCAATATTTTGATGGGTATGACTTTGACATTATTCAGCATGAAATGCTCTAAGATCTCGGTGTGCGTATAGCCCAATAATTTTGTTAGTTCTAGGATGTTGTAACAGATACGCACCAGGATGCGGTATGTTAACAATTATATAAGGTCCTTCATATAGCAGACGCCACTTAGCGTTGCGTCGTTTGAGTGCTACAGATTTATGATGAGTACGAAGTAGTACAAGCATTCCTACCTCGAATTTTTGTTTTCTTTTTATTATGTTTCTGTGATGTTTGTTTCGTATTTGTGCGTGATGTGTCAATGTAGTCAATACTTCTTTTATTTTCTGTTCAGGTGTGATTTCCTTGTCTGACAACTTAGGTAATGGTTCTATCCACTGATCGTTCTGTTTGCAATTGAACATGATCTCGTTAGGTGTGTAATTCATATCGTAAATATTTAAGTTATTGTGTACGTCTTCGAAAAGACTTAGGTAGGACACCCAATTAGTATGTTTTGATGAAATATAGGTCCTCATGAATCGATTTAATTCTCGGAAAAGTCTCTCATTCGCGTTACATAGTGGACTAAACCTCGAAATAAATATACTTTTAATGTTATTGTCCTTCAGGAAATTTCTCCATTTGTACCCAGAGTAGTATGCTGCATTATCTGATAGAATTGCTTTAGGTTTTCCCACGTGCGTCAGGTAATCACTTGAGAATCTTCGTATTATAGCATTTGCAGTGGCGGATTTTAAAGCATAAAGTTTTACATGTTCAGAAAATATATCGTAAAAATCTAAGATATATTTGACGCCTCCAGAGCTTGCTGGATGCGGTCCACTGATGTCAGTACACAGAATTTCCAGGGGTTTACTGGGTAAAATACAATGTAAATCTGTTTTTGTGGATAAATTCTGAGGTTTCGATTTTTGACATATGACACATGTTTTTAGTTCCCTGTAAATTTTTCTTCTCATATTGCTAAAATAACAGTATGTGCTGAGCTTTGCCAAACACTTTTTCGTCCCATAATGACCCCAAACTGAGTGTGTGTGCCAAATTAGATTACGTTCCGACTCTTTGGGAATGCATACACACCAGTTAGTAGCATTTGGATGTCGGCGGTAAAATAACACATCATTGTGTAACTTGTAATACTTAGTCAAAGGATGATTGTGTTTTTCTACCAGTAATGTTATTATCTAATACCAGTGAGGATCAGGTTTTTGTAATTCAGCCATGTTTCTGCACATATCAATATAATATTGGTGATACTGCTTGTCTTGCATTAAGAGAATCCTGTAGTCATTTATATTTTATAAGTCACTGTTGGTATCATTCATACCTTGTGGAAGTCTAGACAAAGTGTCTGCAATGGTGTTGTCCTTACCTCTTATGTACTTAATTTCAAAAGAGTAGTTCTGAAGTGTAACTGCCCATCGTGATAGTCTAGGATGTACAAGTTTACAAGTTAACAAAAATGTCAGGGCCTGGTGATCGGTATAAATTACCGTATGTTTTCCAAATAAATAATAATTGAATTTCTTGAATGCCCATACTATGGAAAGTGTTTCTAACTCAGTAGTGGAGTATGTACGCTCACATTCAGTTAGAGTGCGACTCGCAAACCCAATAATTCTTATCTGTTCCTCCTCTTTATTCTTTACAACTTCAAATAAGCAACAGCCGAAGCCAGTACGTGAAGCGTCACAAGTCATACAACAATCTAAATTGAAATCTGGATGGCTCAATATGTTAGCATTCACTAAAGCATGTTTAATTGTATTAAAGTCATTCTGGCACTGTTCCGACCAGATCCAAACTTAATTCTTTCTGAGTAGATTTAGCAGATGTTTACTGTTCAAAAGTGGTTGTGGCAAAAAACGTCTGAAAAATGAACATAGCCCAAGGAATGATTTTAACTGCTTTTTAGTTCGAGGGCTAGGAAAGTTTCTGATAGCATCTAATTTACTGAGATCAGGACGTATACCCTGTGAATTAATGATATGTCCTAAATATTTTATCTCACTGCAACCAAATTTTGATTTTCTTAGGTTGGCTGTGACTCCAGCTTGTGCAAATTTTTCTAAAATTCTTTGAAGAGTGTCAACGTGTTCATTCCAAGATTGTGTAGCTATCAGTATATCATCTACATAGTGTGTGACTGTCTCAACTAAATCGTCGCCAAGCACGGTATCCAGGGCTGTAATGAATACTCCAGAGCTGACATTCAGTCCGAAGGGTAGAACACAAAACTGATAGGTTCGCCCCCAGAACATAAATGCAGTATATTTCCGAGAATCAGGAGTGATACCCACCTGCCAAAACGAATTAGCGAGATCTATTGTGGAAAAATATTTTGCATCTACAAATTTCTGTAATTGCTCTTCTAAATTTTCAGGTTTTGTGTGAACCGGTAAAATTATTTCATTAATAGCTCGTGCGTCTAACACTAACCTAATGCTTCCATTTGATTTTTTGACAAGTAGAGGACTACAATAAGGTGAGGTGGATGGTTCAATGACCTTCCAGTCTAACATTTGTTTTAATTCTTGCCACACAGCAGGTCGTTGAGATAACGGTACGTTATATGTCTTATGGTAGAAGATCCTGTGAGGCTTAACTTCAATCTTGTACACATACATGTTGATAACACCTATTCGTTTGGTAAAAACTTGTAAATATTTGGATAACACTTCCTGTAGTTTTATACGTTCATGTACACTGAGAGCTGTATCTTCACTTATCTTATGATCAAGCAATGTTTTCAAGTCCATTAGCTCTGTGTCAGATGAGTGTGTTTGCATGTCTTGAATGTCATTGTCAAGTACCAACTGAACCTTGTACCCTGTACAGTGTTTGTCATGCTTTAGAGTTCTCCTGTCCAAATCAATAATAATTACACTGCCTTTATCATTTAAAATACATTTACCTTTGGAGAAGTCTATAATGCAGTCCTTCTCGCTCATAATATCTATTCCTAATATGCAATTTGTCACAAGGTTTTGTACAACCAGGAATGGCCATTGTACGGTTCCATTACCTATTTTAACGTTTACAAAAACTTGCTTCGTAACCCTACATGACTTATTACCTAGTGCAGTAGTTATTTTACAGTTTTGGGCAGGAAACTCAGGCACAGGTTCCAATTCACACATCTTTTTATAGAAATTAAAAGACAAAACGCTCACAGCTGCACCTGTATCTAGGATAATAGTAGTTGGAATCCCACCTACTACACCAGTAGTAGATGCTAAAACAATTTCATTTGTGTTTAAACGACATTGTGTACTGTCTTGTAAAAGTTCATCTGATATATTGTTATTGTGGTTGTATCTTATAAATAAAACAGGTAGTTTTTGTTTAGAATTACTCGGCATATCATTATTCTGTTGTTCAAGTGTGGTGTCAAATAACTGATTAACATTGAAGTCGCCCCCCAAGAATTCTTCAGCCACGACCTGGGGCAAAGTAGTGACTGTTTCTAGTTTGTTGGATTATCATTTGTACTAGGTACTGACACACATTGAGGTTGTGCATCAGGTGTCATTTCTATTATATTCACATTCGGATATTGCCTATTATGATCTCCAAACTTTTGCGGTGGTTGTTGCTGTTGCGCATTATAACTTACCTGTCGGTCATAAGGTATGCTCCAATTTTGACCTGGTGGCTGCTGTGGTAAAGCAGAGTTTGAATGAAAGTACTGATCGTTACGAGTCCCACCTTGATGCTGTCTTGGCTCGTAGTTATTATTATTTCTATTTCTGTTTGTGTTTTTGTTATTACCTTTGTATCCGTTGTTACCGTTGTAGTTATTACCGCGGTGCCTCTTGTATGGATTGCCGCATGAAATGTTATTACTGTTGTAACTATTGTTTGTATTGGAATACGCGTGTTGATTTTGATTTCCGTACTGAGACGGCATGTGAGTTTGCTGTTTTTGTTGTACCGCGTATCCAACTGTGGGCGCGCCAGAATTGTGTTGGCAAGCCTGCATGTTTTGCCTACCACTAGTGTAAACATTGCGGCTGCTGTTTTGCCGCGCGAAGCGCTGATCTTCAAGTAACATGTCAACCGAATCTAAAGCTGTTAAAATATAATCTGAATCGTCATCCGGGATATGTAGAAGTTTTTCCTTAATGTTGAAAGGCAATTTGGCCTTCAACGCGCGGAGTATATCACGCGTTGCGACTGGTTCGTCTAAAAAATGTCCCATGTTCAAGTATTTTTCAAAATATCTGCGTAAGTTACCATTTTTACTGTTAAAAGTTTCAGGTTCTAAAATTTGTCTTCTGAGTCGCTCCTGGACGAATTGCGACCAGAATTTGTTAAGAAAAGCACGCTCAAACTCACTGTACGTGTTACATACGTCAGCTTGACTGTATGCCCAGACAGCTGCATCGCCTTGAATGTAACCGACAATATATGAAATCTTTTTCCGGTCACTCCACGTGCGTGGAAATGCGTTACTAAAAGATTTAAGAAAAATCACCGGATGAATGGTTCGTTTTTCTGGGATAAAAATCTGAAATTGCCTGTGTTTCATTAAGCTTTCATCTTCCTTCGCATTGTGATATGGATTTATTCCACTATAATTACTGGTATGTTTAGCTGGCGAGTAATTACGATAATGTTGCTGTGGTTTACCATGATAATAGCTTGTGTTTGTGTTTCAACATCGTGGTATGTGTTGTAGTCGTGGTGTGTTTTGTTCTTGTGTATTTGTCGTGTGCGGAATGTATGTATCATACTCGAATGTATATTGGTTTCTGAACTGTACATTTTGACTGATATTTTCGTTACATTCAGACTGTAGTTGATCGGTGAATTGTCTCATGGGTGCAGTGACGGATTGCACTGTAATGTATTGCGCTACGGAGTCGTGCACAATTGTTGGTAAATTTTCACGTAAGCATCTATCAAAATGTTTGTCTTTGTTCTCAACCCAAACATGAAATTCTTTATTAATATTTTGAAAATGACCTGTGGCATCTGATTGTAAGATGTCAGTCAGGTGTTGTTCAACATTGTCAAATTTATTCTGTACGTCAGTAATTCGTTTTTCAAGGCTGTCATGTACTGAAGGATATGTTTGAATGTGTTCAGTAAGAACTTCACACGTGACATTAAGGTTTTTTACTTGTGTCTGTAAAAGTGCTACGTCAGATGTAGTCTTTTCTTGTCTCGTATTGAGCTGGGAAAATTTAGTACTGAGTTCGGTCATCTGTTTGGTCAGTGTGGCGTCTATAAGTTCCACACGCTTACATAAAGTGTCATTACCTATCTTGATTGCTATGAGATCAGATTTGATTTCGTCATTTTGTGTTTTTAACTGTTCATTTTGTGTCTCTAATTGTGCCTTTAAGGTTGCCATGTTTTCTGCGTTTTGTTTCATTAGCATTTGTAACATGTCGGCAATGTTTACCGTTTGCAAGGTCTCTGCCCCCGCCGCGTCATTAGACGTGACGTCATGCATTAACATGGGCTCTAATTGAGATTTTGAAATTTTTGTAGTGGACGGCCTATCGCCAAAATTTTCGTCAACACTTGCGTCAATGTTTGATGAATCGTCACTACCGGTTGCTGTCGTAAAGTCATTTTCTAACACTTGTCTCACGTCCGAGTCGGATTTTGTCTGTATAGTACGTCCTTGCTGTTCCATTTTTGCGTATTGTTTTCTAGTTATTACCATGCCACACGTGATATATGTTTCAAGAAAATTTTTGACACTGATTTTAAAATAAAATGTAGTTGAGCATGAATCGCTCGTAGCAACAATGGCTGTCTGTTAATTTAAAAATATAAACTGAATTTGAGATTATTGGTAATGGCTGCTGGCCATGTTACATGATATCGTACAGAAGTCGGCCATATTGTACACTCATGTATTGGTATTGTTGCATACGTTATTGTTTAGGGAAAAGTACTGAGAATGAAATTTATCACTGAAACTGTTATGCAGAAAAGAAACACTACAGAATTTACTGAAAAGCTAATACACTGAATTATACGTCTGGTCAAGCCTACCAATGCGAAGATGCTGCGTCTTACCTTATTTTGCTGGAAGTTTCATTGCGTCTTCCCGCAAAATTTCAGAATTGGAAAATATCTTCAGATTTTGTTATCTCTCATACATTGACGTCCAGGTCCAGAAAGTTGATTTTTTACATGAAACTA